>NW_023998426.1:2998409-3025049 GCF_014805625.2 Glossina fuscipes
AATCTTTTTTCGCAATATTTTACTTTGTTAAACTACTTTTCATTTCTCGTTAAAAGCCGTTAGCTGGTTTTTTTTAACACCGTATCCAAAAAAAAAGGATCTATGGAGAATTGAGAGAACACAGAGTCGCTTCGAATAAGTACGAATAATGGTGAAAATAAGATCTCACTACTTTTTGTAAGAATTTCTTTTAATTTCTTAATTGAAACATCGTGAATAATGATCTTAATGATCGTACTCTATCATTTTGAATAACAAGTTTTATTTTTGATAAACTTTTTTGGCAAAAACAAAATTTAATGAAATATGAATCTGTAATGCATCTAAATAACTACCTTCTTAATTTTTTGTACTACTTTGATTTACATCTCTTCATATTGGCGGCATACAACAAGTGTGCGCCATTCTTGTATTCTTATACAAGAATGACGGTATACTTGTTGCTGTAAGTCTCGACTACTTATGCAAATGTTCAATAAGTTCTAAAAAAAAAAAATAAAAATTGATTACAAGTAATAAAGGCCAGGGGGGTACGCTCGCTGATGATTAAATTTAAAAAAAATTTGTAAAATATATCAAGCGAAAGGAGCTTCAATCTACTTTATGATCAAGTAAATATATTTTACCCGTCTTTCTCTTGCTGCTCAAATATTTCGACTGAAATTGATTACAAATCAATGTGGGGGGTATAGAAATTTGAATGAAAAACATGAAAAAAGAAAAGAAACATGTGAAAGGAGAAAAAATTAAAATCCAAAAAGTCATATATAAAATTTAGTAACCACAATATTTTTCTTTTGTACATATCATCACGCAGCAGTAATCCTGATGTATTTATATGTATTTTTAATGAACTTATGTATTATAAACGGAGCTTATATTTAGTTATTTATTATTATTATTGTAAATGTTACTATAGTTTTATGTCAGATTTGTAATGATCTTGGCCTAAAGGGGAGCCAGCCATTCAAAACAATTGACAACGCTTGATAAGAATTAACTAAAGTGGGTGGTAATGTACTTAATGTTGTATATACATATTTACACAATATATCAATTTTCATTTTCAGATGTCAGAACACTAAGATCCCGGAGAATATGTCTATACTAAGCACAGGAGATCAGGCGAAATTACAATTAATGCAAGAAATGGAAATTGAAATGATGTCAGAATGAAGTTTATATATAATCGCATGGATAATGTGTGCCATAAAAAATGTATACCACCGTGTTGATTGATGACGAAACGAAGCTAATCATGAAGAAGGGGCTGTAAAGAGCAATTTTCTTTTTACAGGATTTGCGTGTTTTACTTGATTTCTAAACTACTTTTAGGTCAAAATACTTTGTTTTTCTAAGCTTCTAACTTATTCATGCCGATCTTGTGAAAGCGTAAGTATTAATAAAAGATCATAAGTCTCCACTGGTAACGTTGGAATCATCCAATTATCGCAAAAACGTTCAGCGAAAGTTTAGAAGCAGATGTGACACCAGAACATTGCGGCGTGGTTTCGAACTGTTAAAGTGGGAAATTTCCTAGGACAAGCTTTCTGTTTAATTACCAGATTTCGTGTAACCACCATGTCTTTGCAGTTGCGCTACGTGTAACATAAACAATCTTTTCCACGCTGGTTTGCACTTTTCTCTGATATCTTCAAATAAAGTCAACACAGAGTTAAGAAATATTTTCCTTTAAAAACTCGGTTAAAGAACATAAAACACTTGTGGTATTTGCGGTGGATGCGTGCAATACCCAGAAGGACTTGGAGTAAACCCACCATACTATACTGTCATATCGATTGATTCAGATTCAACTTTCAATGTCCGTCCGCTTATCTCGATTTCTGTTCAACCCAGAAGTCGAAAGTTTTGAGATATTTTGATGAAATTGGCATTTTGACATGTTTTGGATCCAAGCACAAACAATGTTGAAAATGTTGAAATGTCGCTTTCACTATCGAGCCATTGCAAATTCTCATCTGTCTTAGCACATCTTGAGGAATTACGTGAAACCTAATACACAATTATCCGAAACGTTTTCGGTGCAAAGCAAACATATCTTTCTTGATTTCTTTTGGAATCTGATTTATGTATATTTTGTTATTTTTATTTTCTCATCAACCAGAAATCTTAACAATGGATTTTTATTGCTCAAAGACTTAAAAAATTTATATCGCAGTATAATATCTACATCCAAAAATAGCGTTTAGAGAAAGCATATCGAGTCCAATTCAATAAACCCTAGGTGTTTAAAGTGACTGATTATTGGGTATTCTAAGAAAAATCTGTGAGAGTTCATCCTCCAACTTAGCTGGATCTGTAATGGGCATGCGACATACTCCCCCATGGCATAAATATGCAGTTGGGTGTGCATCAATCATTTTGTATTTATCTAAAATACATTGGTTGTAAACTTGCATTTCTGGTTCCTGTGGATCAATCTCAGCTAAGACCATGCCAGGTATATAGTATTTACGTGATATCTCTGCGAACTTTTGTGTTAACTCCATTTTAGGACCTACAGCGACTAAATCTAAGCCGTTATCTTGAAGCATCATAGATGATAGCATTTCCGGTAAAACATAACCGAATGGTTTTTGATCGGCAAAAAATTCAAACATACGTACGACACGTTTGCTATAGTTCTCGTCATTATAATATTGAGCCAGTAAAAGAAGATTATAGGCTGCCATACTATTGCCGCTTGGTTCGGCACCGTCATGATCTGTTATTCATAAGAGGAGAATATTCGGTTATATTGTTTTTTTTAAATGAAACTTAAAATGAAATACCGACCATCTTTCAAGCGCACTACTACATTCGGTGAATTGGCTTGAGAGTAAAAATACGCTCCATTATCATTATCCCAAAACAGTGAATCTTGTGTTTCTTGCAACTCTTTGGCCCATTTTAGAGCCGTTCCATCTAAGCTGGTTTTGTAAAAATCCAACAAGCCTCTGATTAGAAACGCATAATCATCCAGAAAGCCTTCAATGCGTTCCTTTCTAGAGGAATATAGATGGGTTGGTAAACTTTTCAAACTTATTCATTAAATCATACATACTCTACATGCTGTAATATACTCTCGTCGTTTGTCCCTAAGCCATAACAGGACCGTTGTAAAGTTTTTGTTTCTTTATCATAAAGATGAGTGTATAAAAATTCCTTTAGTCGTGCAGCTGTTGACAGGTATTCCTTTCGCCTTCCACTATCGCAATCCGCCAATTTCGACAAACCAGTCAAGACTAAGCCATTCCAAGAACAAATGATTTTTGTGTCAAGATGTGGCCGTGGACGCTGCTTTCTCTTCTCAAGGAGCATCTTATTAACAAGCGTTAGCAATCGTTTAAGATTGTCCTTCTCCAGAGCAAATTTTTCACACGTTTTCTCAATGGAACCTCCGACAAATAATATGTTTTTGCCCGTCAAATGGCCGTGAGGATCACTGGTAGGTTCAACGTTACCATTTTCACGCAGATCGTAATGATGGGCGTAGATATTGAAAATCTTTTCCACGTCTCCTTTCTCGCAGTCTACGAGTAACTCTTTGTTGTCATTTATGCATTGTTTTATTTCATCGAATGTCCAAGCGTAGAAAGCACCTTCAATTTTTTTCGTTGCATTTGCGCTTGGTAAAGAATCGGCATCTTCGCCCGCGTAAAAGCCACCGAGTGGATGTCGTAAGTCTGCATTCGTATAATTATAGATCCCATCAGCATAATCAAGAAAGGAATTATCGCGGGTCACTTTGTAAGCATCAGCATAAACTGCCATTAACTGGCCCTGGTCATAAATCATCTTTTCAAAGTGCGGTACATGCCACTTGCGATCAACTGAGTAGCGAGCAAATCCCCCGAAAATGTGATCATGAATGCCACCTTTTCCCAGGCAACGCAACGTTTGCAATGCCATATCTAAAGCAATTTTCTGTTTGCTTACGATATAGGCGTGGAAAAGAAAATTAAGACGCGGCACTTTAGGAAATTTCGGGTGTGAACCAAAACCACCATATTCCTCATCAAAACGGAGTTCAAAAATGCGCAAAGTTTCAGCGACTTTAGCTTGCGAACTGCCCTCCTCAAAGGTCGCCTCCGATGTCTTTTCACTTAGAGTCCGCTGAAGCACTTCGATCACTTCTAGTCCGGTAGCTATCAATTCGGCTTGATTTTTGTTCCATTTATCCGCTATCGTTGTCAGAACATTGGTAAATGAGGGCATACCCCAGCTAGATAATAAACGAGACTTGATAACATTGCTGTTGGAGCTTTTTTATAAGGAAATGTTCAATGTATTCATTACTTCCGAAAAAACTCAAACAATTCTGTATTAAAAGAAAAATATTTTGTAAGAATGCAATAAAGTTTCAAATAATAAATCGATCTAAACTGTCTTGATTCCGAGCTTGAACTAATTGTTGCAAAATGCTTGTCCTATTATTTTATATTACATTGCTTTCTTTTCACTCGGAGAAAAGTTTGAGTCTTTTTAATTGTTAAAAAAAAAGAGCGAAAAAAAATCAACCGATCATTTGGTGGGAAATAAGTCCCCGCAGTAATTGGAGCCAGGTCCGGAGTTAACCAAACACTCATAGGCCATCCTCCACTGCCATTCATCATTAGTACAAATTGCATGTAGATGCGATCGATGTCTGGCCTCTCTTCACGATCCACTTTTATATTAACAAAGTTCTTATTCATAATGTCGGCTACCGCTTCATTTTCGAAAGATTCATGCTCCATAACGTGGCACCAGTGGCAAGTCGAATAACCAACAGATAAAAAGATTAATTTGTTCTCACGTTTCGCCTTCTCAATGGCTTCATCGCCCCATGGATACCAATCAACTGGATTGTGAGCATGTTGCAGGAGATAAGGAGATTTTTCTTGAGCTAAGCGATTTGTAAATATATGCCTTTTTACTTCAAAAGCACTAGTCGATGGCAATTCACCAGTTTTTGTATCGTCACTAGACATGCTGCGTATTCTATCGTTTTTGCTCCAAAGGTGACTACGGTTTTTGATAAGCAAAAAAAAAAAAAAATCCATTACTGTAACTGACTTGAAAGCAATTATTTTATTTTCACTTTCCGTTTTAATTGTTTTTAACTTACGTTAAATTTAACTGAATTGGCGAACTGTAACTATGATGATGAATTAACGGAGTTGATGTAGATATACATAGACTGCTGGTGCTACGAATTAAATGTTGAACATTACCAAATATTCTCGTTCTTATCAAATTATTTGTGTGTGAACGACAAATATTTTTAAACATACTAAATATGTGAACTTTCAATTCATATAAAACACTTGTGCTGTCGAATCCAACTTCACTTCCGTGTCAAAATTTTAAAAATCAATAACAATTGGTTAATTCGATTTTTTACAAGAATTATATCGTTTATAAGAATTATATCGTAAAGAATTTTATATTTATATAATAGAAAACCACTGATAAAAAAACACTTTAGTTACCGATGGAAAAATAAACTATGCAAATTTTTCAATTTTATTTTTCTTTATTCTTTTATCTAATTCTCATTCTGCTTGGGATTTGTTTACTTTACATGCCTTTTCCAATACTTCGTAAACAAGCAGCCATAATAAGCGTTTACGATATAAACAAAGATATTTTTAAATTTCGTAGGTCGTTCAAGCAGAAAATTGGCGATTGAATGAATGGAATGACTTGTTTACAAGCAAATCAATACAGCAACAGCTGATATATTTTATTCAAAAGAAAAATTGCTGTAGTACAACGTCAACTATATCAAGTGCATTTTGCTAAGTATATATTGTGGAATACCGTTTTGACAATTGTGGGTTCTAGAAGTAGAACTAATTTCCCCTACTGCAAATGGTACAAAATGTACTGCAAGAATGAACAAAATGAAAATTTTAAAGTTTAAATTTTTATGGAACTGCTTAATTCATGCCAGTTCAACAAACTTTATAAATGTGTCCATGTCAAACGGTCTTATCACAATGTTAATAAATGCACCAGGTTTTGTTTAACTAGAACTGATGATGTTTTGCGCATACATTTTTACCAAAATACATCATTTTGATCGGTAGCTACAAAGCTGAAATAGGCCGCAAACATACCTTGATCAATTGAGAATCTCATGTCAAAAAAGCGTTGCAATCTGCCTATATACATGCCCATTATAAATGTGAGACTAAGGCAACCTTGAAAAAAGGGATAAGTTTTTCATAGTGGCGTCGATATTGCAAAGATATTTCGAGAAACCTCTCATCTAAATGCTCCTCAAGTCCTTCTGCATGTTTCAACCGAAAATGACACCAATAGGCTTGGTAATACGTACAGAATTAGCGATGTACAGATTTATTTGCAATGGAATAGTGCTAATTATTGGTATTATGAATAAATGGAAAAAAAAATTCCAAATAAATTTGAATTAAAATTTTGTCGTAAATTGTGGTCGTATTAATAAATCAATCGCGACTATTTTCGCGCAAAACATTTGGGTTACAGGCTTTTAGACTTACCTTTAAGGGGTTGACAGTTACAGGCAAAAATAAAAAGAATATTTCGACTTTTTGCGAGGTAGTTCCAGTTTCTTTCATGTTGCGGATGCATTTACATTAGCCTTGCATTTATCGCAACCTATGTCTACAGCAACTTGTAGGTTCTTCTTGCTTTTAAAAATAGGATACTGAAATGACTCCTTTTGTCAGAAATGCATACATATTATCGGCATCTTAAAAACCCGACCACGTAGGAAAAAAGTGATTACAGTTATTTAAAATTCTTTTCGTCCAAATGACAGTCATCAAAAATTGTTTGGAGCAAGGTATGCTGTATAAGTGTTTTTTTGAAGATCGAAAGCTAAAAAGGATCTAAATAACCCACTGGTTAGTTCTAGTTTTAATTCTTGCTAGTTGAAGAACCCCTAAGATAAAGTTCAGAAATGTATGTACAATAGAAGGTCTTATCAGGACTTTAGTAAAGACGTTAGTCTTGTTTAATGAATTGTTTTATATTCTCTCTTCCACTATTTGTCCAATTAAAGAAAAAATTCCTCTTTAGGTAGAGTTCACAGGCATTGAAAACGTTCAAATCATTTAAATTTAATAATAGAATCGCTATTCTTAGTCTCATATATGAAAAACCCATACTTTTGTCTTTCTCCTAGAAACGCTCCTAAAGCGCAATACAATGATTGCGAAATTCGCATGGAATATCAAAAGATTGATTGTATATATACATATAACTTGCATTGCGTTGTGCGTGAACGCAAATTTTTGCAAATTTCCAAAATTTTTTCGTGCGTGGCTTACGACAATGCAAATAATGATGTATTTTCTTCAAGACAAAATAAAATCATATGGTTCTTGTTTCAAGCTCAATATGATTTTAAAACGGCTATTTACATTTCGAATACGAAATTTGAACTAAAGTGCTTTGCTTAAAAAAATCGTTTCTCAAAGAAATTTTTTAATTTTTACACCTCATTAACATTTGTGTAAACAAGTGCTCGTCATATGATTTTGCTTTAGCAACGCAAGCAAGCTATGTGTTCACTATGTGTTTCTTAGAGCGGATAATGCAAGTATTGTGTTTGAGCTTAACCTATATGCAAGAAGGAATTGAAAGTGTTCAAAAAGTAATTACTTTCGTTTAATCATCAGAAAAATAAGTAGCCAGAGCATTCAAAATACGCAAAAAGTACGCAGCGTTAGGGGATTACGTGATACTACCAAGGGATTGTTGGCATTGCTACTATAAAATTTGCTTTTTGCTCTCAGAGAAATTTCCGATTGCTCTATTATTAAAGAAAAGAGAGAAAGAAATACAGGAATAATAAATCTTTTCGCTTTTTTCTCTCATCTTTTAATCATTCACAATCATTCATCTAATTCATCTAATTGTTGTTAGTAGTATTGTGTGTGTGCTGTGACAATTTCTGCACAGAAATGGCCAAATTTTCATTAAAATATATTAAATTATTTAAAATCAGAATATAAAAAAGCAAATGCATAAATAAAAAACAAAATTAATTTTTTCAATTTCGTTTTAACTGTGAGTAAAAATATGAAAAACGAGAACATGGTCGACTTGTAGAAAGGAGTGTTTTAATTTTTGTTAAAAATATGTATGTGTGCAGTGTATGTGTCTAAATACAAAAAGAAAAATAAAAAAAGAGTTTATGGAAAGAATACAAAAAGGAAAACATGATAAAAAAAAATTATGACTAAATAGAGAAACTAGCAAATTTATGTCAGGCAAGACGTTTAAGAAATTAATATAAATAAAAATTCAAATATTTGAATATTGTGAATATGTTTTAAATAAATAAATAAATAAAAAGAATGCATTTATTAAAAATGTTTATCAATACGCAATATAAAACATAATGTGTATCCAATATCGTATGTAAAAAAGGCTGATGCATTACATTTTGTGGCACGGTAGAGTTAAAGGAAAAACTACTCCAAAATTTCTTTCACTTATTCGTTCATCTTACTCTCTCTGTTAATATTTTAAAATTGGACATGTATGTTAAAGTATCGTGTTAAATAAACTATTTACAAGATATGCTCTGCTTGTGGTAACCATTTTTTAATTACTTTACAACTTGATTTGGTGCCTACAAGTTTTTTCCTATTGTGAATATGTAATTTAATAAATTTGTTGTAACTTTTTGTTGCTTTTACGACTAGTTCAGCTTGTTCCCTAAAACTCTTTTTTTCTTTTTTTTTTGAATTATGTCTCGTTTTCTGGCTATGTCAAAGTTTCATTCATTCGAATTTTCACTCTTCTGCCATTGTTTACCATTAAAATGAAATTGTTTTGTAAAATCTGTTTGCATCAAAATTTTTCCTTAAGCTTTATATGCTGGGCTTAGACATGAAATAAATAATATTCATGTTACTACTGCTTCAACCTTCTAAATTGTCCTGCCTTTAATATTCAAAATGTATTTGAATATATGTGAATATATATATATATATATATATATATATAGGTATGTGCGCATATGTAGGTGTAACATAGCTATATACCTATATATATATATATAAATATATACATATGTATATGCACAGATCAGAAAAGAAACAAAATTCAACAAGAAGGAGTGTATGATAACAAAATAGAGAAATCATGTTTCAATTGACTAAAAACTAAAGTTACAAAAAAAAAAGTGCCAACACCCTTTTCCTGCGCTACCGTAAAGCATTTCACTTTGGGCTTCATTATCACACTACCGTCATAGATATCCATGTACATTTGCAATTAAATCAAAAAGACTAATAATGTAATCTTTTTGTTGTTGTTTTTTTTTTTGTGAGACGAACTTATGGAAATAGTAAAAAAAAAAAGAAAAAAAATTTAATCCATATTATAATATTAAGGAGTGTAGCCATTTCTGTATTAATCGTACCGCATCAGCATTAATTATCAAAATCAGAATAGCAAAAGTTTTATTTAATTGCCAAGAAGAGCGCTATAAAATTCATTATTTCTGTTAAAACACACATCTATTGCTCTCGTTGATAATATTTGCGCGCAAACAACAAGTTTTTCAAAAATCCATAATGGGCAACTGTTTACGTACAGAGAAACCAGATATTGACAAAAGCCATGTCGACCAGCGTAATCCATTGGACGATCCGGTTGCCGTTGGCGTTGCGGGCGTTCAACAAATTTCATTACCTATCGGTCAGCCACAAGAACAAATACGTCCCGTTCCACAAATACCCGAAAATGAGACTTCCAGTGCAAATGCAAAAATTTTTGTGGCCTTATACGACTACGATGCCCGCACAGACGAAGATTTAAGTTTCCGTAAAGGTGAACATCTGGAAATTTTAAATGATACACAGGTATTAAATATATATAATTCAATTAATTTAAAGCTATTGGTAATCATTTAATAGAAAAAAAGGGTCTATAGATAAATATGCTGTTGAAGCAGGGCCCGTTTGTGCTTCTTTCACAGTTGTCGATAAAGTATGCGTTTTATGCCACATTCTACTCTTCAAGTTCTTTTATCTGATATCCATATTGATTATATCCACTTTGTTGAGTCCATCATTAACATATCTTTACACACATATTATATATTTTCATATGAGGAATGGCACTTGTTCATCTAATGAGTAATAGGGAGAAAACATAAAAAAACTGACGAAAAATTCATTATAATTTTAGGTGGGAGTGGGCGATTTTTTCAATTTCTGCATAGATGTTTCAGGACCACCCTTACATATATGCGCAATTTGTTATCGTTACAGGCTGTGGTAGTAACGGGCGAAAAACTGAATTATTTTTGTTTTGAAAACATTTTTTTTTGAATTTTTGCGGTATCAGATTATGTTGCACTGTGATCGTGGCCTTCGCTCAATTTCAATACCAATCTTAGTGCTAATGTTTCTGCCAAATTTGAAGCCGATAACTTCGTGTTTGCGCTTAGGGGAGTATTTATCCCAGATATTACACACCCAGACAGAGGGACATCTTTAAATTGGTTTGTGGGGTCTATGAAGGTTCACTCTGGACGTTTTAAACGTTATGACAAAATGAGTATATTTTTTGCTCATCCTTTAGTGATGAGGTGTAATAAACAAGAAAATTATATTCGATCGTGACTGAATCTTTTATGTCCATCACCGTTATCCTAAAGAAGCTAAAAAAAAGGAAAAGAATTAAATTTGCATATTCCCGTAACGCTGGGTGGGAGCGAGTGATATTTTCTATTTTCAGAATGAAAGTGAAAATTTGCATGGTATACATGTTTTCACAGGCAAAAGACACAAAAAAAGCATAGCTGTTCCCACCTTTTACTGTAAAAACGTGTGGGCGTTGTAGGTGTGTCCTTTGACCGGATGGTATCATTTCCAATTTCCTTAGGTGATATCTTCATCGGAGAGTGTTTACCACAGATGCTATGCAGACAGCTGGCTTGACGGACAGACGAACAAACGGACATGTTTAGATGCATTTCCACTTTGAATTTATATACATTATGGAGGGTTTGCGGGTTGCTCTTGCGCGATATATTGGTATATTTGAATTTTGATACACCATAACACAGGGTAGGGGTATTTAATTTTTCCCATATATGTACGGATACCATAGCATCGGGCATAGAACATGCGTTCAAATTTTTGTAGACGTATCCGCTATAGTTTATTAGTAATGGGCAAGAACGATTTTTTATTCCTTTGAAAAACGGAAGTATTCTCAGTTTACTTGGTACTGTGGGCATATCCTTCGACCGATTCGTGCTACTTTCAATACAAGCTCGCGTGCAGGACCTTAAAATGTTTCCGCCAAACTTGAACTCGATAATTTCATTTTTCCGAGCAGGAGAAAGTTTGCAGCAGCAGACGGACAGACGGACATGCTTAGATCGATTCAGAATTTGATGCTGATCCGAAATATACATACCTTTCGGGATCTCTGCGGCTACATTCTCGGCGTTTCAAACGTTTTGATAAAATAAATTCAGCTCTCGCTCGTCCTTCTTGATGAAATTATAAAAAAATGTAAAAAGACTTATCCATTATATAGGTAGGTTAGTATCTCCTTAGAGGGGGTATTTAGAAATGTAGATAGGCATTATATTTAAGTGCACCTTATTTCGCAATGGAAATTATTACTAAATAGTTCATAAATTACCCTACATTTATCATTCCTTTTAGAAACACAGATGTCCCTCGTTTAACTAGGGACTTGCAAATCACCTTTTCGATACGACATGGCGCACATTGCATTGATATGCATTATTTCGAGGTATCTTATAACATAGTTTGGATACAACACGAATGACGTTTCGATACTGCACGATATACATTTTTTGATTTATGTTACACTTACGCTTAAATTGTGTCGTCCAAACGATATTCTAGTTCAAATAACTAAGAACATTAAATTCATTTGGGACCGAGAATCTTTTATACCCATCACCGTTTACCTCAGAAAAACACAAAAGAAGTAGAAAAACAAATTCTCATGCTCTACAATATGAAGTGGGTGCAGATGATTTCTTCTATTTTGAAAATGAAAGTTTTTCTCGCAGAGGCATGTGGGCGTTGTAGGCGCGTCCTTTGGAAAGTTTATGTCAATTCCGAATTCTCTTGGAAACTTATAGGCGATGTCTTCCTTTTCGCTAACGGGAGAATGTTTACCACAAATGCTACAAAGTTGCGCACACAGAAAGTTGGATAGACGAATAGGCGGACATGTTCAAGTGCATTCAAGATTTGAAACTGGCCAGGAATTTGTATATTTTATGAAGTTTTTGATGCTTGTTGAAAAAGTGATAAAATTTCGGTGAACTATAATATTGGGTAGGCGTGGTAAATTTTTGCCATTTATATGCTGTATTTTATGAGTAATGAGCAGAAAATCAATCTCTCTTAGAGATGTTCCCAGTTTACGCGGTGCTGTGGGCGTGTGTTTCGACGGATTTAGCGTATTTTCAATACCAACCTGCGTGCAACAACTGCTTCCAGTGTTTCTCCCAAATTTGAAATCGATACTTTCATTTTTGCGGCGAAGATGATATTTACAACAGACTTTATACAGACGGACACACGAATATGCTTAAATCGATTTAAGATTCGATGCTGATCAAGAATATATATACTTTATGGGGTCTCTAAAGCTTCCTTCAGGGTGTTGCAAACGTTCTGACAAAATGAATATCCCTCCATCCTTCGGTGATGGGTATAAAAATAGAAAAGTATACATGTATAACATGGTTTCAATATAGCACGGTACGAATTAGTCGTGTTAAGCAAGGGACATCTGTAATTATTTTCGCGGAAAATATATTCCACCTATGCTGGTAACTCTAAAAGTTGATTCAAACGCTACATTTTAAGCGCTAAACACGATGGTTGCGTTATGTGTAGCTGATAAGGCAAAATCAGTTGAACACGTACCTTTACGTGCGTATGGTTAGCGTTTGTTTACATACCTCTTAATGAAGTGCAAAATTAATAAACTGAAGAATTTCTATGAAAAATTTTGAAGCAATCAAAAAAAAAAAACGAGTACGAATATTATTGCCGGGCAAGCCAAATTATTCATACCCCACATCACTTTGCCTAAGGCAATTGTTCACTTGTTTCGGTAATTATACACCGAAAATGACTTATTATTTCCATGTAAAGACATACTTTTCATGAAAGCTTGCTTATTGGAGGCACCCTTACCTCCGGTGGTATTTAAAAGATAGACCAACGTGGTCCAAATTCGGTAAGGTTGAGTTCTTTGTCAACTTACTATTATGTACCACTTCTCGCCATCAAGTATTGAAAATGAGTTTTTTTATCATAGAAAAATTCAGTTTCCCTAAAACGATTATATTAGCTTGGGGAAAAAGAAATCCATTATTTTTATATGAACTTCAGGACATTATCTCACAACTGAATGCACCAAACAAAAAACAGCAAAAGAATTTTTTTTACTGCGAAATGTACAGTATGTAAATGTACAGTATTGGAAATTGTTTGATCGATACTTTACGAGAAATCATCGGTAGATGGCTGCACTCTTTTTCCCCAACCTAATATGAGAGAGGGTTCAAAAAATTGTTCCCGTCGAACCAAGTTTTCCAAACCAATTCAAAATGTCCAAACACCACTACAGAGCGAGCTTGATCGACAAGTTTTGAAAAATTACAATTTTTTCCTATGTAAAGCATTTTCAAAATAGAGCGTTATATGGGGTGTAATGGTAAAAGTGAAGTATTTTCAAAAGCGGTGGTCCTTGAGTCTACAAAATGATTCTGAATTGATCGGTATAATAAAAGGTGTGCCTATCTTAAGCCCGTGTGCATGTTACATACGTTCGCAGAAACTTCATATAGCGTGTTTCACAAGGCGCAGGGTCTAATACAGAAAGCGAAACCATTTTTTTTTCGTATAGGAATAGCGATACACTTTTGTTTAATTTTTTCTTTCTTTTTAATAAACATGTAAACGACCACTTTGAAGACATATTATAGTTGGAACATGTACCATATAATTATACTGTGTATTTACGAAAATACATCACTGTGTTGCTTGTCAAAATTAAGCTAAATAAGCAGAAATTTGAAAAATTTGCCTAAAATTCGCGTTCACGCACAATGCAACGAAAGCGATGTTCATTTACACTTAAAAATATACAAAATCAATTTTATATTGACAGCCCGTGCGGCAGGCACAACACCTAACGCTATCATTGTGTTGAGCACTTTAACAAGACGATAATTTACATCACTGGCTTCTCTACGAGTTAATTGAATAAAAATGTTCATATTGAGTGCACTCTTTATGAATTTCATGCTCTAAATTAGTTTCAAAACTGCTCTTTACACCCATTGTTTGCAATCCTCTTTATGGAACTTTTCTAAAATTTCATTTGTCGGTATTAGGAAGTTTTTTATGCGCGCACACATAGGAAATGAATTTATTTATTTTTTTTTAAACTTATATTAAATGGATTTGGTTAAATGCATGAAGGACAGTAAAAGATGGGAAAATTAGGTGAAACATTTTATAGTGCTCCGCTTAATTAACGAGCTGCGTAATTTATTTTTAAAAGTCTCCGACAAGAGAACAATGCTTTATTACCAGGTCAAGCGGTGACCTGTACGTGCGGCGAACGCCTGACCAATTGTTGTTTGATAGATTTGGTTGAAAAATCATAGTAAAGCGCTTAAGATTTTATATTTATTAGATAGGAAATTTAATGATTATTTATCAAGAGTGGTATTGTCACTGAGAATTCAAAAATAGGAAAAATTAAAGAATAAAGTTGTTGTACTGCACTGTAGATCACTTGTGATACAAGGGTGTATTAAGTTTGTGCAGGTGTATGCAACCGCTGGAAGAACTTGAAATAGACTCACTTTTTAATACAACAAGCGATTAAGAATCACTTTCTGAATCGATCTAAGCCGCTCAGAGTTGTTTGCAAGAATTTAAGTGACGTCTTATCACTTATTCTCATCATCAGACTCTTTAAAGTCCATTAAAGCAACATTGCTTAATACGCGTGATTTACCTATGTCTTAAGTAAACTAGCTCTTAACCTTAAAAAGTCATTATGATTCGAAAATTAATTGTTGTTAACTATTATCGGTTGCCAAGCTTATGCATGCTTCCGATGGCTTAGGGGTTCATTTGCAATTTGGTTCTGTACCGGTTGTGGGTGTGGCTCTATGCTAATCGTGTACATGCTTTTTTTCTTTTTCTTTTTTGTTTTGTTATTTGTTTTATTATACCTATACTAAGTTTTAATATTAATTAATATAAGATTTACTTTAAGAGTCAATTGAACTCGATTGTCAATTTGCTTTAGTTGAGTTCCATGTATAAGTAGAACATTAATTAAACATTAAGCTTGTCTGTCCATCTTGTTTTCTTGTGTTCAATCTGCGCAGGACAGTTTTTGACCTACATTTCATACTTCGATTTGTTTTGGTCCAAGGAAGAATGCTATGCAAATTGGTTCGTTGTGGTCCACTTTTTCAAGCACTTTCCTTGCATTATATTATTTTGAAAAGTCGTTCTATGAATACCTGTGGGAGGCTATAGGGTATTGAATAGTCGATCATTATAGTGGTTTTTTTTTTGCTTTCTTTCTATAACGTACAGGAGTTCAGGATTACAAGAAGGGGATATAGCACTTAATTTTGTAGTACTTCTTCATCCGTTATCTTCCAAATTGTTTTGTTGCTTCTCTCTACACCACGCATATTCTTATCATACTCATAGTAGTAGTTTGCCTACATTTTTACTTTATAGTAGGTTTACAGGTATTACCAAAAAAAAAGCCTAACACTTAACCGTTGGAAACACACTCATTAGAATACGCTCACTCTCCGTCTCTTTCTCTTCCTGCATTTCTCCCTAATCATCAATGCGTTGAAACGTATCGATTGAGTTTTTACATCGAATTTCTTATTTCACATGATGTGTACGCATATCAAACGCACCAAAACGTATATTTCGATTTACGCGTGTAAGAGTTATACCACGCAGTTAATTTGTTAAAATTTTTTATTTACAAACGCTTTTATACGAAAAAGCTTTACATTAATTTTAGTTATTTTGTGTTAATTACATAAATTGAGTTAATTTTTGTAATAAAAAGCACAGCGTTTGCTAAGCAGATCATTAAACCCACAACGAAGCTTTCGAATTCACGTTTAAAATTTGTATATTTCAAACTCCTGAGATATGGATCAGAAATTTCGACATTTGGCCAGATGAAGGCTCTTAGATAGTTAAACTTGCACAAAATTGGTACAACTTACCCCTCTGAAGCGTAAAGAATGTAGATTTTGGGGATCTGTAAACAACCAGTCTGTAGCAAGATGGAAAAAATATAAAACGTCCTGCTTTCTGGCAACATCACTGTGCATCACTGTACCGTATTGGATGTGTGTTTATAATAACGTGATGGATAAACATTTGCCGAGACTAAGAAAAAAAACAATTTTTTTTCTTTACAAAATTCGTTTTCACTTAAAAGGCTCTCTGATGCTTTCTTTATGGAACAAATTGTCTATTAATGCATTTCAGTTCCCGCCATGAACTAATCGCGTGATCCAAATATTTTTCCCTTTAGTATCCTTTTCTGATTTGTAAACAAATAAAACTCGAAAAAGAGTTGTCTTTTACTTCGAGTAAACGCTGTTAAACCAGTTCTCCCATCTTCAAATTTTCATGCAAATCAGTGAATACTCCCTTTTTTACAGCCACTACTCCTTTCGTTTTTTTTTCATAATGTACGTAACACCCACAAGGAAGCTTCAGAGATCCTACAAAGTATATATATTCTTGATCAGCGTGAATTGATCAATTGATTAAATTTTGTCTGTCCGTCTTTGTGGTATTTGTTGTTGGCATTCTTCTCTTTGGTCGCAAAAATTAAGATATCGACTTAAAACTTGAAAAAAATTCTTCCACGCAGTTTGGTATTGAAAATCGGCCGAATTGGACAGAGCAGAAGCCCGCAAAGTTAACGCAACTCCGTTCTTCGTTACCCAAAAATTACAAAAGTTCAAAGGTTAAAATTATTGACGTTTACTTTACAAAGCACCCTACTATTTACATGCAGAAAGGAAAAAGAACGGCCACGCCCACAAAAGTTTACAAGTGATTAAATAAACCTTTTTTAATTTTTTTGAAGTTTTTTGCTTATTCATCACACCGTAAACCTGACACAATGTATAGAACTATTTTGCACATTCCTGATATGAAGATATATTATCTGCCTAAAAATGGGTTAATTCTAAAATAACTATGGTGAACATCACGATATGGCGAATAAATTCTTTCTAAAAAAAGCGTCCATATGGATATCACATAAAAAGGCTTGGAGAGCAGAATGCAGAAAACTAAGTCTCTTAATTATGGTGGTCGTCATGATGATGGTAGATTTATTTTTCTTAATTTTTCTTATAAAAATACTTAGCAATCAAGTAAAAGGTGGAAGATAAATATCTTATTCCGTTCACCTTATGACGAGAATGGAGCGCCTATAAATATTAATAGCGGTGGAGTTTCGATCCTAGCCGAAAATAGCTTTCTTATTTGTTTTTATTTAACTATACATAGCTACATTGATATAGATTATCCGCGTAGGGAGAACTAAAGACTATTGCTCTGCCGGTAACCATTGCAATCGTCAACTGTCATAATTCAAGAATGAGTATATATTTTTTTTTTTTAAAGGATTACGGAGTCATTTAAGGATTTCAGCGTCAGCGGTAGCGCATTCCAGCGTCGAGCTACATGGACAATAAACGAGCACTTCGATAACGAGTTAGATAATCGCGGAATTAATATAAAATGGTTACTACACGACCTAGAAAACTGTAGCCGTTCGATCAGGAGAGTAGGCGCTTGATGAATTTCGCCAATTTCGTGCAATCTGCCACCTCTAAAGATCTCAAACTTCGAGCAAAAAATCTGCCCCGTAAAATATTCCCGACTTAAACCCGGTTTCTGTAAATGCTACCACAAGATAATAGGATTTAACAGAACTTACAAATACATTGCGTAGTTTCGTATGAGGAGCACGGACATTCTGATACAGTATTTCCAACAGTATTGCCAGCATGATAGATCATTAGAAAGGTTATCCATCAAGGATTTAGGGAAACTTTACAAAGATGATACACCGTTGGAAACGGTATTGATCAAGAATTCACGTGATATTGATTTTGTTTGTCGGAAACACTTGGTTTGGTCACATTGCTTTGCATATGAGTAAATATGTACGTACAGCAATTTTCAAAGTTTCAAAAAAAAAAAAATGTCTACCAACACATACAACTTCATAAGTGCGATACGCAGTTGGAAATTTATCGATCTAGGATTCATGTGATATTAGTGTAATCAGTTCGCAGCACTTGCTTTGGTCAATATAAAAGATATTTTCGAAGTATGAAAGAAAGGAAACTTCATAAATATGATAAACCGTTCGAAAGGTTATCGACCAAAGATTCACAGAACATCAGTTCCATTTTGCTTTTTCGGTCTCGTATTTGACATAATGTAGAAAACTTTTTATACCAAATTTTAACAAATTAAGATAAAGTCATGCTTTGTTTACAATATTCTTCCAAAGAATTCAGAAAAAGTTGTATTTTAACTATATTTCGATTTAAATGCTTTCGAGACTGCGTTTAGAGAATTTGGTTATATGGGAGGGCGTTCAAGTAACTACCTCATGTGATCCATTCTTTTTTTCGAAATACTATTGCTAAGCAACCTTCGTCGAAAAATTTTGTAAATTACAGTTTATATAACAACTTATCCAAAATAAACCGTCATGTGGGAAGAGTTGAGGAAACGGTCCAATTGTGTTTATTTTAGGGTCAAAACACGTTTGTGTTTCGTTAAAAAATATATCAAAATTTTCGATCTGTTAACTGAAAACAAGAATATATGCAAGCTTAAAATCTCTTCTGAATCGATTTGCATAATAAAAGAGGCGTTTATTATAAACCTTTACGAATGCTACATACATACGCACAAAGTTAATACACTTTGTACCATAAGTGCTGAGGCGTAGAAAAACCTTTCCTTTATTGTTGCAATTTGGGTATCCTTGGGCACGGTACATGTACGTTTAGATGTGAAACAAAATTCATTGCTTGGTTGCGTCAGTGTTAGTAAATGAAAGTGAAAGTTTTAAAGTATTTAATAAACATTATGAAATAATATCTATTTCTAGTACATAGAATGTGGTTGTATGTGATTTTTAGCATTTAAAAATCAAACAAAAAAGTATGCATAATAAGTTTTATTTATAAACTATAGAAAAGTCAATAAACTAAATTAATCGACATAAGATTTCAACGGCGCTGTTGTCAACTAATTTATCTGTTATTCCATTTAAAAATATTTATTCTACTAAATAAAATGCATGTAATATTGAAGCCTGATGGGTGTGAAAAATTGACCGTATACTAGGCGAAAATATAGATTTGCTTCTCTTGTCCGTTTTATAAACAGCCATTAAAACCAGGTGAAGACACAATAGTTCGATTCAGTCCACCATTAAAATTGAACCAATCATTCTGCAGTTATTCACATAACGACTTTTCAAAATAAGGCTTTATATGTGAGGTGGTCGAAAAAGTGGTCCCATCCGAACTATTTTCAATAGTGTTCGTCCTAGGGCAAGAGCATGTCATTATACGAAATTGCTCCAAAATATGTAAAGACATGCGGCCTGTGCACAGGAAAACAAGGCAGACGTGCGGACAGAAAAGTTCAACTCCTTTCAGAAAGGGATTCTGATTCGATCGGTATAATAAGAGGTCGGTATATATTAATCTTTGTTGGTCGGTGTTGCACAATCTTAATATATCCGCGTACCGCAAGTGGTACAGGGTGTAAAAATCTTAAATGTTAATACATTTCATAGTACGACCCGCTATCATACCTTTTTCTAAAAAAAAGTCAGCATCTTCCATAATCGATCCAAAAAAAAAAAAAAAAAACAATTTCTCCAAATTTCAGTATCTCATGGTTCGCACGTAGATGACAAAAATAATCGCAAACATTGTACAGATAACCATGGATAAACCGAAACAGGATTTCACTGCTATGTCCACCCGTACCGCCCTTTGGTCCTCGGTAGGGTGATAGAAAGTTATCGTTTACAGATTTCTACTAATCATAACAAAAAGCCAAAATTTCAGACCAACTTGTAGTTGAAAAAACTTGTTATCTCACTTCTATAAAGCTTATGAGTAGACAGGGAACATCTTTACTACCTTGTTCGATGCAAACATTTCAAGGAACTTTCATAAGAAAAAAGTCAAAATTAAAGTCGACAAATAAATATATTTCACACCATTTCGCAAAGCCTTTTTAAAAATACGGTCCACTTGCAGGCATAGATGAGGCAAATAGGCAGACAGATAACCTTAACTCCGTTTGGAGAATAATTCTAAATATATTCGTGCAATGAAAGTTAATTCTATCTCAAGCCTTTCTGCAAGATGAATAGGACACATGGACAGACATGCTTAAATCAGCTAATAAAAAGTTGGATCTGTCACAACCCATAGTGAGTGCTTCTGCACCATGCACACACATAAACTGAATATGCTTACCTTACCTTACGTTAGGTAGCTTTAAAATAAATAAAAATGCACTTCGTTATGATGGTATAGTAGAAACAGTTTGATTATCAATACAGCAATATCTCTTTACTAAGTGCTTACGTAATAACAAATGGAATAATAAATTTAGTATATCTTCTTCTTTTCTATATTATTAAGTGGAAAAAAAGTGAAAAATCGTGCCAAAATTGGCAACAAGCAATATTGCGGCTTGAATAATCGATAGACAGTTATTGGCGGAGTATTCTCGTTTCATGGAAAAATTAAAACTTAAACAACTAAAAGGCGTTGAAAGGCAATGAACCGTAAATATTCTGCTGGTTTTTTGTTTACTTGTTCAAAGAGAGGAAAAAACCCAATTTAAATATATCTTTCACACTCATATATATATATATATATATATATATATATATATACATACAACAATGCAAGCATATAGATTTTCAAAAATCAATTTTGATCTTTCACATTCCACAGAACGAGTACAAGTAAACACGAATCGCATCAATAAAGGTCTAAGGTAGCGCTACAGTGTAGTAACCGGTATTAGTCAATAGGTAACTAAAACAAACGATGCTTTAATTGTGAAACATCCATAGTGAAAATCATAGATAAAAAACAAGTTAGAACGTTAGAAATAACCAAAGTCAATTTTCGAGTACTCTACGCGATTTCATTTAAGACAATTCATTACCCATTTTTCTCATAAATACAAAAAATTATACTTGATTGCCGTAAAAAAGTTTACTTTCACGAAAACTTTTATATAGGAGAGGGTGCCAAGAAAAAACCCATCTTGGACTAAATTTCGCACACTACAGATGTGAGCTCTTTTTTTTTGAAAGTGGTATAAATCCATTTTTGACACACATTCAATGAATGATAACAAGGAATGCAATCTGTGTAAAATTCTTCAAAATTTTCAACATTTTTCAATTCAATACAAACATTACGTAATTACTGTAATTACATATATAACTATTTTGAAAGTGGTATAAGTCCATTTTCGACAAAGACAAAACTGTGAAATTTAGTTAAAAGGTGCCGCAAAATTCAAATAAATATTTCACTTTTCCTTTCGACTTGTAGAAGGCATTGCCCCAGCCAAAGTTCTCACTGTTTGTTTCATGTTGTAAACGTAGTACGTATGTTTTAAATGAGGGATTCCACAATTTTCGTGATAATAGCATTAGCATGTATTCTTGGGACAAAGCGTTCAAGAAATTGCTTGCTTGGGTTGTCATCTTTCATTAATATAGCATTTGAAAATTGGTGTCTATTGAGCAAAGGAAAATGTGCCCTAAGCAGACATCAGACGGGCGGAGATGCTTAGTACTTTGGAAAATATTTTTGACTCTACCCACAAAGTATGTAACCTTAACCTACCTTTAGTAAAAGTAATGCAGGACAGATGGACGGAGATGCTTACTAGTTTAGAAAATGTGCCTGAATCTGTCAACAAAATACTTGAGCTTAACTTACTTTTAGTCCGAGTAATGCAGAGTGCAAAGATTAATTACCGGACAGACGGACGGAGAAGCTTAGTAGTTTAGAAAATGTGCCTGAATCTGTCAACAAAATGGTTGAGCTTAACTTACCTTTAGTCCGAGTAATGTAGAGTGCGAAGATTAAATACCGGACAGACGGACGGATATGCTTACTAGTTTAGAAAATGTTCCTGAATCTGTCAACAAAATACTTGAGCTTAACTTACCTTTAGTACAAGTAATGTAGAGTGCGAAGATTAAATACCGGACAGACGGACGGAGATGCTTAATAGTTTAGAAAATGTGCCTGAATCTGTCAACAAAATACTTGAGCTTAACTTACCTTTAGTCCGAGTAATGTAGAGTGCGAAGATTAGATACCCGACAGACCGACGGAGACGCTTAGTAATTTACAAAATGCGCCTGAATCTGTCCATAAAGTATGTAACCTTAACCTACCTTTAGTACAAGTAAGAATCTTTAGTACAAGTAAAGCAGAGTGCAAAGATGAAACAACTAACAAGCGGAGGGAAGCGCTTAGTAGTTCAAAAATGTTTCTGAACATATTCTCACACAATTTATTTTTCACGTGCCTTTAACAGAAACAGTAAACATTCGACAGATGGGCAGAAATGTGCCTGAATCTGTCCGCAAAACTTAACCTTATCCTACCTAAATCGATTCTCCAAGTAAAGAATAGATATTTTCAGTAGACATAAATTCGTTTGCTGCTCATATGAGTAATCGTTTTTTGTTCAAATAGAGTAATTATTTGGTTTTTTCAACTTTTCCATTGTTAGATTATTTAACTCATTACTTGTTTTTAATTGGTTTAATTAACTTTTTTTTTTTTTTTAATTTTAATACTCTATTGAAATGTTTATAATTTGTTAGAAGATGAATTTTTTTTCATAAGAATTTTATATTGAATACATGTTTCCTTCAATTTTCAGGGTGATTGGTGGTTAGCGCGTAGCAAGAAGACCCGTCAAGAGGGCTATATTCCATCAAATTACGTTGCCAAATTAAAGTCCATTGAAGCTGAACCGTAAGTATTATTATTTTTATCTACTTCGCACCTATATTTTATATGTTGGGTCGATGACGTACATTGTTTTTCCCTTTGGCGTCTAGCCTTCACATATGCATAGTCATAGTCTTGTTGAAGTTTAGAGCGAACATTTTTACAAATCATGTGATGATAATATTGTTACAAATTGAAGCTGGTTAAAAAAGCTTTTTCACATTCTACTATACATTGACGCATTATTTATTTATATTAATTATGCTTTATTTACGTAATTACAACGAAAACATATCCTGTTCATATTAAGCCTGGAATTTTCCGTTGATTTTGTATACCCTACATCACTTGTGATATATAGAGCATATTAGGATCGTGTGAATGTAGCTAATAACCAGAAAAGGATATAACTACCATCTAGTATGCGAATCGATCAGACTGTGATCTAAGTTTGTCTGTCTATCTTTTTTTTTGCGTTAATCTTACAGGTCGAAATTTTTGAAATACTTTAATGAAATATCGTACACTGATGTGTTTGGGCCACAGGGATTAACGCTATTGTCAATGGTTCAGATCGGAACAGGAAGTTTTCGATCACTCTCGATACAAAGCCTCATACTCACCATATAAATAACTATATCTAATAAAGTGGTGTAGAGTATTTGACCATGAACCAGGTTTTCTCCACAGTATTTTTAATTATTTGAATTGATTTGTCTGTCCGTTTGTGCACCTGACATTTGTTTTTGTGCTTAACCCGAAGGTGACAATTTTCAAGATATATTAAAGAACTTTCGTATACCACGACCCAAGATGAATTCATTCGAACCTCTTTTCCGATCATTCCATTATGCCTTATGCTGAATAAGCCGTTAATGAAAAAAAAATATACAATTTCCGAAACATCTCAACAAAAATTATTAAATAATAGTAGCATTCCAAATTAATGCGATCGATTAAGACAATTATTTGAACCTCCTTCTGTATAAGATTTTTTGTGAGAAGTAAGCCTTTATATGGCCAAAGAGTTTACTTCCTAAATAGCTCATGAAGAGGGCTAGCAGGTAAGGATAGCGTGATGTATAAATTAACTGCAGCGAAATCGATTCACGTAGATTCATTTTTTTTTTTTTTTTAATCCAATTCCCGAAAGGACTGCCTTTCCGCGGAACTAAGTAATAATTTTTGGTATTTCATCTGTATTTTGAGAGTTTATTCACTTGAAAAAGACATTTATTGAGAAAACTTGGTACAATGTATGTTAATCAAAATATTTTTGATCATTTTCTACAATATTTCACCGTATGTTTGGCAGAATGGCAATATCGTGTCGAAAGAACTTTTGTTGGCCATTGGACCCATTTTTGCATTTCTTCAACTTTGCGAAGCTCCATACCAGTCAAATCATGCCGCATCAATCTAAACAAATGATAATCAGGAGGCGACATGTCTGTAAGCCGGGTGTGGCAGAATTTTCTATTTGCGTTGCAAACAGTGTATTTTGGTAACAAGTGTTAAAAAAATGACATTTTCATTCAATTCTTGTCAACCGCTCGTTGAAACCAGTCGTTGACAATTGGGATATGAAGGAGCAGCTTCGCCATAAGCTTCTGAACGTGTTTGGCGGACGTCATCAGTGGATTTCTTCAAATAAACAAGAAAAGTAATGAAATTCGAAAATGTAATCTTGAGCGCTACGTGCAATTAGCGTCGGCATACGCTGAATAGCTCAATAATATTAAACGGATAATTATTTTATTCAAAACTATCGAATTTAATCGTTTGTCGCCTATTAAAATACACCGAACCATCGATTAAATGAACAATAATTGCGGTAGGCGAAGTAGTGTAGTAGGCATTAAATGATCGCGCTCGCCCAACTATGATGTTCTGACTTTTGATAACACCTGAAAATGGTCGATGATAATTTATAGTTCTCAATTAATATCGTCTGATATTCATGTGACAATTTTTGAAGTACATTTATAATATATGTATACAAACTTGTATAAAAATACGACATTTTCAGAAGTTTCATATAAAAAAAAACCTGCTGGAGAACATAAAATGTTTATTTGTACATTATAGCAGGAAAAAAAAAAAAACAAAAACAAAATAATAATAAGAAATCGGGCAAGTATAAATATTAATGTTGTTATAAAAGTCATATCATCGCTTGTCTGCTGCCATAACTTTATTTCGTGACCCAATTTCAATTCCCTCTTATTATTGGCAAAATTCTGCATATTTAAAATGTGGCCAAGTTATGCTTGGCTTGTATTGAGGCGGATCCTGGATATTTGTTACTTTAAAAATTACAAAGCATTTTGGCTCATCACATGCGTTTGTCCTTTGAGCTTTGTTATATTTTATATCTATATACATATATATATATATGTATATACATCGACATTTGCTTGCGGTCGTCAAGTTTCTCTCTGTCTTGTATATGCACCCAGCAACATAAAGCTGTATGCTTCAATGCTTTATCGGATTATTGGCGACCTTGAGAGCTCCAATAACAGATGATAAGCGAGCATATATACACTTTAGTGGTCACGTATAAATATTTTCCCTTATTACGAATTGTGCGACAAATTCGTTACAATTCCATGGTAGATATAAAAGCCATAGCGTATAAAATGCACAGCTCAATGCAAAACCAGTTGACCTGTCAATAATTTTTTTTTTAAACATTTAAGTGTGGAATATTTTGGAAGACAACAACAGGTATGCGTGCAGTGATAGGTGATACATAATTTAAACAACTAACATAATTCAAGTCAAGTCAAGTGCCGTTAAAATTTCTTTTATTCTTTCCTGGAAATAATCGCAATCGCAATGGCACACTGCCCGTATGTTATGATTATTGCAAACGATCAATTAGTGTTAAGGTATGAATACCATGTTTTCATATCGAAATAAATATCGGTTAAGAGCGGATTTATACATTTTCGTGCATTGGAAAGGGTAAAGATAACCAAAATCAATTTATTGGACGACCATTAGTAATCGTTTAATGGAAATAGAATATCAAAAACCATTACCTTTATTGTTATCATTATTTTTATTAATATCATTGTTATTATTATTGTTGTTATTATTAGTTTGGGGAAAAAGAAATCCATTATTTTTATATGAACTTCAGGACTTTATTTAACATGCTTCGGATTGTCCGATTTGGGTCAAATATGCACCGTTTTGTTGTACGATTTGTTGCCATTTTAAAGGTAACTTCAAAATGCCACTCTCACAGAAGTCCTGGTCTCTATTTGCAAAAAACTCTAGTAGTCGATTTTCACAATCCTCCCTAGATTCTAATTTTTTATAATTAAAGAAACTTTGCAATGCAAGAAAAAGATGATAATCGCTTGGTGCCAAGTCCGGACTGTATGCATTAAAACTTCCCAACCACGCTGTAACTCACAACTGATTGCACCAAAGAAAAAGCAGCAAAAGAATTTTTTTTACTGCGAAATGTCACCTTTCCAACGAACATAAATATGAAATTGTTTGATCGA
>NW_023998426.1:3025449-3319082 GCF_014805625.2 Glossina fuscipes
GAACATAAAAGGTTTATTTGTACATTATAGCAGGAAAAAAAAAAAAAAAAAAAAAAAAACAAAATAATAATAAGAAATCGGGCAAGTATAAATATTAATGTTGTTATAAAAGTCATATCATCGCTTGTCTGCTGCCATAACTTTATTTCGTGACCCAATTTCAATTCCCTGTTATTATTGGCAAAATTCTGCATATTTAAAATGTGGCCAAGTTACGCTTGGCTTGTATTGAGGCGGATCCTGGATATTTGTTACTTTAAAAATTACAAAGCATTTTGGCTCATCACATGCGTTTGTCCTTTGAGCTTTGTTATATTTTATATATATATATATATATGTATATATATATATATATATATATGTATATACATCGACATTTGCTTGCGGTCGTCAAGTTTCTCTCTGTCTTGTATATGCACCCAGCAACATAAAGCTGTATGCTTCAATGCTTTATCGGATTATTGGCGACCTTGAGAGCTCCAATAACAGATGATAAGCGAGCATATATACACTTTAGTGGTCACGTATAAGTATTTTCCCTTATTACGAATTGTGCGACAAATTCGTTACAATTCCATGGTAGATATAAAAGCCATAGCGTATAAAATGCACAGCTCAATGCAAAACCAGTTGACCTGTCAATAATTTTTTTTTAAAACATTTAAGTGTGGAATATTTTGGAAGACAACAACAGGTATGCGTGCAGTGATAGGTGATACATAATTTAAACAACTAACATAATTCAAGTCAAGTCAAGTGCCGTTAAAATTTCTTTTATTCTTTCCTGGAAATAATCGCAATCGCAATGGCACACTGCCCGTATGTTATGATTATTGCAAACGATCAATTAGTGTTAAGGTATGAATACAATGTTTTCATATCGAAATAAATATCGGTTAAGAGCGGATTTATACATTTTCGTGCATTGGAAAGGGTAAAGATAACCAAAATCAATTTATTGGACGACCATTAGCAATCGTTTAATGGAAATAGAATATCAAAAACCATTACCTTTATTGTTATCATTATTTTTATTAATATCATTGTTATTATTATTGTTGTTATTATTAGTTTGGGGAAAAAGAAATCCATTATTTTTATATGAACTTCAGGACTTTATTTAACATGCTTCGGATTGTCCGATTTGGGTCAAATATGCACCGTTTTGTTGTACGATTTGTTGCCATTTTAAAGGTAACTTCAAAATGCCACTCTCACAGAAGTCCTGGTCTCTATTTGCAAAAAACTCTAGTAGTCGATTTTCACAATCCTCCCTAGATTCCAATTTTTTATAATTAAAGAAACTTTGCAATGCAAGAAAAAGATGATAATCGCTTGGTGCCAAGTCCGGACTGTATGGCGGATGCATTAAAACTTCCCAACCACGCTGTAACTCACAACTGATTGCACCAAACAAAAAGCAGCAAAAGAATTTTTTTTACTGCGAAATGTCACCTTTCCAACGAACATAAATATGAAATTGTTTGATCGATACTTTACGAGAAATCTATCAGTGCAGCCATCTACCGAAAAAATAATGGATTTCTTTTTCCCCAAACTAATATTATTAACATTCGGTGTGAAAATGAATTCGTTTCGTTTTTTGATGAAATTTAACTTTATTTAAATATATATACTTGTTACAAAGCTTAATAATCCAAATAGGCAGCTTGGCCATAGCTAAGGTCTTCTTTTGCTTATGTGTGTCCTCGCAATAGAAATTTGATGATTCAGATGTGAAGTAGTCATGGGTTCATTTATGGACATTTTCAGTCTCTGTTAACAGTTAATCTGTTAAGTACGACGATGCATCGATCGGAATAAATAAAAATCGGGAAAGGGCGGGATGAGGTAAATGTTCCCAGCCTAAAATGAAGAACTGGGGAGCTAGGGGCATGGATGAGTACAATAGATGTTCTTCGGTTGCAGTATGGATTGCTTATTGCATCACATGTTCATAATATGTTCATAAAAACTGGAAATTTAAAGTCAATCGAGTCAGTAATGAAACGGTTAGCACGGTGTAAAGAAGAATGGCTTTTTGTGAGACTCGGCACTCTGCCATTCCATTTACAATATTCAATAAGTAAGTTTTCGAAATGCCACAACGAATGCAACGGTATGGGTGAGAAAATTGCTACTAAATTCGTATCCTCGAGCTAGCATCATAAGTGAATTCATGAAAAAGTTTCTGAAACGATTGGTGTAGAGGTGAGCAGAGAAACCCTTTCACATTAATACCGCGCATATCTAAGTAACACTTTGGCCGAGTGTTTGTCTGTTGTCCTTTCAGCTCGATACTGGAATGCGCTGCCAATGACTGTGGTGACTTCGTAAATATTTTGAAGAGAAAGATAAGACAATTTTTAATGCTAGAGGAAGATGAATTTGCCAATAAATTTTCGTCGATCCTATGTACATAATTTATACTGATGTAACACTCCGTATATCGGTTAATGACTTCATAGTTGCTAATAAGTTTAAAAAGGAAGAAAAAATTGTTTGTACAATTTAAGTAAGTTATTTTAACACAAATTGTGTGGGGTGTAAAAATAATCAATAATGACAATAAAAATGTGAATAATTTTAATAATATTAACAATTTGGTTAAGCACAATCTTCTGTCAACTTTTGAAGCAAAATGTTATAAAAATTATTTATTAGCAAAGTCCATCAATTCTATTATAACAAGTTTTCAACTCACTTTGAAAAAAAAAAAACTTTAGTGATTAAGAAATTCTTTAAACCGCAAATCGCAATATTTTTTTTTTATAATGTTTTAGTCTCTAATTAATTTTTACATTGAGGTAAAGTCAAAGACGAAAATTGATTTTTGAATGTCTCTAGCTTTAGATTTAATCTCACTTCAGGCATTTCATTGGAAAGGCAACCAAAGGCAAACAAATTAAGATCATTTTAAACTTTGTTCCGCGTTGTTTAAATTAAATCAAATTGTTCACTTAAAATGTTCGTCGTAACGATAAAAGAAGAAGTCTGCACGCGAAGAGGAGTTGAGAAGGGTTCGAAAAACCTATAAAAAATTTCAAATAGTTAAAAGCATTTGTTAACTGATGACGAATCTTTGTTAATATTTCGCCACTAAAGTGCAAAATCTAATTTTTTATTTATACCACAAAAACAATTGCAAAGTGTTAGGGTATATTTAGTTTATGCGGATATATGTAACACACAGGAGTCTTTAAGGTATTTATGCCTTGCATCACTCGTGGTATAAGAGTATATTGACTTTGTGCGGATATATGTGACATCAAGAAAGACCTAAGGTAGACCCACCTTTTATTATACCGAAGCTTGTCTGTCCCTCTTATATCGTATCTTGTTCTGTTGAACCTACATACGGCAATTTTTGAGATAATCGGATGAAATTTGCTACACTGACGTACTTTCGCCCAAGGACCAACGCTATTGATAATGGTTCAGATCGGTCAATTCTTTCGAACACTTCCCATATAACGCCCTATTCGGAAAAATTCTTGCAATTTTCAAAATTTCTGGGCAAAGTGGCTAAATAGTAGTATTTCGGCATTCTAAATTGGACCGACTGGGGCAATTTTTTGAAACTCCTCTCATATAACTGTTCATGCCGAAACTAAAGCTTTATATGGTAAATATGTTGAATTTCTGATAAAGTAATCTACCTTGCAGAGCTTGGACCATGTTGGTCAATTTTTTTGGATACCATCGAATATGAGGATTCTCATGAAACTTAAACTCCTAAACCCCCAAAAAAGCCTAATTGCTGGTTTTTTGCGATTAAAATATTTTCTAAGAAAATTAAGTGAACCAACTGAGTCTATTTCTTCCCACACTCCATATAAGATATCCCATGAGTATGAAGCACTTCGGAAATATTTTATGATGAACATTAATTCATAGTAGCGTTTCAGCCAAAAAATTAACGATAGGAAGCTTAGATTATATAGGTCTCTTTTTTTTGGAATCCAACATATATAGGCATTATCACGAAACGCGAACCCTTATATGGAGAGAAAAGCTAGCCTTTCAATATTTTGGCTCCCAAGGAAATTATGGCTTTGCATGAAAATAATGTGCACTTTTTAGTGTATTAATACTAAAACGGGAAAAGTGGTGTAGGATAAGTAATAATCGGCGCTGCCCTAGTATAATGTTCTTACTTGTAAATGTGTTTTTTATGAAATTTTAAATACGCCATCTAGAATTCAATTAATAATACCTACGTTTAATTTAATTTTCTATCGCAATTTTATTATTTAAACGATTTAGCAGACTTAATATCTTCTTCTAACCAAATGTATTAAGTTTACGTGGATGTATGTAACGTGCAGAAAAACTTAAGTTAGGGCTATCTTCTATTATACCGATCTAGCTTGCGTGTCCATGCATGCTTGTGTTCAACTTAGCGATCGCCAATTTTTGCGTTATTTTGATGATACTTGGTACACTATCGGCCCAAGGACGAAAAATGGAAGTAGATTGGATCGCACAACTTTTCTGATCGTTCCACACCACTTATAATGCGTTATTTTGTCAAGTCCTTAAATTGATGGGAAAAATTTTTTATGGGATGGGTAAAATTTTTGAATCCTCTCTCAAACAGTCATTCCCACAAAAATGGAACCCTTATTTGGCCCAGTTCTCAATATTTCATAATTAATTTTTATTTAAATTAACTTTGCCGATTTCGGGCTATTTTTTAAATTCCACCTCAAGTAAGTGTTCTCATGAAAAATAAATCCTTAAATTGTCAGAATGTTCAATACTTGATATTTTACGGTGAAAAACGATTCCAAAGGTTATGAAAGAAAACTTAACTGTAAATCAAGTAAGGCAATTATTGTCTAGCAAAAAGCTCCAATTTGTAATAGTTTAGGATGAAAAGCTGTCTATAATAGTTTTATGACATAAAAATGAACTTGGTCAAATATTACCTATGTGGGTCTATCGTTTGCATTGTTTCCTTAATAAGGGTTATTCCAATAAGATAAAAATTGTTCCAATTAATAATATCCATTCAAATTAACGATAGATAGATCACATAGGTCTGCTTTTTAGATCCCGCTATGTATAGGGTTGCTCATGAAAAGTAAGCCCTTATATGATAACGAAATAAAATTTGTGGCTTCTTGATTATAAACAAGCGAGAAAATTATATTCGGTCGTTACCGAATTTCCATTGTTCCAAAAATGCATAGAAAAAATAAAAAAATTATACAATCATGCTCTATAATATGGAGTGGGCGAGGCTGTTTTTATTTTTTTTTTTGTATTTTTTTAAAATAAAAGTTTTTGTAGCAAAGCCGCATCACTTCAAAATTCTTTTACGAATCTGTAGGCGATATTTTCACTTTTGCAAACGGGAGATTGTTTACCAATCATACTACACCGTTGGGCAGATAGACAGATGGATATTGTTAGCTGCATTCCAAATTTGAAACTGTCTACGAATTTATGTATTTTATATAGTTTTTGAAAGTTGTTCCTGCGCGTTATAAAGGTATTGAAAAAAAAATTACATATTGACACACTATAATATAGGCCGGGTATGGCCGGTTTCTTCCATTTCAAAGATCCCATAAAGTACATAAATTTTCGGTCAGTTTCAAATTTGGAAAGCATCTAAGCATGTTGGTCTGTCCGTGTGTCCATCCGTTTGTCGGCCCAACTGTCTAGTGTAGCATTCTGCAAAATGAATATATCACCTACAAATTTATAAAAGAACTTATCAAGCGACACGCGTACAATGTCCACAAGCCTGTACGACACAAGCCTTTATTTTGAAAATACAAAAAATCAGCCGTGCCCACTCTATATTATAGAGCATGGAAATTTGGCCCTGTTAAGGATAATGGTGACGGGTAGAAAAGATTCGGTCACGACCGTATATAATTTTCTTACTTGTTGTTTTTCGAAATTTATCGATAATCCATCCGGAAATCGTAATTTACAATTTTGATCTCCTTTCCTTTTTTACAAAAGAAGCTTTCATATTTTTGCAATTAATTTCATCAATATGACCAAAGCTTCAAATTATGAATATTGAAAATTTCGTATATACTTAATAGGTAAACAGCTGAAGGCCCCCGTATCATGCTAGTAACTTTCCATTTTATTAATATTATGTCCTATGTGTAACATTTGTTTTTGTAAATTGAATTTTTCATTTGCCCTTCTATATCGCTGTGTAGGTCATCTCTAGCATCACGTGTAAGGAAAACCACAAATAAAATAATTGTTTATTTTGTTAATCTTTTTCTAAAACGTGCAACTAACTAAAAATGTTTGAAGTACGCGAACAGTAAAATATCGTTTTCTAAAGATGTTTAGGAATTGTTCTGACAAGATTGTGAAATTTGAAAATAAAAAAAAAAAAAAAAATATAAAAATCAATTTGATATTGGTTTATTTGCATAAACCGAGCACGTGTACGAATATCTTTTATCTATCTCTTATAACTATTAATTGCGGCATAAGCAACCGCCAATGCTGTTGCTTCAAAACCTTTGCTGTTCATCCTATGCACATCTCCCTGACGATGGTTAGCCAATCCGGAGTTGCTCGTTAAGAAGGGAGGGTGGCATGCGTTGCTTTGATTTCCAAGAGAAATAAAGAGATAACTTAGCTCGTACTTTGCAGTCGATTTCGTTACGATTTACCGAATAGTTCTGTACTTCTATTCGGATGGCGAGCAGCTATCCCTGCTCCACTGTGCTATCTAGAAATATGTTATTACCAATGAAACAAATGACATAAGTTAATGTGTGCTACAGTTTTGTAAACAATGACTTGGACGTGCAATTTTTTGTCGGCAAAATTTGCTTGTATCGAAGGAATAGGAAGAAATAGATTTTAAATTTGAAGGAGCTTGTATAAAGCACGATTGGTTATGCAGTCGGTTTAACAGTCGGACACTGGTATCTCTTTTTTGTTTACTAAGCGAATTTATTACTATAATTACGAAAGCTGAGAAATGAGCGTCTAGTGTCCAGCTTTAATGTTATGAACAATGCCTTCCTCAGACCTACAGAGAAGTCGTTGCCGTTTTTTTTTTAAAGTAATGTGTGCTTCCTCGGTCAGAATATTTCTCATAACATCACCACAGGTACGTGCCATTTTTACAAAAAGAACTATCCTATTGCTGCATACCTCACATCGGTTTTGGGAATTTAGTGTAGAGTAGGACGATTTCTGTGCCAAAAAATATCGAAAAGTGGAATAGTGGTGCCATTCGTGTTTAATTCGTAGCAAAGTGTTGATGAATTTTTATCTGTGACGTGGACGCGGCATGACATGATGCCAAATGGGAGACGCGAAAAGTTTTGATCCGTTTAAGGGGGCACGAGGAGCCCTTAAACATTGATATTCAACTTGAAGAGTATTATCGAGGTGTAATTTGTTAAGAGATGCTCAACGGCGCATTAGGCAGTTGCGCTAATCGCTAAAGGCAAACTTGCTGTGAACACAAGACTATTCTTCTTCTGATTTAAACTTTTCAATCGATCAATAAATTTTTTGCCTGAGCACCATTTGAAGTTATATGGCAACACCGACATATGTCTTCGTAGATAGATAGATAATCCTTTTGACATATGGAAATTATGTTTTCTCAAAAAAATGAGGAATATGTTTGTAACAAGAGGTGGGCAAATGTGTTCATTAAAGCATTTCTATCATTCTGTTAAAAGAAGCGCTTTTTACATGTGCCATTACTCTCTGGCTACTAAACACTCTACTGAAAATAGTTTTTCATCGATATACAACGCCATCTACTTGGCATAAATCAACGCATTAAACACCTTATAAAACATCAAGCAATAAATTAGAAATTTACAAAATTTTCTTCGATGTCTAGTTAGTTTTGATCGAGTTATGATCGCATCGTACCGTGCCGTGTTACCAAACAAATATTTATAAACTGATTTTGGGTTCCGACGGCGAAGAAGCCATGTAACGCTTGCATGATTGGTATCCAAAATTCGTTTTCAATACAATTATCTCGCTTACTTCTAATTAAAATTAAAATAGTTAACAATGTATTCATTATCACAATTTAAGGCCAGATGCAAATAAGTAGAAACAGTTATTTCAAGAATTTTACTTGAAAGTATTTCACACGCATTTTAAGTTACAGTTGCTGACTTTGAGCAATCCTTAATAGAAAAAAAGTAATAAAATAAAATATATATATCTATATATATATATATATATATATATATATATATATATATATATTTAACATATATTTTATATAGAAGATATCTATTTTATCTTTTTAAAAAGCAAATGCAATCAAAATATAATTTCAAATCATATGGAAACCCCGATCCACTCATAAGAGATAAGAAAATATTTCAAAAGTTTTTTGTATCCATCTTAAAATGATAATAAACGCAAATCAAAAAACCAACAGATCTCATAGCTACCTGCACTTATTCATAAAATCATGTAATCATTTTCATTATCTGGGAAGTGGTCGAAAAGTTTATTCGATCCGAACCATTTTCAATAGCGTTTTTACTTGAGGCATACGTTTGCGCTAAATTTCTTCATAATATTTTGACGGACGGGTAAGCTTTTGAATCGAGCAGCACAATGACAGGTGGTTCTATTTCAACTATTTCCGGCTTCTGCGTATATCCGCAAAAGCTTAATACACTCTTGCCCTGCAAGGTTATACAAAATATATATATATGAAATATCAAAAAATTTTTCTTAAATGAAGTCTGCCTAAACGACGGTTAAATAGTAAATATGGTAACAATATAAGAGTAAATTTTATTATAGTTTGTCTTCCAAATATTTGAACGCTAATTGAGATAAAATGATTAGAGGAGCAACAATTAGGCATTTCATATTTACTTTTGCCTTCTTTGCTCTTTGAAATTACGACGGCGGCATATCGATTATCGAAGTCTACCTCACAGTTATTACGACTTTGGGACAGCATTATAAACCAATAATTATGGTGGTTACTCTTGCTGGAATATGAATATTGAACCCGTTCAGTAAAAAGCTGTGAAGAACGACCGGATTCCATCCCTAGCCATATAAAGCAAATTTTAAAGAACCGAAACGATTTGACCCACGTGACACCTGCAGTTCAGTAAAAAACTGCGAATAACATTTACGCAATGATAATCTTATAACAAACGAGATACACAGCCAAGTGCGTCTACTTTCCAAGTGTTGGAAGAGGTATAAGTCGGAAATGGAACGGCCATGTTCCATCCCAAGCAACATAAGGAAAATTTTAAAGAAACTTCTTGCGCCGAGACGATTTGACCTACGTAACATCTGCAGTTCGGGGACCATACCGCAATAGAATTCTCCAAAGTAGGCCTAACAACCTTTCATTAATATAACGTATTGTTATGCCCATTCCAAACAATTGACAAAATAAGTTTGCAGGAAAATTGGCCCATCTTCTAAGACAGCAAATTCTAAAAATTGTAAAACTAAACACACGTTCATGACACTTTATCTGCCTCATGCAGCTGGCGGTTTTCGAAAAGATTCATGGTAGTTTGCGGAAAAAGGAATTAACTCAAAAATTGTCGTAATAAAATTAGATTAGCTCCCTTGAACTTGAACTGGAGAGTGAAGTCAGTGAAGTCAAGCGAATTCAATCGTAACATTCATACGGAGAAGATCAGAACAATCGTTGTAAATATAAGTTCCCGTAAGTAATATGCAAATAGATCTCCTAATAACTGCAAATAAAACCTATGCTCTCCCAAAAAGCACAATTCATTGGCTCGAACTTCAGGAGGGCTATTCTTCATTACAATATATTGGTGCTACATTAGAATAAATAGCTAAGTTTTTACATTGACTTGAAATCGCCCACTGATCAAAAATATACGTGTGAGATATATAGAGATATATAAATATAATGTTGGAGTAGTACAAGGAGCAAATAACGTTTTTTGATCCTTCACCATACGGTGCAGTAACATAAACACGTGTAAGGCAGTTGACGATTAACGAAAAGACGCATGAAAACCGGCGCGGAATGCAGCGAGTTAGAGGATTTAGAGATCAACATGAGGTTTTACACGTCATTTGCTACCACAAGATCTATAACTGTTGAGTTGGTTAAGGCAACGAGCCATTGCCGAATTGCGAGATTTGAATCCAAAATTTGCTGAAGCGCAGATGAACCCAAGAGAATTAATTGTTATGAGGTGAAAGTTTGGTGTATGCAAACAAACCCTTTCCAAACTTTGTAAGTAATTTCCTTTCCAATGCTCCAGTGGCACGAACCTAACCTAAAGGAAAAAGACCCGTTACGATCGAATGAATACTCATCACAGTTGCACTACAAAGCTTCATTCTTGTTGTCAGGAGATTGTTTGCAACAGACATTACACAGACTGGAAGACGGATGCGCTTAAATCGACTAAGAATTCGACACTGATCAAAACTATACACATATTGTGGGATCTCTGAAGCGTCTCCTTAGGTGTTGCAAAAATTTTGACAAAATTAACCTTCAGAGATGGGTATAAAGAGGGATTTTTATATAATAATAGATGTATAATCTGTCACTCGATAAGTTCATAGGATGACACATGTATTTTTGATCAGGCCACATGCTTTTTATATATTATATGTATAATATAACGGTTGCTTTGCAGATGTTTCGCTTCCTGACGCTTCTTTGTGGAAATGCATTTTTTATGATCATTTTGAAATATGCACAGAGGGCCAGCAGATGTACATATACTTTTTTAATCATCAACATTTCGGAAGGGACTTAGATGTGGCCATGTGAATCTCCCTCTTGTCTATGCGTTTAAAGTATGAGATCACTTTTCAAAATTTTCCTTGAGAAAAAAAGTTTGCCCTCAAAATTTGTCCCCTTTGTCGGACGAACTAAATCGGCCAAAGTTGTTGCTTATTTTTTAATTTATAAGGAAAAAACCTTTTTTTTCCGGGGAGCATCAGAAATTCTTCCTATACTTAATGTAATCTTTTGTTTAATTTTGGTTAATATTGATTTAATAACTTTTTTTTTTATGTATATAATTTTTAAAAATTTTGTAATTTTTCAATGTCACAATTTTCATATCGCACTTTGCATATTAAATTACTTACCCTTCGTTATTATCGTTATTACGATTACACTTATCTCTCGGTTTACGTTGTAACTGTCAGGATTTTTATTTTATAATGTTTTCAAACACTTTAGAAAAAAAATCCATTACAATTAACGCTTTATAAATTGTTTTCGATGCCCAGCGACAAATAATAAACACATCAAATATTAGCAAGATATAAAATTGAGGTATCCGCCTGAGTAGCCGAAGGCGAGGAATCTCGACTAGCAAGTCAATGGTCGTGGGTTCAAATCTGAAGTGCGGTAGAGTTTTTAATAAAAGCCGATAGCCTTAGATGCTAGTGCTTTTAGGAGTTTAGTCCTAGAATTTAATTCTCTGGCGAAATTAATAATAATAATAATAATAAAATTGAGATAATGTCCTACTATACTAAAAACGGAGAGGTCGTGGCAGATGTTACCTAGTTGTTCATAAACTTTTGATATAGCAGATCTACGCACCAGGAGGGATGTGGCGTATTAATACATTGATTATTTCTTGGTTGGCTTTTCATTCCATTCTTACGGTCTGCTGTTCCTCTGCCCAATTGAAAAGCTTCTCTAGGTTAAGTTATTGCAATCCTCTTATGCGTATACGGTCTTGTGATCATGTTTTAATGTTGGAAAGTTATATATTTAAGGGTAGCTTCTGTTTCGATTTGTCTATTCATCTTTATAGGGCCATTTTTCGAAACTAATTCTATCAGATCCGTCTTTCCTTATATTTTGTAACTTAACTTTTCATTCGACTTATTTTCGGTTAAGATTGGTTAGGTTATTAGAAGCTAAGTTTTAGCAGAGGCGGCAATTATAATTTGGATGCAGTTTTTAGAACACACTCGGTTTTCAGAAGTCAGTATATAAAAATATATCTACAACTAGGTATTACATCGATATATAGCTGTAGAGTTGGGGACTCCCAAAATGTACGAAAGATTCGAATTTGATAAAAAATAGTCGTTCATTTTTTAATATTAATTTTTTTGTGGAATCATAATGTACATAGGATAGGATTGCGTATACTATTCGGGCAAATGGCCTCCACGTCCTCATTACGTACAAATTTATGTGAGATTATATAAAAGCGATTTTGTGAATAGAATTCGGATAAAGAATTTGACAAAAACGATTTAGAATTCATGCGGAATAGCATTTCTTATTTGACTTCATGCTATTAAGACATACGAACAAACACGTGCTACTTTACGATTGCCACGATTGTTTTTATTCGCAGAGCAAAAACTTGGCACCATTTGCACACAAAATTGCATTTGTGCTACAAATTCTACAGAGTGCAAGATAAAATCCGCTAAAATTACGTATGACGGTGCCCAATACCCGCTCAATTTCGCTTGATCCAATTCTACAAAACGTTTCACGTCAGAAGATTCACACATTATCCCATGTTCCTAGCTAAAGGATTGCATGCATGTCATGCAAACTCTCACATGGAAAATGGTAAGAAATGTGCTTCAAATTTGTTGTATGTATGTTTGTTGTATGTGCAATCGCTTTTTCATGGGATAATTTTCACCGCTTGTGATGCAAGATATATTCAGTTTGGTCGGTCATATGTAGCAAGCAGCTTAAGGTAGACCCACCTTTTATTATGCTGATCGATTTAGGAAATTATTCTGAACCGATCTAAGCATATCAGTTCATGTAATGTATGTCTATGAGACTTTGTGTTCAAGCTACAAGTCGTAATTTTCGAGATATTTTGATGAAATTTCGTACAGTGGAGTGTTTTGACCCAAGGATGGAAAAAGTTGAAAAGGATTGAAAAAGTTTTTGATTGGGCCACTTTTTCGGCTATTCCCCATACCACGCCTTGTTTTGAAAAGTCTTTATATGGAAAAATTGCAAATTTCAAAATTCATCGACAAAAGTGGCTAAGTAAGTAGTGTAATTGGTGTGAAAACTTTAGACCGGCTGGGGTCAATTTTGAACCACCTCTCATATAACGAAACCTAAATTTTGAATGACAAAAAGGTCTAATTTTCAATGCATCATGATGAAAATTAGATAATAATAATAGGCTAAGATAAAAAAATCAACTGTACTTAATTTGGATCATCTCGGCCTATTTTTGAAAAATACCCTACATAAGGATTTTCACGAATATTTTTGTTTTTTACGACAGAAAAATCCAAGTTTTAATAATTTATGATGAAAGTTGATCCCTTAAAGCAATATGACATAAAAATTAGCTGCGTTGAATTTTGAACAAGTACCTCAATTTGTTAAGCCTCTTGAGTGCAAAGAGTTCTAATCTTTCCCCAAAAAAAAAGATCTAATAAAAACAGGATATACTCTTTGTGTTCTACAGCGAAAATAAGAATTGTGTTAGACGGCGCGGTGTAGGATATTTGATAATCGGCCTAGCCCGACCACAATGTTTTTACTTGTCATTATAAAAATGTTTATATGGAAAGAGTTAAATGAAATGGTCTCATCGTACTGTCTCCCACATGCAAGTAGTATCACAGAGCATTACTTTTGGGAAATATTAAAAATCGAATATTTTTTTCTCATACACGGTGAGTGCTTGGTATAATGGCCAGATTTCAACCATTTTTTATTGCGTCAGTGAACCGTTTTGTGGCATACAACCGCGCAGCTATAGCCGTAATCTTCAATTATATAGGGCCGAGATAGATTCATAGTCACTTATGGGACACCTGGAAGTTGTACGTTGTGGTACACAGCACCTGCAAAAGCATAAGTTGAGCGTCTTGTTATATCGATCGATAGAGAATCGCTTTCTAAATCCATCTAAACTAGTCTGTCCGTCTATCTGTCTTGTTTTTTTGTGTTCAACCTGCAGACCGAAATTTTTGAGATATATTCCTAAAATTTGGCGCATTCAGGTGTTTTGGCTCATAGATTGAACATGGTTCGGATCAGATCACTTTTGTATTAAGCGATGTAGTGTACATTATGTAATACGGGGCCTTATTCCAGTGTTATGTTTTTGCTTATGGTTTAAGTTTTATATCCAAGCAAGTTTTATATAAACATAAAATTTTATACATAGGTCACACATTTTTGGGAATCGCAATATGAAATAATAAAAATAATTTAACTTCAAAGTACAAAAGTGACTCAAAGACATTGTTTAGCAAGATTCCGGTTAATGTATTCTTAATACAAGTTAGATAACATATAATAGTCCAGTAGTGTTACATCACACTATCCTGGAGATCAGTTCACTATACCCTTTCGTGCATTAAGTTTCTTATTAAATTGTTTTTTTTTTTAATAAATCGAACGGTTATTTCGGTAGCAATATCAGGCGTTAGTTTTGCCTTCAATGCTCGCCAGTATCAAATAGCAAAAAAAGGTAACAGTAACTGTTATGTATTACTGTAAAAAAAAAAAAAAAACATTCTACACTTCCACTATGTATTAACTTAACCTAAATTAATTGTAGTGTTTAATAAAAATTATATTGTTTTGATTTTTGTTTTCTATTTTTAGGTAAGTACTACATCCCGACTATATTGTTTGTTTACGCTGTGTGATCTATAAATTTACATAAACTACTTATATGATCATGTCACGTAAGTAAATATAAAATTTTGTATCAATGACAATTATAATGCACGTTTGGCGCGTACGTTATATTAAAATCAATGCTAAGCTGAATCCTTCGATAATTGTTTGTTTCATTAAGATCGAACCTTATATATATATATATATACATACATATATATATGTATAAACATATGTAAATACGTGCATATACATTTCGATTTGTTTTAATTTTATATTTCAATTCACTAAGTTAAAGCAAATAATTAAGTCAATCTATATTTAACTTAATTCGCTTAGTTCACTTACTCAAAAAACTACGCATATTTTTGAAATGTTTTAATGTAATTTTAATTCAATATCAAATCTTACTTATCACAATTTTTTAAATCAAATGCTTTTTAATTAATATACGCATTATTAATATATCATCCACGTATGTTGATTTCTACAGATTAAAGCTTATTATATATGAATATTGTTTACATTACTTTTACGATATTTAGTAAATAAATTTTGAATTCAACGAATTTTTTCAATGTTTTTGTAAAGTTTGTTTGTTTTTTTTAAATTAGGCAAAAGCACTAGGTATTGCATTTGGCATCAGAAGGCATTAGCATTAGTTCTGCAAATTCTACAGCAATGATGGGGTTAAAAAATTTTGCTGGCATATAGCTAACGAGACTAGCGAGATTCGCGACTACCTAGTCGGCGTTCATGGATTCAAATCTCATACTTGGTCGTAGCTATAGTAAGTCGGTATACACACTTCTCATCGGGTTCGTTCCCCTATTTTTGTTTAACTAGCGCCATTTCCGGCGACAGGGATCCACCAGGGAGAAATCATCGTGAATATCGGGAATCGTCTGCTTGCACCCTTCTCCACTCAGTGTTTGTCTACTATGGAGGCTCAAGATTTACCTAACAAGTGCGTTTTGGAGAAGTAATATTCTGTCTGTCTACGTTGGGTAGATATCTGCTCCTTGCACATTAAAATCCTAGGTAATCAGTTGAATGGCATACAGGAAGTATGGATAATTCGAAAGCAAGAGTATGGACAAAAGCGAATCGCTTAATGTCGATAATCCTACTACATGACAGATTGAAATCATTGGATCTGTGCGACGCTTCGTGAAGTAGTCGTGGTGGCTGTGATCAACCCAATTAGAGACACATATAGGCTTGATCTTGCCTAGAGGGGAAGGGTTGGACCACACCCAAACTTTTGCATCTGGTACCTCAGGCCCTCGAACTAGCAGGATAGTCTTGAGGAGCCCCAAAAATTATCCGATGAGCTTGCAATCTTCGTCTAATTAACTCATCAAGGCAGGTATAGGGATCCACCGGGGAGAAGTCGTCGATGGAGATTCAAGATTTAACGAAAGATTTACGAAGTTCTTGATAATCCATATGCATTGGACATGAAAACTATGGACCCACGAGGATCAGAGTGACCATTTACAGATAAGTCGTATGCATGAAGAATAGTTGTCGGCCTTTTAATGTGCAAGGAATGCAAGGATACCTAAGCCTATTCACCTCCTCCAAGAATAGAAGAATGCATTTTTCAATGTGCCTGGTAACCTAGAATGGTAGCGAACAATATGATTCAGTTCCACACAGTTATGCCTTTTGTTTGCGGAATGACGGCTTGGAACGAACGACTGAGAACGCATGTACCCGTCGTGGCGATGAAATATTCATGATGGCCAACTGCAGAAGCCTTAAAATATTTAGATCTCTGTAAGCGCAAGTAGTTAGCGGGCATTAAATAAATAGCGATGCAAGTGGGCCCCGCCTTGCCCAGAGAATGGAGTTTGGACCCTACCGAAATTTTTAGATATGGTACTTTAGCTTTGGTGTAGGAATTGTCTTACATACTGATGGTGCCAGTTCTTGCTTAAAAATAACTCATAGACCTTTGGGTTTCATCTAATTAAGCCATGACGGATTTGTGTAGACATGTGTTAACTTCAAAAGCGTTGTGAACATCAGTATGTTGCACTTATAGCGGACATGCCCTGATAGATTGGTCAACTAAAAGAAGAAGAAGAAACACAGGATTTCCATAAAATGCCTATTTTCAGAGGATGCTCAAAATTATATTATTCAAGGCAGGTATTGCAGAATGCAAGCCGCTACTTCTCCTATCTACTATGCGGAACTTTGTGAAAGAAAAAATCGGTCTTAGTAAGTTATTTACAAACGGGCCCATACGAGGGAGCAGTAACACTGTAGGGGAATAATGTTTAATACTGCTACCGATTCCCGGCCGAGATCGCTTTGTCATAACTGTTGCCACTTTACTTCTGTTTTCGTCTCAAATGCATCAACTGTTGTTGGCAGCAATCTCATCTGGTGGCGATTTCGTTGGTTTGGAGCAACTCCTGCCATGCTGACTTAAATAGGAAAGAAGCTACAGTTAAAGATGCACTCAGCTGTCAACAATGTGCGATTCATAATGACATACCGTAACGCATCGATTGCTCATCGGAAAATTTTCTGATTTCGCTTAAACACAGTATCATGAAATTACAGCTTGACTAATGCTCAACGTCATCTTTTAGAAAAAATCTGTAGGCAATTATTATAATGTGCATCGGGAGAATTTCGCTTAAATATGCAATTGGGTTAAACAGTTTACCTCAAATTCTTGTAAACGAGGGAATTTTTATTCGCATGCTTTTTTTCCACGCTTTTTTCTTTATATGGCTTGGTGTTTTAAGCATTGCATAGTAATGACATTTCCGTGCCCATAAGAAACAATACTTAATCAATTTAAAATCGTCTGCCAATTCAAGGAATTGCTGCTCATTCTCTATTGCGTCTACCCATGTAATACATATAGAACGGCAAATTTAATAATAAGTCTTGTCTTCTTCTTTTGTATGCTAGTGTTTATAAAAACATTATGAAATTCTTTGTAATTATTTTATTGTTAAGTAAATCGAATTCTTTTCACTATAATGCGTCTCATTTTAAATAAATATTTTCAAATAATTCAATTCACCTGTACGCTCAAGTTGATAGTATGTGAGATTAACGGCTGACTAGTACTAGGAAGAAGTACTAATTTTTTCATTTTTTTTTTTTTTTTTGTAATACGCAAGCAACACTTCCCGCAATAAGTAGGTTCGATTAACACGTCTTTTTCAAAGCTCTATATGTGCCTGAAAAAGCGGAGGTTTCGCGTACACACTCGTGTTTAGTGCATACTACGAGGGCGTTAGCATTATTTATTAGAGGCGATAGTACTTACGAATTAAATTTAATTAAAATAGTTGACTAAGAACTGAGGCTTTGCACTTTTGATTAATTCGCCTGAATTCAATCGAAAACAGAACTTTGAAGTTATAAATCCTTACCTGCAGCATAGTTAGTCATATCCTCGTTCGGCTCGAATATTGGCTAAGATTCGTCGGCTTAAAGCAAAATTGAAAATGACCTGATCGATCGCCTCATGGGAATGTTATAGTTAGACTAGGCCGACTTTGAGATATCTTGCCATTAGAAAACTTCATCTACTTGACAAAGCTTCTATTGTACTGCAGTTACATCCGCCATAATAAACCAGAAGTTACGCTCTGTCATCATAGAGGGGTGGCTTTTATGAGAACGCCAATCCGGACTCAATGCAAAAAATAGGTCTATGCGATCCAAATGGTCGATTTACTAAGGACAAACTTATTTCATAAAATATCAACAATTCGAATTTTTGGCATATAAAGGCTTATATTCCATTAGAATCCTCATATGAGCTGGAATCCAAAAAAAAAAGATGTACGTAAAGTCTGTTCGTCAACCTACTATCTGTTATGAATCAATTTTCTTTCACATGAAATATTGAAAACCTATCCTTTTTTTACCTTATAAAGAGTCAGTTTTCGTAGGAACGGTTGTGCGAGAGAGAGGGTTAAAAGAGATTGTGTCGTCGGATGAAATGTTTTCACATCAATTTAAAAGGCCGTAATACTATTAAGAACCGATTTTCGTTCCGAAATCGAAAGAAATAGCCATATTTTTTTTTGAAACGATTTCTCAAAGTAAGGTTTTGTATGAGAAGTGGTTAAAAAAATCGTCCGAACCGCCGTCGAGCGAAACCACCTTAGCGTATCAAATCTCATCGAAATATCTCAAAAATTTGCACAAAAAAGCAAGACGGACCCCTACAAGCTTAGATCGATTCAGAAAGCGGTTCTGAATAAAAGGTACGTTTATCTCAAATCTCTTTAGGACTTGCAGTTTGAGCACAATAAAACACGACGGATAGACAAATTCAAATCGATTCAAAAAGTAATTTTGTATGCTAGCATAGATAATAAAAGACGACTCTACCTCTACTACTTCTGGGTGTTGCAAACGTCCGTACAAACTTATTACACCCTTGTACCACAAGTGGTGTATAAAGATTACAATAGATAAAATAAGTATAATATAGCAGGAGGAATGTCATGAAGAAATTTGAATTAAAACAGAGCCACCGTGTGGGAGGGTCTCTTGTCGAGCGGTGTCCGGTCGGTGGATAAAGTGTTAAGATTTGATTTAAGACAAATATAGTTTTATGATTATTATCGACGTAGATGTCGTCGGGATAAACAACTAGGTTTGGATGAATGATCTATGCCTAGATATTACGAACACGCTTTTTAATTTATATTGTAAAAGCCAGGCTGATCATTTCATTTCAAAGTAAGTGTTATACATTTATTAAATAGCTTGACTTTAAACACTAGGATTTATTGCTGTTCATCATTGTTTGTTTCGCTTTCTAAAAATTGCCATATGAATATGTGCATATGAATGTAGTTACATTAAATACTTAAATAATTGCTTCAAATTTATTTTTTTGTTTTTTTATTCATCAGTCCGTCAGTTTGCATTTTTCATTTTAAATTGCTCTTTGCTGCGTATGTGTGTGTGTGTGTGTGTGTGGAGAAAGAAAATTAATTATATTGATTTTAAAATCTTGCCGTTTATAACGAATTTTTCAATTTTTCTCTCGATTTCTTTTATGTAGAAAGAAATCTCAGTGAAAAAACTATAATAATAAAATCAATATTGATAAAAATATCGTTGGAAAAGTAATTGTGAATATAATTTTTATGTATATAGAGAGAGATATATAAAAGAACTATAAAAAAACTGAGCTTACTCAGTGTGAAGGCATTTACGGCAAATGTTGTGTTAACCATAAATATTTTGATTTCTTTCTTTCGCAATTAAACAATAAATAAATTGAAAAGGGTGTTGTGTATCATATCCCCTACACCGATTATGATAAGTGCGTATTAGTGATGCGCAATGCATGCAATAACCAGAAGGAGGCGGGATAGGTCCGTCCTTTATTGTACCGATTGAATTAGAATCAGTTTCTGCATCGCACTAAGCTGATCTGTCCACTTTGTTTTCGTGTGTTCAACTTAAAGCTCGCAGTTTTTGATACATTTTGATGAAATTTGGTCTGTTGACGCTGACGTTTTACTATTGAAAATTCTTCGAACGGTATCACCATATAAGGTTTTTTTTTTTTTTTTTTTTAAAAAAGTGATTATATCAGTAAGTGTGAGTTGGTCGAGTGCATTTAATGGTGGACCATGGCTTCTTACAGTATTTTTAGTTATTTTATACATAATATGTAGGTATTCAATTATATGAATGGAGTTGATAGAAGTTCAAGAACAAAATCTATTTTAATGGTGCTTCTTCATCCTTTGTTTTGCAAATGTATATGATGTAGTTGCGTCAGTCTACGCCTCCCATTTTCTTACTGTAATCATGGGCTTTTATTAGAGTTTCCAATTTTCGTGATACCTCGGCGAGATCTGGTATAATATTTATTCTGGTTCAGGCTGGAATTTATTTGATAATGGATTGGATGGTAGAATTTTTCCAATGACTCATTTTAATAAGACATTAAAATATGACGTTGCCCTACTAAGTAAATATTGACGGATTTGGATAAAATTTAATCATTTCTGAAATCTCCTTTTATATATAAATCTCAAGGCTAAGCCTAAGGCATCAAAAATAGACATTTAGTATATGAATACATAGTATGAAATTTGGTCTACGGTAGGACTTCTCTTCACTAACCTTCCCATATAAGCATGCTTATGAAAGGTATGCATTTATGTGAGCAATTTGGCCTAATTTTTGTATTATAATGCATGAGGTAAATGGGCAAAAAGAATTGTATTATTATTAAAGTGGTGGTGTGTGGTATCCAATAGCTAACCTTGCTCGACTAAAACGTTTTAACTTGTTTTTAATGCATTTTACATATTGTTTATTCTCTTTTACATGTTGTTCATGTTCATGGGATCGATTTACACGGCCTATACTATGCTTGAATATTTATTTCTTTTTTCATTCTGTTTCGCCTTTTACAAGATTTCATTTCTCAGGATTTTTAAAAGAAGGTATCTAACTTATAATGTGTAAAAAAATGATCTGTACATAATATTCCCTTTTTTTTTGAAGATCTCATTTTGTAACAAACAAAATCACTGTATTAGGCCAGGGCGGCCGTATCATTCATGCAGATATTCATATAGCCCACCCTACAGATATTCATATAACGACTTCGCAAAGTAAAAGAAAACTGGTCGATGGAAATATTTTCACTAATGCGAAAAGACATTAGTGTACAATATATATTAAACAAAAATATATCCAAAATTGCGGCCTGTAAGTTGAGCACAAGAAAATAAAAAAAAATTAAATCGATTCAGAAAGTGATTGGTATAAAGAAAAGTGTATCCATTTCAAGCCCTGGTGTTGTACAATTCCGCACAAGCATATATGCCCTTCTGCAACAAACACACCCATTGCATGCATATATACACATATTAACATATATACTTGCACACTATATATATATATATATAATAATGCACTAACATACATATATATATATATATTGCATGTATTGGATGTAATTTGTAGTCAGCATCGCGAAATAACAAACAAAAAAAAAAAAATAATAAAAGAAAACGTAATAATGAGTCCAAAGGACTGCATTACAAGATGGTTTTAATCAATATTCATTTTCAAATTTTCATATGTAATATCTGTTTATAACGTCTCGTGCTTATTTTTGCAAACATATTTTATATAAATTTGTATATGAAACACCAATTGTAAGACATGATAATAATTTAATGTTACAGTAAAAAACAAAGCAAATAATTAAAAACAGTTGCTTTGATTCATACAAGACATAGATGAAACATTCGAAATTTTCGAGTTTTGAGTTTAAGTCGTTCCAGAGAAAAACTGACGATTTTTGATGTGATAATTTTTTACCCTGGATTGCATAGGGCCCAACTTTAAGTGGTATTGTCTTTTTCAAATTGATATTATTGTTCACCAATAGGGATGGGGTGATACCATTGCTAGATTGATTGCTAGATTCATGTCTAACAAGTCGCGTCCTACTTTCAAGGCAGTTAACCAAATGTGAATCGTAATAAGAAAAACAAAAATCATATTCATAGCAAATTCTTCCAGGTTTGCGCTAATGCCTGCATCTTTCAAAAGGACTGCAGATAGACTCTTGTAATATCAATCGACAAAGAAGCATTTTCTAAATCGATTAAAGAACACAGTCCGTCCATCAGTCTCGGCGTGTAATACCTGTCTGTGAGCGTATTTATGTTCAACGTACAACGATTTCGAGATATTTTTGATGAAAATTTGTGCACTGACATCTTTTGGCGGAAGAGCGAAATAAAGTGGGTTCGATGGGACCATTTTTAGGAAAATTACTCATATAATGACACAAAACGACACAATTTTGCATTTCTCTACACAAATTGATGGAAGATATTGAGCCTTGCTACAGGTTGAGACCATTTTTCGCTATTTTGAAAAAGTGCTTAAAAGAAATAATTTTTTTATGAAGGCAAGGTCGACGTAAACACGAGTTGGTACCATAACCCTGGCTAACAATGTTGCGTCACTTTTCATGTGGTAGTTCTCATAAAAAATAACTCTTTATGTGATATAACGAAAAGCCAGCTTAGGCCGACCTTTGACGTATCGCTTTTGATAATCGGTCTCAATCCAACCAATTTGTAAAGCTTTTATTCTTCTTAACGTAAATAATAACTAATGCAACAAACTTTTTGTTTGGCGGTGAAGGTGTTAAGAGATTTTTAAACAAACAAAAAATATATGTATATATACTTATAGAGAGAGAAACAATGTTTGGCTAAATACTAAGTGCTCTTGCTGAAAGTTTGACTTCAATCAGCGAATCCCCAAAGTTACTAAGCTGATTATTTACCATCTCACGCACACTCTCATAAGTGAATGTATCTATAGTAGGATATGGGTGAATTTGTAGATGTATCCATTCCTATGTACATATGCATATGTATTAATAGCTATACAAGCGATATTTATGCATCGTTGCCACAAGTTGTAGCGAAAACGTTTCAAACATTTCCATAAAAGTTTGTTTACTCTCAGAGATTTCTGCGATTACTTGGCAGCATTAGCCTATTGCTAGCATTGTTATTGTAATTTTGTTTGCTCTGAGAGAAAATTTCTCTCATTACTTGGCAGCATCATAGTATTGCTGGCATTGCTATTGTAAAATTGTGTTTGGCCTGAGAGGAGTTCGACAGAGAAAGAGAATCACTTTTTAACAATCGCTTACATTGAATATCATGAATATAACTCTAAACATTTTCTAGATTTTTTTCAGTCGCTTTTTTTCTCTTGAAACGTGCAAGCGGAATAAAGTGATTATCTATTTTAATTGAAATTTTTTAATAAAAGAATGACTCTCCGGTAAAGAGCTTCTGTTGTGACACTACAGGTGGGAGATACATATACAGAAAAAATTCATTAAAGTGAGAAAATGTAGAAGAAAAAAACGAGATCTTTTTTTTGGCTTATTCTTGTGTTGTAATGGCCTTTAAAAAAGGTTTTTGTTCTTTGAGAAAAAAGAAAAGATCTCCTAATAATAATAATACAAATATTAGACATTTTAAAAGCTTTTCATTCGCTGGTATACGCGTAGACTTGTATCTGTATTTGTCTCCCTTACTATAAGTTATTTCCGTTGATTGAATGGACGGTCGGAAAAAATGTTATAAACCCAGAAAAAGAAGAGATACAAATTAATAACCAACAATATACGCCACAATACATTATTAAAAAAAAAAAAAATTTTTTTTTCAGTGATTTTAATGATTTATTTATTTATTTGTTTGTTTGTTACTCATTCGTTGTGTATCATATTTGACGCGTTCATGTGCGAAGAAAAAAAAAGAAAAAAACATTAAATAAACGTTTAAAATAACTGCAGCAGTGGTAGCGATAGTTAACGTGCCCGACACTACTTTGATCACTTCAAAATCAGTACCTTTTATTATACCAATGCATGCAATAGATCGTGAGCTTGTTTGACTCTGCGTGTGTGTGTGTTTGTATGTGTATATGTATATAACGTATTGTAATGTGCAAAATACGATTTTTATTATTATTATCATATTAGCTTTTCTTGAAAGATTTTGTCTTTTTTTTTTTTTTCTTTTAAATGCATAAATGTACAAACGATACATATAGAGTACAACAGAAAAACTTGTTCGACTACGTTTGGCAAAACCTTCCATTAAATAATACATACAAATATACATGTACGTGTACATATACACTCATAAATTTTTACTCATTTTTCTTTTTCGTGCTTTTCTGGTCTTTTGTTGTGATCAACAAAAATGCCAAATAACAACCAAAAGAAAGAGCATTAGCAGCAATTCTTTTTTATGATTAGCTAAGATCTGCATAGTTGCTGTAGTTGTTTGTGCATTGTTGTTCTTGTTGTTATGATGACGATGGTGACGATGCAATTGTTGAAGGCACTCAATGCTGTATGTTTGTTACCAAGGGCTTAAAGTACCATAAAATAAGATTTAAATATCATGACGTACACAAAGGCATAAAAGGGCTTAATTCAATCACCCATTCGCGGAGCACAGCTCCAATTTCAACCATGTAAAAGAACTGAAAAAATTTTATTATAAATTACATGCACATGAATTACCCAGGAAGGGGAATATTTTTATAAAGAATTTTTATATAGAAAGAATTTTATTATAGATATTGTGAGAGACCAACTCTACCACCTAATTTTTTTTTTTACACGGCACATACGTTCTTTAGAAAATCGTGCAAAAAGAATCGCGTTAAAAAAATACATGCTCTGTACAGTGAATTAGATGATATGTTCCATAACTTTAAATAATCGTGTACAATGGAAAAACTCTAATTATTTTCCCGAAAAACCGTGCAAAAAAAGTATATAAGAAAAATCATTCGTTTTTACGACAAAAAAAAAAGAAATTAAAATTTGTGCACAGTGAAAATTCGGTCCATAAATACAATATTTGGTCGCATCAAAAATGTCATCATTAACAGATATGTCAGATATGTGTCGCACGATTGTCGGGAAGGAGAATGATCATATCATTCGGATATCCACGGTAGTAGGTTACTAACATATGCATGGTCACATATCAACCGGCCGCCCTCTGATCATGGTATTTCTGCCATTGTATATTGTTACTGCTTAGTTTCCCTAAGCCATTGTCAAAAAATTAGGAATAAAGCAAAACTATTTTTAGGGATTCGCGCTAAAGCAAACAATTCGTGCAGCAAAGTCTATTTGTGCTTATCGGCAAGCCATGCTATTTCCAAATCGGGTAGAAAAAACGGCCCACAAAAAGAGGGTTATATATTTATTCTAATTTCTTTCCAATATTTACTGTTTTAATAGAGGGTCGAAATTTCAATATGCATCGTTTACAAATTCTCACGTACAGTATATCGATATCGTGGTTCGTTTAGATACACAACCTTAAAAAGCTGAGTAATTTGAAAAACAAACAAAATATAAGCATTTTGTCTCTAATGACATGGCACTTCTATCCGACATCGATCTGGATCCAGCAGACCTTTAAAAAAGCAGACAAAAAAAAAAAAGGGAATTTAGTTTGCGCGTTCACAAAGATTTAATAAATCCTACTAAACAAGAAACATCGTATGTAGATTGCTCTCCTGTTTATTTCCTTGGACTTCGATTCGGTGTATTTTAGTAAACAAAAAAAAAATAAATAAATAAATAAATAAATTTCTACGATAATAACTACAAACATATTATGCAACAACAACAAGAATAACAGCAGTACCAACACCAACGGCAACGACTTCAACTGTAACCTCAAATTGCAAATTTATAAGCAAAAAAAAAAAAAATTTTTTTTTTTCTTTAAAGTGTCTATGTGCGTGTTAGTGTAGGTTTACATAATAGAATTTAACTATTATTGTTGTGTCCGTTAAATGTATGAAAGCGAATAGTAAAAAAAAAAATATTAAAAAAAAAAAGTTTTACACCGAAATGTTAATAACATAAACATTAACTAAACATAAATGTTGTAAAAACATTGATCTACTTTTCGCATTATTTTAAATATTTAACAAAAAAACAAAATTCGAAATTTTTTATTAACGAAAAGGAAAGAGAGAGAGAGAGAGAGAAGCACGATTGATATTCAAACGCTTGATTAAGTTGCAGTGCTTTCTATTGGAATAATTTCCACTTTGCATACCAATCACCCCGGAATTGTAATATTCTTCGCGTTTGTCAAGGCGAAAAAACGTTTCACTGTAAGTCTCTGTTATTCCTTTTGTAATAAACTTCTTCACATATGTACGTGCACAGGCAAGGGCATCAATACACGAATGCAAAAATATATACACAAGTGAAAATTTGTTTTAGTTTAGTTACAAAATCTTACTCGAATATCTTCGAATTTTATTTTATTGACAAAAATAAACCGGTCATCGAATCTAAGTTTGGCTACTGAACTTTACCGCCTTCGGTCGATCATAGTTTTCTGTGTAATGTTTCCTTGAACAAATCTGAAAGTGCTTTATGTGTTGCTTGATTCGGAAAGAAATTTCTTTTCGTTTCTTTTGGCCAAAAACAAAAAAAAAAGTCCATTTCTTTATAGTACGTAAATCTTTTATCAAGCGATAGTAGAATTCAAAAGAATAAAAGTCTCGGTCATCTTATGAGTTGTCATTCGGCCCTTCCTTATAATTAATGCCTTTATTTTCTCTGTATCACGTTCTAATGGCCGTGAACGTAGCTAAAGCATTCAGTCCATTCGTCTATTCGCCGAATCGCGCCCAATAATTTTATTTTGGTTGAAAATCATTTTAACCTTTTCGGTAGTAACAAAAGTAAAGTTTGCCGGAAATGTTGCTTACAACTTTCCAAGACTTTTGCCCAGAATCAAAAACAAATTCTTCTTAAATGTGAACATGTCTGTGAAATGGGAATGCAATTAATTAATCTACAATGTTTACTCAAGGCGGCCTTTCTTTATATCTTCAATAATTGCGTAGAGGATAATTGACTTTGATCAGGAAGGAAATCATGTTATAAACGCCTTAATATAAAATTTTTTTATTTTTTCTATTAGCTTACGATTTTTAACTGTAGGTTAGATTTCTCATTTTCATTTGTGGACCAATCACTCATTGGGTATCTTCAATTCGTGCAACATGGTGACGGTCGGGAAGTAATGAGGAAAAAAAGAAAGAGAGAAGGATCATATCGTTCAATGAGCTACATGGGATATTATATCGCGTATATTGAATATCGTAGATATTTCAAACTGATATTTAACGACATCACTCAATAAGTTCATAGGATGACTATTAATGAATCCATACGACATTTAGATAGTATCAAAAATGTAAAAGTTTCTTGATATTGCGTTCATTGATGATGGAGTTTTGATACAATTCATTCGAAGATCCGTACTACCTCAAGATCTTATAGATTTTTATGAATACTGTTGACATCTATAAACCATCCTACAAACTTATTAAATGACGTGTTGCACATTTCCCTTGATTTATATATGATTTCATCTTGCTGAAGTCGCTTGGATCGACTTCAGCCGGAATATGTAGATATAATCTGAGATTAGGTCCGTTCATTTTTTCCTAGATCCCTAAAATCAAAATATAAATCTAATTCAACAAATCAAATTTCTTATAAATATTTGTAAAATTTTATATACAATCTCAGATTGCTTTTTATTAATAAAACACATCAAAACTCATATAAATTCGATGAGACATATTCAATCAGTCGAACTTTGAACCATATCTTCGAATAATTAACAACATATTTCGTTAATAATATGACTAATGTTGGTCTCCACGGCGCCAATAGTTGCTGGTCTCTCTATATGATATATATGTAAATCACAAAATTTACAAAACCATAAAGAAAGTAATTCCATGGCGTTATGGTACGTGAAATTGGCGATCGCGTCACTGGACCGGGTTATATTCTTTAATTCTTTTCAGTTAATACATTGGGGTGCGAATCTTTTTCTGATCTGTAGGCAATGTTTATAGGCGTAGTAAAAGTACGTAAAAAAGATCCTTACTTGAATCGGGGGAAAAGCAAATGAAAAATATTCAACTCCTCCCCATAACTAAGTAGATATTATTCGCGATTATCGGGCGTTTGTTCGCTTGTGCAAATTGATTATAGCTGCAGTGCTTTCTCATTCGATAAAGGCGTAACACCTACCAATTGGACATGCGTTCGAACTACTACTCTAAGATGCGACCGTCCCAAATCATTTCTCGCTCTTTTTTTTTCTCTTTCTTCAGTGCTTTGTAACGATCACCGTGTTACCCGGTATAAGAAGCATTCTCTGAGCAAATCGGTAAAAAAAAAAACATAAAAGCATTCTACTTGGATTCGAAAGACTTTTTTTTTTTGTTCATGAACTTTATTTAAAAAAAAAAAAAAAAATAAATGTACAAATTTTCAGCTTGAACTTTAAAGCATTTGTTGTTATTCATGCCCGCAAGGTATAGTACGTATGTTTTCTAAAAATAATAATTTTATGACAATTTAAAACCAATGTTTCTATGTGTAAGTCTTTTTTTTTTTGCGTTTTTATATTAACAACTTTTTTCTGCAAATAATTTTCAATGTAAATGAAATCGCTTTAGTTTTCGCACTACGTTGCAATATCTCTGTTTGCATACAAATTGTTTGTTTTTTTTGTTTTTTTTGTTTTTTTGATTCCGTAATAGAACTTTCTATTTTAAAAGTAGGAAAGAAAGTTTTATACGAAATTTCACTATCAATCATTCCAACTTGATGCATAAGAAACTCAAACTAATTTAATTATTACGAATGACCCGATGGACGTCGATTAGAAGATTCTATTAAACATTTGCGTCAGATTTGTAGATCAATTATTTGCCGTAAATTGAAAACTGCAATATTTTGCCTATGGGGTGGGTAATGTCGAATGGGAGATCCTCAGAGAGATTTTGGTGTCGAGAGTCGCGCATGCGATCATCACTGGCCAAATGTCGAAAATGCAATGCACTAAGACTCGGCTTTTGATCTTAATTTTCTAGCCACGAAGAAACATTAGGGTGTATCTTTGATCACCGTCACTTAAAATTTAAATTAATACCTGAATTTGGAAAGTATTTTGTAAGCCAAGGACGGTTGATTTGGTTAATTAGAATCTATATTTTACACGGATTTTTCACAATTATTTAGTTAGCAAGGAACTTAGTAATAAGAAATTGAACTCTGGCATGACTCTAGGTTAAGATGTAGATTTTTTGTAGATACTAGATCGACTTAAGATAACGCACAGAACTTTTTCTGGAAGATACATTTTGATGCTTTCTCGTACGTGGCACTCGATGCGAATTTAAAAAAAATTCCCGATGACCATAGATAATAAATATTTCTATCTTAAGTTAGTTTTCTTCTATAATTATTCTCTTTCATCGATCGATTACTGTGCTTGTTATACCCTACACAGCTACATGGATGTATTAAATTTGTGCTGGATATATGCTAGAGTCTTTTATTGTGCCGATCGGTTCAGAATCACTTTCTGAATCAATTTAAGATTATCTGTCCGTCTGTCCGTCTGGTTTTTGTGAAGCTTTTAGAAGTCAGCCTATTTAGACCGGAACTTTTGGGAAAATCAAATTTATTATCAGACTTGATGTGACCATCAGGCAAATATATAAAGTGCAAGTTTCAGCTTTCTATATCAATTTCTGCGCGCGTGAGCATTGCAGCATGAAAAGGACGGATGTAGTCATAGTTACATATTATTATTATTATTATTATTATTATTATTATTGTAAATTTAGCCAGAGAATAAATTCTAAGATTAAAGCACTTAGCATCTAAGGTTTAAAAGCACTAGCATCTAAGGCTTTCGGCTTTATTAGAAACTCTACCGCACTTGAGATTGGAACCCACAACCATTGACTTGCTAGTCGAGACTTTTGCCTACACACGGCGCCTTAGGCGGATGATAGTTAAATATATCGATATATCTGAATACAAAAATCAATGTACTCTGTGTGAATGTGTAAAACAGCTGGCTTTAAATGTCCACTAAGTAATATACGAAAATATTCTTATTTGCTTGTTGCTTGGCTCGTCAGCGGGTTGTCGTGTAAAAAGCATTAATTAAATAGAAGATTTATCGGAATAGAATTCTTGAAATAATGTTCTGCGCATTCTTACTCATATACAGTCCATAACAGTCGATTAATTCGATTGTAGGTAATCGAAACAAGCTTTGAAGGTTTCAGAATTTTTTTTGGTTTTTTTTTGCTGGTGCGTTTTATTCTCTACACCACTTTTGTTATAACCGTGTGTGTGTGCGTAAAGTTTATGCGGTTGTATGCAACAATCGAAAGAACTTGAGTTACATCCACGTAAACGTAATTGTAAATCGACTTAAGCTTGTCTCTCTTTACTTGTGTGTCTTGTTTACTTGTGTTTATCAAACCAATATTCGAGATATCGCAGCGGACCACTTTTCCGATCTCTTCCCATATAAAATCTTATTTTGAGTGTCATAATAATAACTGTAGGAAATGTAGGGTACTTAATGATGAGCTATTACAGCGCTTTTACTTGTTTTGTTGTATTTTAAAATTCAATTTACAAAGAAACATCAAAACCATTTACCGCTTAATGTGATGGCAAATAACTCATACATGTGTCTATATGCGTTTGTTTATCCCTTTTCGTTTTCATTAAAGAAGCTTAAGCGATATATAAAAGCTTACAATTAGGTTTGTTATGAACACACTTATGAAGTGTTCGATTCAAACTTTTTTTTTTTTTTGTAAACTTTACCTTATGTTTAATTTGCATAATACTTTTTGTAGAATCTAAATAGTATGCAAATGGGTGGGTGCGCGCTACATAACTGAATAGCATATTTCATCGTCACGATAGTTAGTTCATTTTAGAAATTCTTCTAACACAGCTATCCAGTTTGTGTGGTCATCGATTCAGTTCTCTGACCGCTCCTCATCAATCAATCAATCGAAAGCGCATATGCAAGTAGAGGATTGTAAAAGCAGACAAATCGAGGATTACTTTCAAATTCATTCGGACCAAACGCATATTGGTTGTAAACTCAATTGTAATTTGTTGTTACTTGTCTTACGACATAGGATCGAAAGGCTTTTCATTCGATGGTACTGGATCTGATTCAACTGTAAGCTTATATAACTATCGAGGTGGCTTGACGTCGACAGCGATAGACCGGCGCATGGACTGTCATGAACGATATGAGAGAGAATTGATTATATTTTCTTTTACAAAAAACAAACGTGATGAGGATGCATTTTTATATCTAGTAAGTGACATGAACAATAATTCCGACTCGACGAACTTTTGTAGTACGGATGTCGGTATTATTGAAGATAAAGAATAAAATGCTTGATCTTTAGCAAATATATATATATATATATTTTTTTTTTTGGCGCATTACCTTGAAATTGAAAACGTTTATCAAGTCAGTCAATCACTTGAATTTCTTTTCTAATTTTTTTATTGCGCAATGGTTTTATTTGTCAAAAAAAGAAAATAAAAATTTAAAAACAAACATTCCATTGATTAATATTTAAAGTCATGATTATTATATCCCGCAATACAATATTTGGAATTTCGATTCCATTTCATGACACGACTGCAAAAATACAATACCGCGTATTATGGGTATAATTATTTTGTCACTACATTTTCATTGTAATATAATCAAGACAATAATTGGACTTGTATTGTGGGCAATGCGTACTGCTACCTAAAATGACATAATGTACTCGCCCATGGACCTAACTCTCCAGCGTTGCGATTACTATGAAGCCAATCATCTTGGAATGAAGCGCCGTGCGGCGCTATCTGGCATCTGAAGGCCTCGTATTCGCAAAGGATGGGGCATTTCCTTCACCCACTCCATGAACCGATAACTGAGATATCCATATTTTTTTCAGATAGTACCAGAGAGCGTCATGAATCGTGTAGAAGCCAGTTAGGAGGCGTATGGTTTTTCTTTTTTCTTTGCAGATCGATTATGAACCTGCAGTCGAAAATGCAAGTTAATCAATGAATAATTGAATTAAGCTAATGATAGTTTAGCTTGCCGTTGTCCTGCACTCAGCTTGCAATGGATTACTACATATTTCTGTACCCATAACTAACTCCACTTAGTTTTGAATCTATTTGGAGCAATGATTGTCAGTCATTCTGTGATAGATAAGCAGGCATCGCTTACATAATATAAATGGTGGGAATAGTCCGGCAATTCTACATATATATTCGTTTCCCACACTCATCGATCTATTCACTTGCAGTAAAATAGAGCAAATTAGCCATGAAAGATTTCATTTAAGCTGAATGTTATCATCATTTTAGTTATTTTCTAAGGCATTTATCATTTCGCTATTTTGGGTTTTAAAAATAAAATTCATATATGTATATATATATATTTAGCAATGTGTATGACGGCATTTGAATTTTATTTATTTTTTTTTTAAATTTTTATTTCGCTTATTAGTGGACAATAACATGCATACTTTTTGCATTAAAGCGTGTAAATGCATTTCTCGTGTATGAGTGATAGTAATGGCAATTGTTTAATTCACGGATTCAATTTTCAAAGCATTACTACATATTCATGCACTCACAAAAGCCATTACTTTTTCCATCTATGAATCACTACTCTTTCAGCCATTCATGCGTTTGTAACTTCCATGTGACGCCAACGTCATCGGTGCGCACAAGGATGGTAGATTTTTTTTTTTTTTTTTTTTTTTGTTTTTTTCTGATTATCGTTCGTTCTTCGCGTTCGAGAAAATGCTTCTGTATGCAGACATTACGCTTATGCTTACAATGCATTCAACAGCTGAGAAGAAAGCTGTACCAATTCTGACTTTCTTCTTGCATGACACAGAAAGCTAAACAATGCTCTTCTCTGCATTGGTTGTTGATTTGAAATCAACTTTGAAAACGGGATAGATGACTTAAGCGTGTAATAGACATAAGATTGAAATACTACGGAGCGATTCTCTGTCTTATGCTTATGATGATGATGCGTATCTAGTATTCGTCCCACTACTAAGTTTTCTCATTTGTTTTTTTTTCTGTTCTTTTTTTTTTTTTATTCTCGAGCAGAATAAACCATAAAAGAACATCACGAAGCGTAGCTTTTATTGTGTCATATATGATTGTGTATGTGTGCCTGCATTATACACGTTTAACCCATAACTTTGCTATGGAGTTCATTTAACTTCTGTTCGGTTGGTTTACTGTTGTTGTTTTTATACATACATCAACAAAGGATGAAAGCATATTAGATTTGTCTCCACGTTTATAACATTCAGCAAAAATTTATCAGATAATAAATTATATGTATTTAGTCGTGTCCGTCTGTCGGTCCGCATTTTGTTTAAACATTCACAATAGCAAAAGTTGAGTTCGAAAATTGAAACTTGAGGCAGATATTTTCAGTTGATGCGTTCGCAAGTCACATTGTCAGAAAATGGTCTTGGTTCACTTCGAATCATGTCTTCTATAAACGCTCTAAGACACATAGGGCTAAAAAATTGCTGACCAATTAGCGGGCGGGGCCACGGTTATTCAAATAGGAAACAGGGAATTTGACATTATCAAAAATTTGGTCTCACTTCTGGAGCCTATTTCGTTGCATATATTTATTTATATTTGCATCTTTTCGTCAAAAAAAAACATATTTTCCATATATAGTTCACATAACTTAGTAAATCGGTTAAATGCTTGCTTCAGTATGCATTTATTATTTTCCTGCGTATATTATTGAATATATGTAAAATAATTATTTCACAACATTACATACATCGGGATTCCCTAGAAGTGAAAAGAGTGCTTATTTTAAGAGAAAGGTTTAAGACGAGGCAGTGTAGGCAAGATCACCGCAGATAAAATAAAGGGTGTGAAGTTATATATAAATATAACTAGCAAAGACACAAATCAAAAAATGTTAACAGAGCTTTGTTAAATCGAGTCTCGGAGAGATTTAAAGCAAAACTTAATTAAAGTGATACTTTTTCAAGTTTTTTTTTTTTTAATATTATAAAAAAATGCGACTTTATCTTAATTAATTAAAACTTGGTATAAAAAGGTCTTTTTACTATGTCAAATACAAGGCTGAAAAAGTGAAATTTTACTTAACCACTGTAACCAAACCAAGTCGTGTGGGCAAAGGAACCTAATATGACGTGAATCCTTGATCAATTGCCTTTCCAACGGTGCATTATAGTTATGAACAGTTTGGGAAAAAATTTATTGATTGTATTTATGTTAGTTAAATTTAAATATAACTTCTATAACTAAATTTGAATATTTGATAAAATATGAAAAGTTATTTTAAATCTCTCTTTTGACTCTACTTAAAACGGGGCACAATTTCCATGTTCACCCTCATACATTCTATTCCTCATAACACACTACTCTCTATATTCAAATAAAACAAAAGATCTCCTATCCTCTAAAAATCTTAACGAATAAAATATCGTTATTTACATTAACCTAATTTTCTACATTTTATCATTGTTTCTTTACATTCTTGTGCTCTTTTCTTTTCGTCCCAATCACTAGCCAAGTATATCTGTAATCAGAAAGCTGTATAAATAATACACAATAATAATAACCGTTGCAAAAAAGGGGTTTAGAAATATCAAGAATTTATAATATATTCGAATAACTTGTATAACGATACATATGCACATATATTTAGATAGAGACCGAAACGAAAAAGTTCGTAGCATTTTTCATCAAATCATAATTTCCCTGTTCTTGAAGTCAATTTTGTTAAACCGAATTTATGCCGCTTGGGTTAAGTTTCTTTTTCTGGTAAAATTATCATACCATGACTGTAGAACTTTTAGTATTTCTTGCCCAAAAATTGAGTCAAGTGATGAAGTCCCTTTCTTTAAGGGAGCTTTCTGTGGTGAGCGAAAAAAAAAATGCTATCGGACGAGGCAAGGATGTACCAAAAATTCTCTCTACTAAGCTCTCGCATGTTTTCCATGGTTTTCTGTGATAGAAAGGGACATTTTTCCTGTTCATTAATCCTGAAGCCTTCCCGCCAATTGCACGCTTTGTTACTGTTAGTTATTGCGAGTGGGACAATTACTTGTTTGTCCATCATGCATCTGGATGTTTGTCGCACGTTATTGTACATACCTGATCTAACTTTCATTAGTAGTAGTTGTCAATTTCTTCAAGAGTGTCTCTATTTGGATTCGCTTCAACAGCATTATAAAGTTTGAGTTTCGATTTTTATCGAGCTTCATGTCGCACCCTGGTTAAAGGAAATACTTCAAATCTGGTTTTTGGCCAATGTTTTATTCCATATCGATGTTTTTACGATCTTTATCGACTTTCTCAATGATTGTACGGCGAATTTTTATCATTGAAATTTCCAGAGCGAAAACGTGCAACTTATTGCGTACAACTCGTTTAGACGTAGCATTTGCGTCATAGCAAGCGAAAATGTCTTTTCCCAAGTTTGCGAATCGACTTTGCCTTGTTTGATACGATTTTAGGTAAATATGAAAATTACATTCCGCTGTAGCCAAAGCTTTTATATCCATCACCACCCTTATCCTCAAAAGGGCTAAAAAAAAAGCAAAGAACTACATTTTCATACTCTATATTCGGATCGGCGTGGTTGATTTTTTCTTTTTTCAGAACAGAAAAGACGAAATTTATATGGCGTCTGCGTTGTTCTTTATGAACAATAAGCAAAAAACACGGAAAGCAGAGGTTTCCATAGTCCTTGTCACATGGGCGCGTTGTAGTCGTGTTCTTTGAAAAGTTTGGCTTCTTTTCAAATTCTCTTGGCAGTTAGTAGGCGAGCTGCATTACAGCAGACGGATGGACGGGCAGCTAAATAGACGGACATGCTCCGATTCTGAAACTGCATCTATAGCATATAGCGCTAAAATTTTTTCAGATTTATCTGCTGTAGGTAAAGAGAAAAAATAGCTTTTTATTCCTTTTGAAAAGCAGAGGTATTCTCAGTTTACGTGGTAGTGTAGGTGTATCCTCCGACCGATTTGGTCCATTTTCAATATCAGTCTGTTTGCAAGAACTTCCAAAGTTTAATGTCGGATTTGAAGTCGCTGATTCCAGAAGAGCGTTTACCATAGGTGCACGGACAGACGGACATGCTTAAATCGGTTGAGGATTTGATCGAGGGTCGATCAAGAATATGTATGCTGTATGATATCTACGAAGTTTTTTCTTGGTCGTTGCACAAAGCGATCATATTTCGGTGATGGGTGCAAAGATAAAGAGAATTTTTTCAGAAAATTGTTTGATTTTCAAAGGAAATCATTTTCGACTGAATTATGAAATTTTACAATTTTGCTATTTTTAATTGTTTATGGATGGCTGCGTTTCGCACGTGCTGCACAGGCTCGTTGCCATCAAAGTTATGCGACTCTCCAAGTATGCCACGAATTTTTTCTTCGATCTGAAACTTGTAATGTAAACTTGTATGTATTATATATATTTTAACAGCAGATATTTATAAACATGAACAACTTATACTCTTACAACATATGCATTACAATGCGCGTAGTTAAGTGGTTGTAACATTTGATGAATTGTTCGTTCATTATCTTCTTTCCGTAATTGTAATTGTGGTAAGACATTCTTTTATCATATGTTTCAAATTTAAAATTCAATTGAGTTCAGCTTGTCACTTTGTGTGACGCAGCAACTCTAATGGATAGGTAGAGGGTATTTGTGGTGCTGCGATGCAGGAAATTTAATCGTATAACTTTCCTATTTTTTATTCGCTCGCTCAGATGTTGGACGGTTTTCTTCGACTATGCTTTCATAGAAAGAGTTCTTTTTCTTACAATATGCCAGGCAGAACTTTAAAGTTCATTGCATAAATTGCGCTCATTGACTAATGACGACTTTCACAATTGACAAAATTGCAATTTTGTTATATTCAAAGATTTTCGAAAATCGTCCGCTAATGCTTTTTTTATATGCTTTACCAAGCATAGAGGGAAGTGCATAAACGAAATATAAGATAATTAATATTCTTTGTTTCTGAGAACTTGTATAACACTACTCTCTTTACACCCAATGTCACTTTAGCTGGTTAAACAGGTTTATATCTTATTTAAAATTAGAGCAGAGGCAATAAACAAATGCCTTTTCGATTAATCATGTTGCCTATGTCTGTTGATCCTTCCACTTTTATTATGTTAAATACGTTTTCGTTGCTTACTTGTGCGCGCATACAGTTCAGTTAATTAATTTTGATTTAGTTTTCTTTCTCTTAAACTAGTATTCGGAATGAATACCAGCCTTATAATCTAATCATTCAACTCATTGCTGATGAAGTTGATTTTATTAGAAGGTTTGTAGGTTAATAATGCTTTCTATTATTAGGAATTGCGAGCCTCTTTGTATAGCAAATGAAATTCGTTTTCTATAGAGATGGTATAATTTTTATACCCTACATCGCTTATGATACAGTGTAGATAAGATTTGTGCGAATGTATGCAACACCCAGAAGGGCTGGAGACAGCTTTGGTTATACAAACGATTCAGAGAGCGATTCTAAACTTGTCTAACCGTCTGTCGGTCTTATTTTCTTGGTGTTCAACCTATAGGTTGCAAGAGCTGAACCCTTTCAAGATATTTTGATGAAATTTGACACACTGATGGATTTTGTTCCAAGGTCGCCCATTATTGAAAATGGTCCGGATCGGATTCACCTTAACACCTTATTTTGAATAGTTATATATATATAGACAATTGTGTTCAGCGGAACAGTGTAGGCCGTGTCCCATATATGATTGATTAAATGAATGAATGAATGAATAAATGATTGATTGATTGAATGAATGAATGAATCATTGAATGAATGAATGAATGAATTCTAGTGTGTTTGCTTGTTTTTATTATTGTCACATGTATATCGGATCGTAATATTTTATATAAAATTACAAATAAAAGTTTATCCAAAATTTTTCCCTACGAAAGTAAATCTCGTAAAAATGAAGTCGTGGGTTCTCTAATAGCAGTGGATGCCCTTAAAAATTTTTTTCTAAATTTTCACTCGCCTATAGCGGGATACCCTAGTTCAGCTAGCGTCCAGTTTAGGAAATGAGTCATAATTGTTGAAGAAAGAAAGAAAAGTGCAAGGTTTTTCTTTTGGTACAGACATAATTCAAGTTAGCGGTTTTTATTTAATTTGCCAAGATTGATAACAAAAAAAAAGAGTAAAAACATTATAACCGGGCAAGATCTACCTTTAAATACCGTACATTATTTATCCTAATAAAGTGCTTTAGTAATTTTCGTAGTAAAATATTAAAAATTACACATTGTTGCCATATTCCTATGATGCCCATTTTGAAGGGAATTCTCCTATAGAAAAGGGGCCCAAAACGTGAACTGATCTAGTCTATGTATAGCGAAATTAATCCACTTGTCAAAACACTAATTTTCATTCACCCATTTTCATCCCACCGGTGGTGTCCAATAAGCAGAAATATTTGGTCCAAATCTCGCGCAGTCACATAAATACTACAATCCAAATGTTCAAAAATTGATCACTTTGTTATATAAAGAATTGCAAATCATGAGAAATCTTATAGGCGTACATGATTCAAATTTGTACAATTCATTTTTAAGTGGAACTACTATTATCGCCAAATTCCATCTTGTAAAATATTAAAAACCAAAGAGTTTTCCAATATGAAGGTTTAGTTTTGCTAAGAACGGACAACGGAAGGAAACAAACAAACCTTTCACATCAACTTTGTATGCCGAAATACTCTTATTCAAATACGCACAATTCCGAAGTAGGAGGTTTTTGTAGGGAGAGGCCGTGAGTCAGATCTAATCCATGTTCAATAAGGTTCGTTTTTGGCCGAAAAAACATTAATGCATCAAATTTCGTTAAAAGGTTCCAAAAATTCCGATCTATTGGTTGAATATAAGAAAGATATACAGATTTCAAATGGACTGACGGACGGATATACTTAAATTGATTCAAGAAAGGATTCCAAATAAATAGATTGGTGTATTAAAGGAGTTGACTACTTTGAGAATAGGAAACGCTCACCAAAAATTTGATACAGTGTCTGTGATGCCTATCTCTAGGTATCACAAGTAGTTAAAAAATCAATTGCAGTCTTTGTGTCGCGTGAAGTACAAGTAAGTAGAATTAGATAAAAAATGGTAATATGTTAGATAGTTGAATGTGTTTTAAATGCCTTTACTTTTGATGATTATTGAGCGAATATTTTAACAAGCTATGCTATTTAAAGTAAGGTAAAGCATTCATTAGACACCACTTTCTCCAACTTTCTACAGAAGAAATCAATGTAGATCTCGTGAAAAGGGTGAAAGAGTTGCTTGCTTAGCCATCGATTCAAAGAAAGTTTAGAAGAGGAAGACATATCGCGCACATGCCCCCGTCCACGGCTTTTGCAATGCGTTGTTGTTCTGCTCTTGTCATTCTTGCTTCAGCTTTTCGTATACCTTTAATGATTAGGTCGAGTTTTGATGATAAGCGATAATTTCAAGTTCATACTAAAAGCACGTATGCAACTAAATCCTAAACTAAAATAGGATCGCCATGAATGTTTAGCTTTATCAGTCAGTGCTAATGTCGCATAGTGGGATGTTTTCAACGCGCGGTGCAATTCAGTGAACATATTTTCGAAATCGACAGGCCTTTCATACTTTTTTTTTTTGGGAACGTAAAGTCTGAACAACATATAAAGCTAACTTGAAAGAATTATACAGTCAAACATCAAATAACTCTGATTGAACATTACATGAATGTGCGGTAAAAAAGATTTACCCGCCAACAGTAATAATGTTTGAAATTCATTTTAACATTCAGCGTAGGTTATGATCCACTAAAAAAAGTCTAAATATTTACAAAGCCTTTCACTTTCTGCTCGGAAATCGCATTAGTTCTAGTATTTGCTCACGTTTAACACTGGCGATGCAAATATATAGCAATGTATATCTGTATTCATGAATGATCATGACATTCATTGAAATAGACAGAAAACGTAGAAAAGATTATAATTTGAAAATTTCACTTGCGCTTCGATTGTTTGCGATGCTAATTGACTGCATGCTATGTTTGTTTCATTGAAATGAACCAAAGACCTCAACTTATAACTGCTCTCATTCCATGCCATATGTAGCATTCTCGTAATAAAATTCTGAAATGACGAAGCTGAACGTGTCTGCCCTTGGGCAGACACTAGATTATTACATATCACTAGTCTTTATAAATGTATCTTGGAAATATTGGCTCGCGGGCACGAGAACAAAGCTAACAGTTTACAATTGCTAGAGAGGAATGAGGTTGTGTTGAATGCAGGTATTCTTCTCGCTTGTTCAAGCTTCTTAAGTAAGAAAATTTGGCTGTGACTGAATCCATTATAATCGCCATCATTATCTGGAAAAAGGCAATAGTAAGAAAACTGGACACAGTTAAGGATGAGTCTTTTATGCCGTACCATCTTTATCTGAAAGCAAAAATAAAAATAAAACATACTTAAGGAGAAATGAAGCTTCTAAAAGGAGTGTCATCGATCACTTCCAGCTTCATACGGGTCCTATAGAAGAACCCATAGTATACACTAGTGAACTTTTATCATTGTATGTTCTGCAGTTTCCGAGTAATGAATCAAAATGTCCTTCAAAAACATTTTCTGGTTTTGATAACAGAAGGGATTCTTAGTCTATGTTGTAATATAGGATTCTCGTTTGCTTGTTCTTTCAATACAAAACTGCGCGCATGCGCTTCCAATATGGGGAATATGTTCACCATACAGGCAGACACACGGACTGATAAGAGTGAGGGCGTTAAAGCCACGTGAAATAGTTGACACCGTAGGCAACTTCAAAGAATGGGAATAAGTGACGATCAAAAGAATTTAACGAAAACGGAAACTTCTGCTCTAAAAAAACTTCTAAAATTTTAGATATTTATTATTATTATTATCTACAGCAAGGAAGAATAACTTATAGCGAGAATTGGTCGGTGTTGGATAAGTCTTTTGGATAAAATGGTTTAAAAGACATATCATGAGCAATGGCAAATAGAGAAAAACCATTTTTTACCAGAATATAAATAGAAATAGGCCGAAGTTATGGTCATATTCATCATATTTTTGTATTCAATTAAGAGGCTATAGGTTTTGCAATGCCCTACTTTCCAAGTCTTTTTGTATAACAAATTATACCAGGATGTGACTCACAGTCACTTAAGAGACTCCTGGGCTCAATTAAACAGTCATTGCTTTTTTCTATACTTTAAATTCATTCTATCTAAAAGCAAACTATGTATAAACATAAGATATATATACGAAGGCTGTATATCATACAGCACGTGTAATGCTAGGATATACATTGTGTTTATGTGGATGTATACAATACCCTAAAGCACCTGATATAAATTCGATCGATTAGGAACTATGTTCTGAATCGATCTAGGCTTGTGTCTGTCTGTCCGTCCGCCTTCAATGTTCCTGTATTCAACATACAGGCCGAAATTTTTAGGATGGACCAACGTATTTCGGCAAAAAGACAAATGTTGTTGACAATTTTTCGGATCGGACTACTTTGTGGATTACATTTTATGTAAAGCCTTGTTTCCAAAAGTCGTAAATATTTTAAACGAAATGGTGCATGGCATTTAATGGTGACTTATTATTATTTTTTATTTTTTTTTTGGTTTTGGTAATGAAGTATGAGGGGACCTAAAGATTTGTCTTCAAAGATCATAATTGATTCAAGGTCGTTGCGTGGCATGGGCACAAGGAGCTTACGAGAATGCTAAGTATATTTTTAAGTTACCCGTCTAAACGGAGGGAAAGGTAATTTTTCATTAATATTTTGAGACACAACTCCTTTCTAAACCGAGTTACCAAGCATCTAACATCGGTGGACACAGCATATATTAACCATTTATTAAATCACCTTTATCTTTCAGTATATTCTCTTTAAAGATGTATGGATATATCTTTTCATTCATTCGCTTTACTCTTAAACCAGCTTTCTTCAATTGCCACGATCACGTTTCTGAATCCGGTTAATCATGTATCTATCCGCTTGATCAAACGTTCAAAAGGTCGTAATTACATTCCGCAGATCACATCTGCGATGCATTCGTTCCATCGATTCTCTTTGATAGGTATATGAAGCAAATGCCATAAATTCAATCAGTTAACATGCGTTTTCCCTATAATGTTATATATTTACGCATTTCAAATATCGTAACTTATAGTGTAGGGACAACTTATTGTTGTTTTTAAGCAGCATGACATCATTGATGGTGTACTTTTATCGTACCCGTAGTCAGCTAATTAAGCTGAATAAGGCAAATTAAATCCATTTTAATATTTTATTATTTCGATGCATACGTGTAGATTCATTTAAATGGCAATAATTTTCATTGCAAATACATATTAAATATTGAGCTTAGTTATTATGACAGGCAGATATGTGTATGTATATGTGCATGTATATACCACGCATGTGTATGCAAATTACATATCGAAAATTTCTAATTGCAATAAATTCATGCAAACGCCAATCCTCATGAATGAACATCAAGATAATGTTTTTTCCTTTTTTTTTTTTTTTAAGTTAACAGCAAACATGGATTCGCTGTATGGAAATCCGAGAGAGTGGTAGAGAGACAGAGGACAAGTTATATAAATAGGCAAACAAACGAGTTTTGGAGTGTGTTTCTTTTGTAAAAATAAGTAACGATTAAAAATTTTAATGAATGAAATCATGTTTTACTCTATTGATAATCATGATAATGTGTGCATGTTGCGTTTCCATCATCGTTCGTAAGCCACCCTCCACCCGGCAATATACTTGAAGAAACGCGGTTAGGATTTAAGATTCGAAATAAAGAGTTTCTGCTTACGCCTCCATCGGTCCACGTAGAAGGCCGTCCAAAATTATGTCGTTTTTATACCTGTCACCGAAGGATGAGGGGTATATTTAGTTTATCAAAAAACTCGCAACGCCCTGAAGGAAACTTCAGGACTCCATAAAAAATATATATATATTTTAAAAAGTATCAAATTCTGAATCGAGATGAGTATGTCCGTCTGTCGGTCTGTGTAATGCGTGATGCGCACATTTTCCCGGGACAAAAAAGAAAATCCGCTTCAAATTTTCAAAAACATGGAAAGTTCTTGCACACTGGTTGATACTGAAAATCGGCCAAATCGGTGGAAGGACACGCCTACACTACCTTATACTTTTCAACAGGACACCAAATTAGTTTTTTGCTCTTTCTGTATTCGTTGGGCGATGCTGTAGTATCCGTGCAAAAGTTGGAAAAGTCGGCCATGCCTACCCCATATTATAGTATACCAAGATTTCACTTTGCTGTCAAAGGCAATCTTCACAACCCCCAGAAAGTATATACAAACCTTGACCAGTATCAAATTTTAAATCTACTTAAAGATGTCCATCTGTCCCTTTGTCCATACGCGTGGTGTCTGTGGTCGAAGCGAAGACGTCGCTTTTGAATTTGCAAAGAAGTTTGAAAATGGCTCAAACTAGGCAAAAGACACGCCTACAATGCATTATAAAGTGACACCATCTTTGCTTTCTGCATTTTTTCTCGTTACTCTTAAGCTATAATAGACACACGTGAGATAAGTTTCCAACTTTATTCCAAAAATATTTGAAGTCACCACGCCCACCCTATCGCAAGGAGTACATAAAATTAGTTTTTCTCTTTTTTTTTTTAGTACTTTTAGTTAGTCCTTTTTTCTTACGATAACGATAAAGAGCACGAAAGATTCGATTACAGACGAAAATAAAATTTTCTTGTTTTCTGTTATTTAATGAAGTTTTCATTGCTTAATGGAAAACTTATAATTATAAACGTAGAGAGAGAGAGAGAGAGTGTTATGCTATGCCTAGGTTGTGTTTATTACTTATTGCTGGTTGCTTCTCTATAATTAACAGGTAAACGCTATTGATCACACATTATGTTAATTTTCAATTCTTAGGTTTCCATAGGCAACTGTGTATTTTTATATGTATACACACACATACAGTATTTTTCTTAATAACTTCGAGGTTAACGTTTATTCTCATTATATGTAAATGATTTATTCATTCATAAATATATTCATTCATTCACAAGTCGGCAAAAGTTTATTAATGTGTTACAGTTTGTGCTTTACAGATAAAGTCGATTGAATCTGTTGCTTATCAAAAACATTTTAACATTTATTAGACAAACGTACTGATAAACAGAAATGACATTGTATTCGATTTCATCTAAATGTCTCAAGCAATGAATTTTGTTAAATATTGGGAAAATTTTTCGCATTTGATGTCATCGAGTGAATCATTTGATAAAACATCCATATCATAAACATCGCGTCTTGTTTCACAGGTCTCGGATTCGTTATCGTCTTGTTCGAAGTGATATTGTAGAGTAAATGACTTTTTCCAATAATTTCGTGCATTTTTAAAACACAATTACTTTTGATTCAGTTAACGATAAACATAAGAATATTCTTGTCTTCTTCTTTTTTTTTTTTTTAATATCTGCGAATTGTCAACTTTTACAAGCACACCTCCAGTGCGACTGACTCTAAATTCTAAATCCACATATGGTCAAAAATGCCATGAAGTTTTTCCTTCACCTAATGCAACCGAATGACGTTAGAACTGAGGAACAAAACCAAGATATTTTAGGAGATCTCCTTTGCTTTTGCTTACATGGTTTCTTCGATCTAAATCATCTTCATTCATAGCATATACTTTTGTGATTATAGTGATGAAATTTCTTAAAATATTACTCTTACTATTTGCTAATCTTATATATATAGTAGATCTTTGTCTTTGCTGTTTGTTAAAAACTTTCTCGTAGTCCTGATTGAACAATTTTGTGAGGTCTTGGTTAGTCTGAACGTTCTCTATGAACATTTTAAACCGATCCATGTGTTGCTTTTTATCCTATGAATTCTTGCATGATCGTGCTGTAGGTGGATCAACCCGACACTACCTACAATACTATCTCCATACTTTTTAAACGATTCAAAATCACTTGCCGAACCGAATTCAGTATATTTGCCTACCTGTCTGCCTATCCTGTTTTCTTTTGCCAACCGACAGGTTGCCAGGTTTCGAAATATTTGGATCAAATTTCATAACTTAGGCTTTACACGCATTAGCGGGCGGTTTGCGACAAGAACAATAAAATCAATAAAAAAGCAAAATACTTTTTTTTAGTTTTAAATTTTAAAATAAAGCAAGTTTTCTTCTCTTTGACTGGTCTGCTAAACCGTCGAGACCCCGAACACATTTGAGTTACTCCTGTCGAGATATACTTTTCTAATACTTAGCTTGACTTGGAAGATTCAGGCGAAGAAAATTAAAACCTACGCCATAAAATATAATCCGATACATCTGGAATCGACCTAGCTTGATAACAAGGACCGGAAATCGAATCGTGCTCGACTCGACCGACTCCTAATATCCGAATAATAATTCATTTCTTCGATGTTTTTTCCTTGTGTATTAGCATATTTTGTAACAACGTTACGTTTATCAGAAAATGCTTAGGATAGGGATCATCTTTGTGGTGCGATTATTAAACCGAAATAGGAAAAATCACATAAAAAGATTAAAAAACTTTATTAGAAATATATGTAAAAATGCAGAAGAAGAGAAGCGAATAGAAACATTGGTATTTTTATGATTTATTCATGTGTGTTAAGTATAAGTATATCGTCGTCGTTCCTCATTTTATTAAATTTACAGTTGATAAAAACGCTTGGCTTACTGTTAAGCAGACAACAAATTGAAGAGAAAGTAAAAACTTCCGGAAAGATGGCAACCATGCCCGTTGTTTGGTGTTCCGATCCGAAATCGATCAATAACAAACCGATTGCGTTTGCTTTACACGGCATACAATTGCAGGGCAATGTTACAGAAAAACAAGTTTTAGCATTGCGTGAATTAGTGAATGCTGCTGCAGAAGGCCGTTTGATTTTACCCTCGGACGGTACTTTCATGTTACTCGAGAGTGGCATCAGTATAGAAAGTTCTATAGTGAAAAATAGCAAACTTTCGATTGGCGGCAATAAAGAGAATATTGATCGGAATAATGTAATGAACGTAGATGCTGCTAAAGTGAGTGAAAATCTCAAGAAAGCGTATTTAATTATGCCCATGAAAACGGCGGCATGTAATAGTGCCAATGTACCTTCGACAACGCCCAGCACAAAGCCATATTCGGCATTTAAAAAGGACCTACCATTAGAACCGAAATATTCAACAACATTCCTTGAACCGCCGTCATGCGCAGAAGGTGAGATTTTATATGAATTTTTATGCTGCGCTAAATGCATGAACGAAGGTCATAGGTCACGATGTACCACGAAGCAATCTACACCGAATTTTGCCAATAATCGTAAAGCACAGTTCCAGACGCTCTTGCAACGTTATTTGAAATCGCGTGAACGATCTTACGCGCATTCACGCAATACTCTGTTAAATGATAGTTTGAACGGTAAAGGCAATGGTAAAGTCAATGATCTACAACAATTGGTTTGTCCTGCATTTACAATTGCCAATAAACACGCACGACGATATCAACGCAAACATTGCAATATATCGGCCGCGAATATTATGCGTAATCGTCACAATAATCGTCATAAATTACCTATGCAAAGTGTCAAAGCCTTTCACAATCGTAATGCGTGCCCTATTGCAGGCGGTGGCGATGATGGTGGTGGTGGTGGTGGTGGTTGCGGTAGTGTACTAACAAACGGTTTACGTAAAGCAAAAACTACAGCAACGATTAGTAAAATAACACCATTGGTTTTATCGAGCACAGTCGATCAGCAACCGTCATCATTACCGCCATTAACTTCAACTTTGGCTCTGTATGCAACGGTCAATAAAGAGCAGCTTACAAATGTTGAAAAAACGTTACTATTGACGAGTTCAGCGCGGCCTTCAGTTGAGATCGCTCGTAATTCGAAAGTTGACATGAAAGTGAAATATAAAAAAAATAACGATATAACGGAAACGTGTGCCGTGAAAAAGACGAAGAGTGTTAACAAACAAAGGCAGCGAAAGATCGGTGCTGTAATTGGCAGTTTGCAGGATACGGTTGAGAATGAACTGGAAAATGTTCGGAATGAAAGAGGACAAATAATCTGTGATAGTATGGATATAATGGATGCGACATCCGGTTGTCCTTCTCCGATAGTTAAGGATTTAATTAGTTTCGAAGACGTTGAGGACACAAAAAACTCAGCTAAACCTATGTCCTTTGCATCAAGCTATTGTGATAATAATCAAACTGTAGATTTGCTTTCGCGTCCCAATGAAGATCTACCGCAGGCGGTAGCGGCTATCGAGCCATTCGAGACCATAATAATTGAAAGAAATGTGAATACGAACACATCACCTCCACCGGCTCGAAGTAACAGCTCAAGCCGAAAGACCAGTTTTGATTCGACTTGCACTATAAGTTCGATGGACTCGGGCTTTATCGAAATGCAAAATAAAACTGAAAACTCATTTCAAACGCATCCGTCCTTATCAAGTATATTTAATAATTTAATTGTAAGTTCAAATGGTGATAACGTACATAATCCAACTCGCCTTCACACGATGGATCATGAAATTGGAAGTGAAAAAATCGCTCGTCTCAACTATAAGGAATGCTTAACACAATCACGTAATCGACGCAAATCTTATGAGGAATTTAAAGCCTTATTTGTAACAACGGAAACCGCACATACGGATAGTTACTCTGCCGAATGTAAATCACAAGTGCGTCGCAAAAATTATCAAGATCTTAGAAAGATGCTTGAGAAAGAGGTGCAATGCGAAATATCATTCAGTCAGCCAATCAGTGAAAATATAGAAAGCCCAATGACTGCGTCGACTACGAAGACTTTAGAATCAATATCCGAACAAGAAACAGCAGCAGCAGCAGCAGTAGCAGCAGCAGCAGTAACATTAACAAAACCATGTGCAATAATACCTACAATACAAGTAAAGGCAACTAATCTAACTGAACAGAAAAACGCGAATTTAAATTTTAACTGCAATAGAGATGATGGCAAACCGGATTTGGTAAACGGGTTTAATGCCGTACCAGGCACAAGTGACACAAACACAAACACAATAATAATTCCTGTTGATAATGATAATAAAGTTGATATTGCTGTCGTCGATACATTAGCATTGACCACGAACAGAGTAACCACAACCACATCCAGCAATACCACAAATATTTTACGCAAAAATTCCGATTTCCTAGCGAAAATTCTCGATAATCATACGATGACCAAAGAAAAAGAAAAAGCCCAAACGCGTCGTAAATCGTATGAAGAATTCAAGCGTTTAGTGCGTGAATGCGAGACAACGACTTCGGAGAAGCAACCAATGGATATGGTGGCACCGTTCAAGCGTCAAAATTCACGACATCGCAAAAGTTATGGATCATTTCTATTGACGCGTCGCAATTTTCTCAAAACCAATGATCATGCCAAGAAATCAGGATCGGATGCGGCTCCCACATCTCAGGGAAATGAGACAATCGCCGAGCCAAAACCCGGTTCACTTCAATTACAATCTCGTTCCTTAGTATCTAACGTCAAAGCCAATTCACCGAATGCCGCCTATAAACGCAACTTGAAAATTTACGACAAATTAGTCTATGGCACCATTTACGATATTATTCAACGTAAAAATGATATTTACAATCTAACCTATCAACACTACGACAAGTATATGACTTACGGGACAATTTATGAAATTTTACGCCGTAAAACTTCTCAAACGTCTATTTCATCCCCAACAACGACGTCATTGCCGACAACATCGTCGTCCTCGTCGTCCTCGTCGTCGTCATCGTCATCGACGTCGACTTCAAGCTGTAATGGTCCATTTCAACTTAAAGGTTTATCGGCGATCTTAGACAGAGATGTTTCCAAAAAGGGTAAACGCACAGATTTGGAAAGACTTAAAAAGTCTGGTCTTATTTATGATATTATTCAGAAGCAACAGCAAGAGAACAAACCACCTAACACAGAAGAGCACAACGATGCGAACAACAAAGATATTATCCAGCGAACAGCAGCAACGAATACAGACAATAGTGCAATTGCTGTCGTCCCAACATGCAAATATAGTACAATTTACGATATTTTGCAAGAAGAGAAAATCGATGCGACTGCTGCAACTGAATTAATAACAACAACAACAACAACGAATGAAGCAAAAAGATTAATTAAAGGTAAGAATCGTTTTGTGGTCAGTAGAATTAATGAAACCAGCAGCAACAGCAACAGCAGCAGCAGTAAACTCAACGATATTCCAGCAAAAGTCGTTAACGAAGCTGCTAATAAAAGTGCTTTGAAAAATGTCACGACCAACGATAATGCCAGCAATAATGCCACAAAGTCAACAAAATCAAATAAAATGCGAAGATTATCGAATATGCTATCCTACAGTATATTAGACACATTATCAGGTGGTAATCATGCAAAATATGATAGTAAAGCGCAAGAAATGAAAATTCAGGTCAACAATCGCGACAATTCGGAAAAGAGAAGTACGCATAACCTATCAAATTTAATACCACTTGACAGCGATGAATTGTATACGCGTGTAGCGGCGAAACGTCGCGGTATCACGGGCGGGCAAATAGTTAAAGCGAATTCGCTTGATGCCATTTCAACTGCGGTAACAATATCGCCGCCTTTGTCTCCAACACCTACACGACGAATCGCAGCCTTTACGCAATTATGCGCAGGCAAAAAGTTATCTTATGCCAATATTGCTGAAAATAAAAATTGCTGCTCCTCCGCGAAAGTCAAAGACCTGCCAAAATTGCGTCGTTTATCAAATCAAATGTCACCTCCGCACTGCTTTTGTTGCCAACCCGCAAACCATAATAGTAATGATGATGATGATGATGATGATATAATCGCCGATATATCAAATACTCTAGAATTTACTTTTTTGCCAAAGCCAGCAATTTCTTCGTGTTCTTCCCCCCTATCGACCAACGACCTAATACACGATTGCTGTTGCGATGATACGTTTATCAAAACCAATGAAAACATGAAATCATTACGCAATGCCGACAATATAATGGGTTCTTATGTCGGAGGTGTAATTGAAGCAGTGACTGCAGCAGCAGTAGCAGCCTCGCAGCAAATTACGTGCTCTGGTACGCACTCGTTAACGGCGGGTAAAACGGCCGACCAATGCGCATGCCCATGCTTAGCAAATAGAAGCAATTGTCCGAACTCAAGCTTATCGTCGACAATAATTGCGTGTAATAGTAAGACTTTGAATACAACAACGCCGGCAGCGATAACTGTAGCAGCTAAAAAAGGCAAATCGCGTCGGCTCTCAGAATTTACGCGTGGCGAATTTTTAAACGAGAAACCGTAAGTTTGTGTTTTGACTATAAATATAAAAATAATAATCAATTTGTGTATTAATATCATTTTAATTTCATTCATCGAAAATAATATTTTCATGGCAAAGCTACTTATGCCCTGCCTGCCTGCCTATCTCTACTATCACTCTCTGCACTACCTGCTGGCTTAATACATGCATGTGTATTATGTATTTACTGCCGTAGAGCAGCTAAAAGAGTGTGTAACTGAAATGAAAGTCTCTTCTTTTCATGAAAAAATATTTAACTTTGGCGACTTGTAGCCGTTCATTCTTCAAATTTCCGAGTAATGAATTTTTCTTCTTTTTTCTTTTTTTCTTCTTCTTTAAAATGCAAATCTATGCACACTTTAGTATATGAACTCTGACATTTCAATGTTGACATGATATGATTGTTATATTAAGATTTCAAATCGAAAATTCGCGCAAAATAAGGGTAATGTGAGTTGGTTTTGAAGTTTTCGGGCACATGTTTAACATAACATTAACGATAAGTAAAAATTAAAATAAACGAATTACTATGTGTGATTGTTACGTAATTATTATCGCCACCATCGTGTAATCAATGAGACAATACAACAACCTCCTCGAAATAATATATGTTTTCGTAGCCATATCCATACCGTTACTGTTTGCTTGACTATCGCAGAAATGTTACAACAACAAAAAAAGAAGCTAAATACATCAGCGTTTCTTAACCTTTTTCAATTGCGGCTTTATATATGTACTATAAACTTTCAGTTTACCCGAGATATTAACTTTTGAATGATCAACGAGAACGGAAAAAATTCTTTTAAGTAAATCAATAGACAATGACACCTGTACAATGCTCTTAAGAAAGAAGTCAAGTAGAAACTTTTGCTTACACTCTCTCCTCTTCCCCTTTTCCCTCTCTCACACACTCTCTTTTAGATTAACTTAAACAAATTATTTTTTTTTTTAACTTTTTATTCACACCTAATGACATGTAGCTGTCAATTCTCCATACAGTGCCATACTCCCCCTGTCTTTTGAAACGTAATAAATATTTAAGTTTACATGCGATAAACTAACTATGCAATTTGTATGTGTGTTTAATACGTGTGCGCATGTTGTGCGTCTGTAGCTTTTTAATCTATTTTCTGTCATAATATGCGTTTCGGGACGTGATTCGAACTTGTATCATAATGTATTATATATATATATATATATATATATTTTAGGTAATTGACATGTTTTGTCTGAAACAATTCATCAATTCGTCGGGTTTATGAGTTTGTGTGTTGAAGACAATTATTACAAAACAACATCTGTATTACAGGTGAAAGCATAGCACTTGCATAAAAATAAGTACATTGTACAGCATATACACATATGTATTATGTTATAAAATTTGTCATTTTTTTTTTTTTTTTTGGCACAAAATACAACACAAATTTGGTGTGACTTGAACCGAAATCTTTCAAATACACTACCATTTTTCCATGATAGCATTTTTACTATTGATGTGAATTGAAAATAAAGCTTACATTAGACAGACAGACAGACAGACAGACAGACCTCTTTCCAATGTCGGTTACCCGCACACTGCACTAAGCACTATATATGTGATGTTTATTTGTAGCGAATATGTTAGTAGGCCGACTGACGCAAATTCTACGTAATACAACGTGAAGGAAAAGGGAATTTTTTTAGTTTAAAATTACGCACGCTTTCAAGATCAATGTAAGATAATTTTCTCTGTTAAGTTAGTGCAACTGTCATTAACATCCCACAGAAGTTTCATATGATTCATGAGTCATGGCACGTGTATACAAGACTACATACACATTCTTTGATGCATACATTGAGTTGATATTTACAATAATACAGCAAGTAAAAGCATTATGTTCAGGCCGACCATTAAATTACCTAACATTAACTCTGCTTTTCACGGTAGCTGTTACGTGACCCAAAAAAAAAAACTTATTACTATTCACCTATTCTTCGCCATAGAATACTAAAAATGCGGCCCTTTTCCCCACACAAAAAAGCTTGCTTTTCATGAGCATCTTTAGTCGGAGTGGGGCCCAAAGAATAGACCTATGTTATTCGAATAATTAATTTCTATGTCAAATTTCTACTATGGATTAACTTTTATAGACTTCTTTGTCATACGAAGATTTACCACCAGGCATGAGAGGGGTTTCTAGAAGTGACCTATGTTATCCGAATGTGATACAGTCAAGTTTTATGGCAAATTTCTACTACGGATCAAATTACATATTAAACCTTTAAAAAAAAACAGATGGAGCTCTTTGTCTTGCAAAGAGAGTTACTCTTCATGAGAACCCATTTTATGGGGAGAGATACAAAACACATAAGTAAGTGATCGAAAATTTGGTATAGTTGATATTTATGTCGAGCTACTATTGCGGAGTCCAGCTCTTACGATGAAATTTTAGATATCAAACTATTCGATCGAACGAAAGTGGTTCACAACATCAGCCAATCTGTTCCAAATTTTTCACATCTATTGAAATACTATTAACTCGCAATTTTTATCGACAAATTTTAGACATTGCAATTGGCATTGCATGGAGATTGGCCGCGTAAATAGTCAGATCGTTAATAGGATTCGTGGCACAGCCAGGACAAGTCAGCGTACCAAATTTCTTCAAAATATCTCACAAATTGCGACCTGTAAGATGAACATAGAAATGCATGGACAGACAGATAAACATGCTCAAAGGGTAATAGCACTCCTATAGTTTAAGTTAGAGCTTGGTTTGGTATAATATTTTGTTTAGTGATGGAAGAATGATAATAAAATAGTAATATTCGGGAAAATGGAGAAACTCGAACCTTTCTCTGGTGACCTCTTCAGCTCAAAGAGGAAACTTGGTCCAAACTTATATTTAAAAACAACAAAAAATGATTTAATCTACATTCCCGTGCCTAAAGAAGAACTCGTTGGTGTACTAAGAACATGACACTCTTCCATCAATAAAGTATGTTTCAATTAGCTTGCGAGAATATCTTAGGTCCCGCCTCTTAGGTCCATCCTACTGAGAATATTATTTTCGAATTATTGCGAAAAATTCTTGAGTTAATTCTTTTCCTTTATTTTACCCATTAGTCCACGTATACCCTCCCGTCTTGAAATGTTTTCCTCATTCTCGTCTCTCATCTGGAAAGCGCCTCTTTTGCAATCCCCGTCAAAGCAAACAAAATTATATATGAAACTTTTAAACCCCTTTCGAGCCATTCTCAACCTCATACTTACCCAACGGCCGTCTTGATAAAGCCACACTAGAATATTTATGTTTGAAAACGCTTCTAAATGAACACAAGTGTTAGGTAGTCCGGAAATTTGTTGCGGTTTTTCCCTGTACAAGGTCAAAATAACTTTTTTTAAGTAGCTGGTCAGATAATAGTGCTTTAAAGCTTTATACGGTTATCTAGAGCAGGCTTGCGTTTATTTTAAAAAGGACAAAAGAACCGCAGAGGGACATAGAGAAATATGTACCGTATATAGAACTAATGCTGTAGCAGAAAGTACTTGCCAAAATTATTTTGCCAAATTGCGTGCAATTAAAGCTTTACTGCGTTCTACTACTGCGTAGACTAAACACCGTTGGCGGTGACTAATTAAAGGTTATGATTGAAGCTCGTCGACGCAACGATTCGCGCGATTGCAGAAAAAAAAGTTTATATCTTATATGAAGAAAAAGAAGTCATTTTACTGCCTAGTGAAAAATCGCACACGATATCAAGACTAAGTAATAATTTCTAATGACACCTCATACGGCATTAGAGAAAACAGTGGTAGCTAAGCAAGACATTGGACTGTATCTTCTCAGCAATGTTTCACATCTTTTAGGAGTCCATCACGAAAAAGTACAAAATTTTAGGGAAAACAATCTTTAAGGTAGTATTCTAATGTTTCCAAGGAATCTATTAAAGATTTTAGAATGCTGTTACGCTTTAAATCCGTTCAGCAAAATCACTTTGAATCGATGGTTATAGTAAAACTTGAGTTTTTCTTAAGCTTTTCCGCACAAGCCTACTACGCCCTGTATCACAACTGATCTCGAGTGTAATACGATTTATATCGGACAACATCCGTTTAAAGTAATTTTGAAAATCTATCCACAAAAACAACGCCAACAGCAACAGTACAATGTTAGCCGAGAAATTTGATTTCAAGCGAAATAGTTAGTGCGTGCAGAAAATGACGGCGACTAAAAGCGATTATAAAACCAATTATGTCATGTTATATGTTAAAAACTGCACATAACGTATATGCTGTTGATCATCGCTCGATTCTCAGTGGAGTGATTTTCATCTCACTCCATCTTGGCATCTGTAGTTTTTTATTGGAATTATTGAGATCGTCATAATTGGAATAGAAAGCTGAAGCATGGCACAGTTTTTCAAACAAGTTTGATTCGCCCACAAGTACATACGTCGCAGTAACAAAAAGAAAAAATATAACTCACAATTTTAAAATATGCATAGTATAGTATGTAGGAGAAACGGCGGAAATTTTTTCTTAAACAAATTATTTCTTTTATACCCTATCCCCGGGAGTATATTAAGTTTATGTGCACGTATGCAATGCGTGGAAGCATTTGAGATAAGCCCAAATCTTATTATCGATACCGATCGATTCAGAATCACTTTGTCCATCCGTCCGTCTGTCTGTCTTGGTTTCTTTTGTTCAACCTCACAAGGTCGCAATTTTTGAGATTTTATTTTGATGAGATTTCGTATACCCACATGTTTTGACCCAAGAGCGAACACTATTCACAATAGTTTGGATGGAATCACTTCGGCCCTATAAGACTTTGTTTTGAGAAGTCGTTATACCAATAACTGTATACAGCGCAGATGTGTAAGGTATTCAATGCGGAGCCGTATCCCACTGTAACATTTATATTTAAGCTTATTTCTTTTATACCCTACACTATTTGTGGGTACGGGGATATATTAAGTTTATGTGAATGTATGTAATGCGTAGAAGCATTTGAGATAGGCCCAACTCCTATTATATCAATCGATTCAGAATCGCTTTTGAAGGACAAAGGTTGTCTGTCCGTCCGTCTAATTTGGTTTCTTTTGTTCAGCCTCACAAGGTCGCAATTTTTGAGATATTTTGATGAGATTTCTAATCACTAAATAGTTTGGATGGAATCACTTCGGCCATATAAGACTTTATTTTGAGAAGTCGTTATACCAATAACTGTATACAGCGCAGATGTGTAAGATATTCAATGTGGACTCGTATCCCACTGTAACGTTTATGTCTAAATTCATTTGTTTTTATTTAACATATATTCTTGTCCCTATCTTTTACTTAACCCCTCTACCTATAATTCTTTTTTAATCATCATGTTGACTTATGTAGAAAATTTTCAATACAAAACTTCTTTTCTAAAAAGGAGAATAAGTTTCTTACGGGAAAAATACTCATTCCAACTGCCTGCTTTACACTTTCTTCGTTCATTGCTAGAGGAACAAGTGAGTAAAGTTTTTCTTTCATCAAGGTTTAGTGAATTATTACTTTAGTCATATTTAATTAACCCACATTTAATTTTATAGTCGAATTCGCAATTAAGTTGACATTCAAATCTAACGCTGGTTTATAGCTACCCAGTAAACTCAATAGTTATTTGAATATGTCACTCCACAGCCATTTTACGATCAAAAGATTTTTCTCTTGAAAGAAAAAAAAATACGAATAACGAATCGATAATCGACAGCTATAGGTCGACGCCAATAATCGCGATTTCTATTGCTTTGTTCAATTTGCCGTTCGATAAAATTTAAGTATTAACACTCAACAATCCCTTTGCCGATTCGAATGGTGACAGGTTCGTTTAAAGGAGGCTGTACAAATCAAATTTGTAGATCATCGTCTATTTGAACAGGGGATAGGTTCAGATTCTCAAAAAAGTTCCCTTATTTTCCCTATGTATCTCCTATTCGCATTATTATCCGATCGTTATATACATCGGATAATTCATAAAGAGCAGAGTTCAATTGGCCTACCATCCCGCCTACTAGGCTATGCCCAATAATGTAATGAAGTGTCTGAAGAGTTTCGAAATTTATTCCAAGATTTGCAAAAATTTCTGCCTATTCCAAGTATCATATAGCACTTATACCTGATTTTTGTCATCATCAAACTAGATAATCCTTGACCGAGAGCTGTGACCCCAATAAGAATAACATCCGCCAGATTTTGCTAATCGTTACTGCTGTACGTTATTTTGTTATCGCGTTCTTTTATGCCCCCCTTTATAATGCTCTTCTATATAATATATTTGTATTATTGATGTGCTAAGCAATAATAACCGTAACCGACAAATATCACCTGAAAATAACAAGTAGTAAGTATTCCTTGGGTAAACATATACTTTTTGGAAATATTCGTTAGGTAAGCTTCAGTGGTGCATTGAAACAAGCTATAGATATACCGCAGAGAGAACTACAAATACTCATATATATATGTATATATATATGTATATATATATATAATATAACAGATATACTTTCCTGCTTGTTGTTGTTAGACGCGTGAGTTTTATACTCTACACCAGTTGTGGCAAATTTTGGCAGACGTAGGGCTAACTTTGAAAAACTTAAGACAAACTCATCCCATCATTTTCTAAAACGAATTACCCATGTCTGTCCGGCGACCTGATGAAATTGGATATATTGACATTTCTTGTGTTTTTTAATATGACCAATCACTCAGAGGGTGTCCCAGCCTATTGTGGGAAAGTGTTATGCTTTTACCGACTCAGCAGTAACTATGGCTATGACCAAAGCAAGCTCTTTCGCGCAAACCCACGAACATGGAACATGTAGTCGCGAAGCTTACTTATTGGGCTACTCATGCGGGGCATGCACTGGCTTAAGGATGAGAGCCTTTGATATGACTCGGGCTATTTCTTCGACTATTTTCCCGTATAACACCCTCTCGGAAATATCTTGTCCTACGACAGAAAATGTTGGTAATATTTCACGAAAAGGCTCGTTGCAAAATTGCGACGAGATGGGAAACTTTTGAAATCCTCTGCATAAAAAAAACAAGTAAGGAAATTATATTTAGCCGCGACCGTATTTATTTTCGATTTGACGCATCTTTAGACCGACAGTCTATATGCATGCGAGGAATATACAGAATAATTTCCAAGATTCTATTCTGTCGTCCCGTGGTTGATTTCTCCCATTTCTGCACAAATACCGCAAAATTTTGTCGTTTTATTTGTTGTTTGTTTTTATTTTTGAAAAGGGTAGTGGTCTTAGACTATATTCTACTGTGGTTGTATCTTTGACCGATTTGTGACATTTTCAAAAACAACCTGCGTACAAGCAAAGAGACGAGTTTACCATAGACAAGCAGACAGACATGCTTAAATCTGCTTAGAGTTTTATGTTAATCAAGTACGCATATAATTTATGGGTCACTGAAGCTTCCTTCTAGGGGTGTATTGCACATGTTTTGACAGGCTGAATATACTCCTTATCCTTCGATGATGGGTGTAACTTACGCTATTTTATGACGAACACAGAATAAAGATTTGAAATTGAAATTTTCCGACCTCAATTTTTCGAAATTGTTTTACATAAGTAGTGTAAGGTATTCCAATGGTCCATTTTGCCCAATCATAATATTATAACTTGTTTATTTTCTTATTCAAGTCTTTATAGTTATGGTTTGTATTATTATTGTTATTATAATTTCTTTTTTTTACTTCATTTTAATTTCACATGTTATCGACACACCATGAAAAGGGGTTCCAAACTACACTGCGATTTACAGTTTTTCTTTGTTTTTTTTTTTTTTTTAATAAATAATTCCTAAGCAAATCTCATCTTTATTGCAAAGAACTGGCCCTGAGACTGTTTGATTGCCTGAATGTATTTACTTTTTGAATTTTTTCTTTGTGTTTCTATGTTTTTTTTTTTTTTGGTAAATAATTGTTAAAGCTTTGGCTTGGACCAGAAAGGAGGACCGACTTATGTTTGGCATAAGAATACTGGATGAATCTATTTTTTAAATTTCTGTTTTCTTCTTGTGCCCTTAACTCAATACATTACGGCGTCAGAGAAAATCGTTGCCAAAACATTATGTGGTCTTGAGTCGCCAATGAATTGTAGTTTCCTGCAAGGCAACATTATCATTAAATTTTTACTACCATCTATGCATGGTTAGATCGGCATAATGCCACGAATTGATAATGTCAAGCCAAGCATAATATGACATTAATTTTTAAAGCTATAAAAATCGCTACACGATATCAAGCTTCGCTTCATTTGGGAATACCTTATACTGTATATTCAGATATACGCACATACTCTACGTATTTCGGTATCAAAATGGTTTTTTTGTTTTTTTTGTTTAAGTTGCAATTCGACACAAACAATTGAAATTGAAAACTTTTTTCGGTTGAAAACATGACATCGAGAACTTTGATCGGATATAAAATTTGTCTGTGGCTTTTCACAGTTGAAATATTGATGATTTCTTTTTAACTACACTGAAAAAATATTCTAAGTTTTCCACATCAATTAATCAGCGAAGTGTTAATCTGAACGCATTATTTAAAATTTTGAAAATCATAAAAGTATTCATTCCTGAAGACCGTGCACCAATCTGCTACTGGTAGGGCAACGTAAAAAATTGTTAAAGTATAAAAAACAGGCACGAAAAGTTTTGTGACAAATATCTCTATATATCTATTTTATGTAGTGCTGGCAATAGAATTGTCGACTTTCTACGCGTACCTAGTCCTTCCGTTATGAGTCGTTTTGTCTCAACATTTTTGTGAAATCGCAAAAATGAAGATAGAAAGACGCAACTTGGCACAAACCTTTTTTAATCGATTAAAAACTAATTGTGATTTGCCCACATACACGCCCACGCTAGGTTAGGGATTGAAATAATCTCTGACATATTTTTCATATTTTTGCTTGCTGCCCTGGCTATCCCACAAAAGTTATTCGTCAAAATTGTTCGCTACAATGGAAATAGGTACATGTCATGGGTAACTCGAAAACTACACCACGCGGAAACTAGAAACTGATTATGGGCTTTCAAAGGTCTCTTCAAATAAATAAAAAAGATTGAAAAGTATTGGAATTTGCTTTATAATCATTTTTTTTAAGGTCAGAATTTCAAAAAGGTCATCTTGACCGTCGCTGTAATACTAATACTAAAAAAACTACAAATTTTAATTAAAATGGTTGGCAATCAAATGCTGAGCAAGAATGTTAACACATTTGTTTCATAAGATCATACAAGCTCGGGATTTTCCTGGATATCCTTGGCCATTATTGCCGTAATGCTATAGGGATGGCATACGAACTTAGCGAAGTGGGATAATTGCGAACGGATTTAGTATTAAGTGATAGTCTAAGAAAAGATAAAAGAAGTAATTGATGAAAACAGAGAGAGGGAGAGAGAGTTGCTGATTCAAATAGAAATGAAGAAGTAATTAGGTCTAGTAAGCCGTCTTAAAATAACGATACCGACTGTGGTGGCGACAAGGTATAAGAAACACTGAACGTAACACTGAAAGCAACAAGGCATCGGAAGACGCTTCTGGAAAGAGTTCGCAAGTGATAGGATAAGAATATTGATCGCTTTTTCATGCAAATGCAGCATTGATGATGGACTGAATTTATTAATCACGCCGTCAATTTGTGGTTCCTTACACCCTACAGCACTTGTGGTAGATTAAGTTAATGTGCATTTATGCAACACCCAGAAGAACGTGAGCAAGACCTGCTTTCTATTATACCGACTGATTCAAAATCGCTTTCTAAGCTTGTCTATCCGTTTATTTTGCTTTCTTGTGTTCTGTCTCAAGTTCGTTATCTGTTATTGGAATAAACATATTAAGCGATGTGATGTCAGCTATTTAATGCTGGGCCGCGTCTCACTATAATGTTTTCATTTATTTCAACGGTAAATTGGAAAAACGAGTCTTATGATCAGCAAAAACACACTGGAGGAAGGAATATTTAACCATAGTCAAAAGACTCTCTGCTCCGTTGCGTCAAATGTCAAACAACGTTTGCGTGGATATGAATTCACGACACTGTCAAGAAGAAGAACATAAATTCTTGGGATATTAAAGAATCACTAAACCTAAAATAAATTGAAACTGAAATTCAAAGGCTTGCTTTGCTGTCTTTCCCATTTGAATCATATAAACTTGTGCAAGGGCTTTTTTTCTTAGCTGGCATCCCCACTGACATCCGAGTCAAATTTCTCGGTAATATTATCAGCAGTCAATATAGCGCATTTGTCAATCTATCTTCAATCGGTTTTCTAAGCAGAAAGAATTAATAGAAGCATCAGACAAAGCTGGAATAGAGAAGACTGTAACGGTTAGAGAGAGCAAGTTATTGAGAAAATCTCCAAAAATCACCATAATATTAGAGGAGATATCAATGTGGTGTAATACAAAAGTCGAGAGTCGTCTATTCATAATATTGGCAAATGGTTTGACGCAAGCACGGCATAATGCTTAAATGGTGTTCTTCTTCCCTAAAACGGTTTGACCTTGCGTAAGAACATTGTCTTGCTGGTGTTCCATAAACTTTCTTTTGTGTTTTTTTTTTTAATTTATTTACATTTTTATGCAATAAAAAACCTACTGTCATGAGTTAATTTTCCAGCAAATGGCCTTAGCCATTTAGCTTAGAAATCGAGCTTTTCGCCTTGATTCGCAGTTATTTTGGCTGACGTCAATGAGTCAACTACCGGTCTATTTCGAAAACGAAACTCGATGTCGAAACATGTCTTGTTAAAGTTGACTAATGGACAAAGCAATTTGTTTTCTTTGCGCGACATAAATATCGATATGTTGGCGAGCGAGATTGCCACAAGAAATATTGTCTTTAAAGAATATACTGAATCGCACAGACTTGCAATCTGCGAGTTGCGTACATAGCATTGGGTCGCTCATTCATTATGTGAATCCAAAAGTAAGGCTAAATAAAGCACGTTTTCTGGTTCATATTCGGATCAACTTATTTTCAATATGTCAAGCGGACCTTGCATCCATTATCTGTGGATTACAATGCAGAAGATAAAGACAAACACTATAGTTGGCCATTACACACAGTTAATCGTAAAGGATCTTAAGTTTGTTCTTGAAAAATTCAAAAATCATCTATGTATGTATCTGCCAAGCAGTTTATGAGACAATTATATTCTCATGTAACTTAACGCGAAGAGAGAAATATTTCTTGTTGATATTTAAGACATGATTCAAGCCAATTGTAAAGCTGGCACCAATTTTCTTTTGCTTTTTGTTTTTTTTTTTTTCTATTTCTTTCACTGCTTATTGGCAAATCGTGTGTTATTGTACTTACTATAATAATGTTTGTTTACCGTAAAAGCAATTGCACATGCCTCTGTACATACAGATATTTTGTTGTCTTTCGAATTTGACGTTATCATCAATTATTTTAACAAACTTACACAAAATAAGACAAAGAGTTTTTTGTGGAAAACGACTTAACACAATGCATTGCACCAACAGTTTAGTTTATAAGCTTTAAATTTCCCTCACACTTTTCCATCAATTTTCACATATTGAACTAATTTGCAAATGCATTGCATTACAAATTAGTTAGTTATGCATATACGTGTCTTATGGATTAGTGTTCCTTGTACACCTGATCGTTAAGCAATGTGCCAAACGTCATATGTCTGATTTACGTCCATTTTCACATTTTAAAATTGCAATTCTTTTTCGTGTTGGGTCTACGCATTGTGCTCTACTAAAAAAACTCTATAAATTTCGCTAAAGAAAATCAGGCCGTTCTTAATCTATCGCAAAATCACGTAAATATCTCTAAACAACAACAATTATCTAATCGGTAGTAAGGTAATATCCAACCGATGTTTTTAGTCATTAAATTAACCCATCGGAATCGTTTAAATATTTAACTTCCTTCACTTATATAGTGACAAAGCGGCGCTCCAGGTCGACATCGATGACGCTTGGAAATCAGAATCTCTCCAGAAATATTTGACAGATTATTTCGAAGACCTATATGTAGATGTCATATACCTCGTACCTCGATGAGGAAATGAACTACCTGGGGCCCTTAAGTCTTTCGAAAGGCTTCTCCTCTTTCTACTATAATAGTGTAGTGGCAACTCGTTTCCACGTGTCCCCGCATTGTGTGAACTTGGCTCACTTGTTCTTCCTAGAGTGTCACTTCTGTTAATAAACGAAAGAGGTAGGGAGGTAGGTCTCCCCCGCCCAGTGAGAATACAAGGGCCATATTTATTGTGTTGATTGCTTCCATATTTCTGCAGTCAGTCTCATCTATAGACTTTATCCCACGCTGGGTTTCAGTTTGTTTGGAAACTAACGCAAAATCTGATGAGAGGCTTTCGTTACACCGGTTGCACACGAAGCAATCATCCATTTTCTGCCTGACGGCACGAAAGTTCCATTGCGGGTGTTTTGTGGTAGCTATGGTTACTCCCAAAATCGCGGGAACATTAAATGTTTGAGGTGTTGAGAAAAGATCTTGCCATTGTCAGAGGGAAGGACATGCCGTGTATAGCCTTGCTCCTTGTGGGTCGTGTGAGACGTTTCTTCACTCCGTGTGCCATCGGATACCATAGGATTGACCCTTCACTGCATGTACCTAGGTAAACCCCTTGTTACATCATAAGTGTTTTGTAGGATTGAGTTGGCGTCAGTATGCTCGACGGTCTGTGCATAACCAGGTCGAAGAGACTAATAAAAAAACTTATGTCATAGCATTATATGCCCATTAGAAATATTTTTTTCAAAGGCTTGATTCGTCAACATGCTTACCACAGTAATAACATTGCCACACAGAAAAGACTCACAGCAATAATTCTTATATCACTCCTTCGACCCGCTCAGTTATCTCTTTTGGAAGGTTTGGACATTGTTTTAACGCATCCGAAATATCAGACGTATATATTTGTCATAGAAGGAATATGTGTAGCATGAAAATAGGCTGTGATGGAAATGACTTGACAAAATCTAACAAAAATATTGTGCTAAAAATATACATTCATACAAGGACGAGTGGATGGATCATAACCTATTCACTCGTCATAAACAGTTAACGGCTTAAGAGTATAACTTTTCCTATTTACCGTTCCTCCTCTATTTCTCATGATGTGATTAGATTGCACACATGAATTTTGAGTCGGATGTTTGCAAGAATTTATGCATAAATGCAATATTACCATAAGTTATGCAACATTATTGTATTGTTGTTGTTATGCAAACAAAATTAATGGAAATTGTTTTTGTTTATCTATCTATAATTGAATTATTTTCTTTCTCTCTTTGCAATCGCTTTCTGCGAAATCATGGCTTTTAATAATTCCAATACATAAAAATCTATTCCCGATAATTGCATAAGTTAAACGGCATATATAAATTCATAAACTTTCCTCTCAAGATTATTCAAGCTTCAAAACAGTTTATTGACTTAATTACATTTGCCTTATTCTCACTTATCACATCACAAATTTAATGTATGTACAGTGTGCGCATTAATAATGGAAGACACTCATCCATGTATGTGACTTTCTGTCTTCTTTTGTACAAAAATTTCTTTCTTTCTTTCCTTCTTTCTCTTCGTGTAAAATCATCAATCGAAAAGCAATAAAGCAGGCAATGAAGGGATATATGTGCTTTGTTATATCGTCGTTAATTGCGCGTTCTAGAAATCATCAATTTTTTCAATTATTCGTAATTATACGCTCATCAGAGATTCGTAGTGAAACGAAAGTATTAGTAGTTAACGATCGCAACATGAAAAGTACTTCGAACACTGATACCAATTTATCCAATAAGTATAAGTAATCGTCGGAAACGACAGCTCTTCGGAATTCGGAAAGTTCATAGCGAGCGATTTTAGTGTCTCTGAAAACTAATTCGCCAAATAGTTCCCAAAAGTATTTCGCTTTATATGCAAAAAACCTGTTTCTCGACAAAAACTCGATACTGAAAATGTATTTATAATAGGAAGTGTATTGAACAACTTGTAGACCCTGATTTTGTAATGGAACGATTTTCAACAATACTATAAAACCAATCATATAAATAGGGAGTAACAATGCTTGCAAGTTATGTGTGTGTGTGTGTGTGTGTGTGCTAGTTTAATTGCTTAGTTAGTTCTCACTCGAAGATTTCGGCAACTGTCGCAGCTTTAAAAGTCGTGAACAACGAATAACACGTTGCGCCGGCCATTTTCTCTCAGCATAAGCTTTGCGTGATCGCTGCCGTCTAAATTGAGGTTTGGGAAATGGTTGTAATACACGGGATTGCTAGTGTGCCTGGTGTACATATTCAAAGAAGGCTCCGCTATTTGGAAAAATATATCGGCAGAAGTTTAGAAGGCTAAAAATCTTTGCGACCACATCGTTTCAATATCAGGAGCACTTCGCTTCCTATACTATCATGATATCCACAATTATTACGTATAGAGCGTAGTGGAAAGAGCATGAAAGAATACCGTAGCTCCATTTGTAAAAAGGGAAACCACAAACACCTCCTTAACTCGACTTTTGAAGAATGCGATAAAACAAACAAAAGTCAATTAAAGGATACGCCCGAAGTATAACATAAAGTAAGAGTACTGGGATTTTAAAAAGCGCAAAAAATTGAGTTTTTTGCTTGCTACTCAACGAACTAAAGCTATGGGCGATGCCTACGATGCCTGTACAAAAATGGAGAAAATTGATCGCGATAACCCAATGTTATAGCGTAGCAGTATTTTATTTTTTTTGTGAAAACATTTGTGGTGCACAAAAAGAACATTTAACAATTCCTTAATCACTGTTAAATGCGACATCTACCAAAGTCCGTCCATCGTTCCGTCTGCCTATTTTTATAACATCTGTGGTAAGTGTTCCACTGATTGCGAAAAAAAAGTCGTCAAATTTTGCAAAAACATTCGCAATTCTGGCGCAGACAAAGGACATGATTGAATGTAAACTAAAGACACTTGCTTTTTGGAGTGTTTTGCTCACTCCTCATAAACTTCAGCAGACACTCGTAAAAAGTTTCCACATGTAACCTGAAAAATTGAAAAAAAAAAATCAGCCACACCCACTCGTTGGACCAAGCAAATTTATTTATTTAGTTTGTTTTGTTTTTACTCTCCTTTAAGTTATAGGTGTGGATATAAAAGATTCAGTGACGACCGAATGTAATTTTTCCTTTTTCTTTTGCACACTTGCATGTCCTTGGAAATTGGATGACGTCAAACAATTTTTTACGATTGCACAACATACAACGTCATAAAATATTACCAAAAAAACATGACATGACATAGTAAATAAATTATTATTAAATAAATGTGGAAAATGGGATCAGCAACGATCTTTGCAACTTTTTCTCTTACAAAGGTACAAAGTTTAAATTCTCCGCACTTTTTTGATGAAAATAGGTCTAGAACAATGATTTTTCATATATATAGTTCCTTCCTCTGTGCCAAATATAATGATTACATATTAATCCATTTCAACCGATCAGCTAACACATAGAAATGCTTAAGCTAATCACGTCTTTATACGCCAAAGAGTAATATTTGATATGTTAAGACGAGAATAGTGGCATAAAGGTCTTCTTGCTTGACCTTAGTGTTTTATTATAACTTGTTTGACACTTTGAAACTTTTAGAGTAAAATTCGGGTAGAATTTTTTAATATCTATTGTTAGTAGTTGGGTGGAGGAAAGAGGCGCGAGCGCATTCAATAAATTATAATAATTGTATAATATGTATGTATTTATACAGTAGAGTAAAAAAAGGCCATGCATATGCCAACAGATAAGTAATTATACAAAATAACAACAAAAGCTTCACATATATCCAGTTTCCGTCCAATTTGGGTTGACGCACTTAACCGGATCGAAACTGTGAGGAAATATTTGAATTTAAATTTTATTTTTCCATGTAAAAAGCTTTCTAAGATTTAAAAATATTCCACACAAATCTCTAATAAACTATTTATATATGTATGTAAAAAAAGAAAAGCAAATCAGATCATTTTACAAAATAAAAATCGAATGCATCTTACGATGATAACTAAACGCAGCACGAGAGTATAAACGTATATATATATATACGTTATATACGTATACGTATATATATATATATATATATATATATATATATGCATATACATATAGACAGCATATTGGCTTTGTGCGGTCAGTTGGTTCATGTAAATAGATAGATTGTTATTATTTTTTGTTTTTCTTTTATGTCTTAGGCATGTTTTTCTTACCCATAAACTATTTTTAACTAATTCCGAATGCGGTTTTTCTAAAAATATCACTCACTATAACTACAGACACTACCAGCCAACCAACTCGTTTGGAATGATTTTAAGTTGAGTATGTCTACAATTCCAATAGCCATTAACTAACTCCTATATATATATATATATATACATAACTCCTATATATATATATACATATATATATACATATGAAGAAATGAATATACATATATAGTGTAGAGCAAAACGAAACTAGTCAGGCAATAGTGTCCGTCCAGTTGTTCAAATGCGCATGGCTTTCAGGTTAGTCGGATGGTTGTGTTTTGTGTTGCGCATTGTTTCGATTGCCTTGCTTCAGCAACAAGTTGAAATGTGGTTACTACCTGCAAAGAGTATGAAATATGAAAAAGACATGGCGTGTTATGGTTAGAAAATACAATATATATGCATGTATGTATTTATTTATGTATGTATTTATGTATGTATGTATATATATATATATGTACGTTTACATCTATACATATATTACATGGATACGAACAAGTGAATATACGTGCGTCTAAAATTAGATTAATGCCACTTGATCTTGTTGCCGGACGTTGTCAAATTCCTTTTGGAATCATATCTGCAGCATACTTCTTCGCAACGAATCCTTGAAATCAAAGAAAAACAATTTTTTTTTTTTTTTTTTTTTGTTATTATTAACCATAAGGAAAATAAATTTTTATGCATAATAATCGTAAAACATAGAAGAAGAAAAAGAAGAGGGCGAAGGCGAAGACTAAGACGAAGAAGAAGAAGAAAATATCATCTTGTTTTGCTGTTCTGCTATATATTTGACACATCCGCTCTCAGTAACACAAAATGCATTACCTTTGTTCGTTTCGTACGCCACGCTACAATTTTTGTAAATACGTCGTAAAGCAATTCTGGGAAGTAAATTTTGAGATGAAAAAGAAACCACATAAAGTAAATGTAGTCATGACTCTAAAACAATATTTATTTTAATTTAATTTCGTTATTGCCATTGTTGGTCTTAGCAACATAACCAAGCAGTATGTACAGAGAAAGCTTTCAATTAAATTTCCGACCTTCGTAGTAACAACACCGAACAACATCGAAGAGCGTGTTATTGTTCAGTTTCTGTCTGTCCGAAACAAAACAGTTTTTATAAGTTTTCAAAAAGAAGTCGCTCCTGGTTTCTCTAGTTTGCATGGACATCGTATTCATTCATTTGCATAATAAATGTACATTTTTTTCGTGAGATGTCTTTCCTTATCACGAAATATTATATACGCACGAAATATTATATGTGCTCTGATAGAGCAATAAAAGCTAAAAAGGGAAACGGAAATGCCTTTAACAGTGGTATTAAGAAGAGTTTTCTCATAACTCCTCTGATGCTCTGGACAATCTATTTGTTACAGAGACACCATCATTGCACAAATAAGGCAGATTGAAGCAAACCACTTTACAAATTGATCTTTCTACACTAGTGCTATTCTTTGAAAGCAAAATCATTATAAAAATGGCGAAGAGACGCAAACAAGAAGTAAGATGACGTTGCGGCACATCGGTTTAGTGGCGGCTTTTCGGCACACAGCGAACATGCTTCCACGATCGGATTTCAAAAGCTTAGGCGTCAGCCGAGTTACTAGATCCAATGGCTGGAAGTCGGACTTGCCGCATTGGCGCTTTGTTTCTTTGATGATATTTAACAGAAGCTATTCAACCTCCAGGGTCTTCTTCATAGTTGTCGCTTTTAGTGAATCTTCTTTGCTCTCTTAAATAATCATAAGAAAGAATTGCTTCGCCGGATTTAATCATTGTTTTCGCCCATCTTTAGATAAAAGAACGCACCTAAGACATGATTCTGATTTGACAGAGAATCTACTCTCCGACAGCAATCTATTGAAAGAGTAACTCTGAAGCTGATGGATACGAAAAAGAAATGAAGGAATTTGCGGGAAGCCAAGGACGTGTAAGAGGTCGCTAAATTAAAGACATTTTTCTACCTGTGTAAATGCAGGCATTATATTAAACCTTAGCACATTTTTTTTTTTTTTTTTATATATATAACCAATCACACCACCATATTATTCCCAGTCACTTATGAAAATTTGGACAATAGCTAAAATGTGATTGGTTTTGTTTATAATTTCAATGAATTCATCTAACGTATCCAAACAAGCGAAAATCCCACATTTGACGATTTCAGATTGTCGTGAAAGCCACTCGATCTTCTAAAAATCGAATTCTAAGAAAAGATTAGACCATTCATGACGACTTATATTCCCACGTAGCTGGAGAGTGCTGAAAAGGTTAACAGCAAAAAAGTGATTAACATAAAAATGTCGCAAAAAAGCTTATAAAAGGGCAGAAAACAGAATATTTGCGGAAGTCAAAGTGAGTCGTGTCAAGAGAGACAGACACGACATTCACAAAAGTAACTCATAGACACCGTCTAGTAAGATTACTGTTAAGGAAGAAACACTTTTTGCATCTTTCCCTATCAAGAGCTGAGAGCACAGTGGAAGATAACAAAAACACATTCATCATCTCGTCGCATGCTTAATGAAAACGTTAATGTTTTTATTAACATTTAACATTAAGTTAGATGAGCGACCGCCTCCCAGTAGCACTGGCGTCATGTTTTTATTAGCACTTAAAACGAAATTAAGCGGAATTTTAGTGTTACATCAAATTCTTTGTAGTATTTGCCTGGAAATTAGAAAACAGCTTGCAGCTACCTAAAGCTCATCTCTGGTTAAGGATTTAACAGAAAATCGAGATTTCTGTTGAAACTTCATATTATCAAAGACTTTGTTTGGATGTCGGCATAGGACAACAGTTCTTGCTCCCTGCCTTCAATAGACCTTTTATTGTTAGTAAAATAAATTAAAGACAAAACATTGATTCTAATAAGGTTCCTAATACGAAAGCAAGTGAACAAATGAGAACGAGAATGAATGTATGTAATGCACGTACAAGAAATATTGTCTTGGCTTTACAAAAAATCTCGTCAAATATTTATTCAAGAATTCCTCTACGGAATATATTCAACAATATTCTGAATATAGGGTTAGACTATAATTTAAGAAAAGAAAAAGAGAAGACAAAACACAATAAAAATAAAAACTTTATGAGAATTAAATTCAAATAAAAATTAAAATTAATTAATGAAAAATAATAATTACTAATAACAATGAAAAACACTATAGTGAGCCACAGACCACGGTTAAATGCATATCCTACATCACCTCATTCTTATTTCTATAGTGATCTTTCAAAATAAGTCGTTATATGGAAAGTAGTCGCAGAAATAATCCAAACCAATTTATTTTCAATAGCGTCCGTCCTTCGGCCAAAACACGGCAGTGTACCAACTTTCATCAAATTATCTCAAAAATTACCGCGTCTAGGTTAAAAACAACACAGATAGACGGAGAGACAAGCTTAGAAAACGACACTGAATCGGTCAGTATAATAAAAGGTGAGACTATCTCAAGACGCTCTGGGTATTGTATTTAAGTGTACGGTGTTGAAAACAACACAGACGGACGGACAGACAAACTTAGAAAACGGTATAACAAAAGGTGAGACCATCTCAACTCTCTCTAGGTGCACTGTGTTGAAAACAACACAGACGGATGGACAGACAAACTTAGAAAACGATACTGAATCGGTCGGTATAATAAAAGTTAAGACTATCTCAACTCGCTCTCGGCATTGTATCTAAGTGTACGGTGTTGAAAACAACACAGACGGACGGACAGACAAACTTAGAAAACGACACTGAGTCGATCGGTATAACAAAAGGTGAGACTATCCCAGGTGGCTCTGGGTGTTGAATCTATGCGTATTAACTTGATATACCCTTATATTGGAAGTGGTGTAGGGTGTAAAAATTAACACTAAATATAAGTAAAGTTAAATTTGCAAAATCTATAGCAACTATATATATATATATATATATATGTGCATATTACAAAAGTCGTGAATTCATTTTATTAATTCTCGATAAATCTGATATACCCACAATAAAAGCTGACGGCGACTACTGGTGCCTATCTCAAGAGAATCGCTTCAAGGCAATGTGCGTTGTTTTCTTGTTCATTGCTTGTTTTGTTTATTTATTCTGTGTTTTTTAAGTGAAAATTTTAAAAGTTTTAAAACTTGTAATTTAATGATATTTGTATAGCGATTCGCGATTGACGCCTACAAGCCTGCAAGCGAGCAGTTAATAGCATTAATACGAATGCCGTTGACATTATCTATGAGTAATGAAACTGTGCTTGAACGAACGGTGTTAATAATGATGATAACGATGTAAAAACATTGTTGCAAGACAACCAAAGAATTCAACGTCATCCTAGGGCGTGCATTTTCGTTACCTATGAAGTTAAGAAATTGTGTCATTAACTGCAAAAAATAAATTTGTAAACAACAAAACTGTTATTTGGCCGTTAAAGAGAACACACATATGTTGGACATTAACCTAACTATAATATACTATCATGTCGGTATGTTCATTTACTTATTTTTTTTTTTATGCGTGCTTGAAACTTTTAGATTAAACTATGTATGAAATGTAATGTAAAAAAGTACGTAAATAAGAAACCAGTATACATACGAACGCTTGTCTGGGATATGCACTGTGGCTCCAGTTTTTGATTGTGCTCTTTTTAAGTAGGGGACTAGGGCTCTGCTCTGCCTCTATTAAGTATAAAATGGCCAAGATTATTGTTATTATTACGCGTGATCAACAGAAGAGATTCATTGTACTCGCCCAGGTCCCTCGACTTCCAGTTTCAGGATTCTTCTGAACCCCGCCAACTTACCTGCTTCGGGGTATCGTACTATTACTCATATGTGTTATGATAAAACACTTGACATTTGATTCTTTAGGTTGGCTCGGCTTCACGTAAGATGTAATGCGACGTTTCGCTTATCACTTGACAGGTATAATTTATTTCATCATCTCATTGAAGCATTTCGGTATGTTCAAGTGACGTAGCTATGATTGATGTATGAACTTATCACAGCCCAACGGAATTACGAAAAAATCGAATTTGCAATTGAGACAAGACGGGAAAGATTGCAGTCAATATTTGTTAATGTTGTTCACTACTTTGAAAGGGGTAGAAAAATAAAAAGTACACTTATTTAGCGTTACTTGGATCAGTTGAGTACCAATATCAAAAAAAAAAAAACCTAAAGGAGTTGCATTCAGCTATGACTGGATCATTTTCATTACCAATCTTTACATTAAAAAATTCATTGCTGCGGATAGTAAGTAAAATAGTCACTTTTTTGCAGAGGTGTTCGTTATGCTGCAGGCGTCTTTCTCGACCGATTAGACCCATTGTCAATATAAACATACTGCCGCATAGACGAGCCGACAGGTGTCGAAGCTACCAATTAGTTGTTCACGGCTTCGAGTCTCAGTTCAGTAGACAATGCTTTGCCCTAGTTATGGTGTCTGTTCAGCCGGTGAAGGCATCACGCTTAGCACCCATTAGGGTACGGCGATCTCCATCTCCATTCCCCTCGCATCCTCATCTACTTCTTTTTTCTCATCTCTTTCTGATGATCACTGTACGCCCTGATTGATGGATCATATTAAAAAAAAAAAAAAAACCAAATGCGTGCACGAACTTCCCATGATTTTGGCGATTTTAATGGCGATATCTTTGCCTTCGCAACCAGCACAATGCTTATCGTAAAACGGGAAGGCTGGCGGAAGGACGGACGGACAATCTGACCTAGATAAATACAGAATCTGATAATGATTCAGGTTGTCTCTGAAGTCCCCTTTTGCACGTTGCAAACGTTTTGACAAAGTAAATACGCTGCCGTTCTTAGACGGCACACGTATAGAAGGACCACATTTGAAGCAGAGAATCTTTTTCCAGCCCCAGATTACGCATGAGTAGTCGAGTAGGTAAGAATCGCGGTAAAGTTCCCTTCGGCCGTAACGTTAATGAGTGCTCAGCCGGTAAAGGCAAAACACTTACCGATTGATGTTACGCCCACTAGGCTGCGGTCAACATTTTTTCCATCTCTTTCTCCTTCTTCACTTCTTCCTGTTCGTCACCATATTACACGTATAGCGAATGTCCCCTAAGTGATTGGTCAAGTTAAAAGAAACGAAAAAGAAAGATAACGCACTAACATGTTAACCAAATATCGCACATTGTTATCTAATTGGAAAATTTTGAACGATAGCGCTGCTAGATGAACGTTTCACATCGCATGAAGAACTCGAATTTGGAGCGGACAGTTATTGCTTGATAAATCGTAGCATTTGAAGGATATTAAAAATTAGAAAATCATTGGGTCCCTAATATTGAGTCTACGTTGAATAATAAAATTAGATTTTCTGAAAATCGTTGCGTTCCATTTATTATGTGCTTCACTTATTCATCTCACTATCAGTTTTTCAGTTTTTCTTAGTAGTTTTTTTTTTGTTTTCCTTTGCAACCGGATGTTCGAATCTAAAATAAATTTAAAGCTTTATAAGCGCAGTTTCACCTTTGCTGTGATATTTTTAAGACGGTGGCAGTTTCGCCAACAAACGATTAAAATTGTCTTACAAGCGTTCGCAAACACATGGGTTACTAATGTAGCAAATGACTAAATTTGGTTTGCGATAAAATTTTACTGACGTCTTTAGAAATCACATACAATCAATCATATGATACAAATTGGTACACTTTCCTCAAGGCGTCCATCATTTTACGTGTATGACACACTTTCTCATTCTGTCTAATAAGATAGATATATATTCACATAACAAATAAAAAAAAAAAAAAAAAAAAAAAAGAGTCGGCCTTATTTTAACGAAATTCTTTTGTTAACGTTAGTGTTAGGAAACAAGAAGATAAAGATGAAAATCTATTGTTAATAAATAACATTCACACATCCAAACTAATTGCAATAACAACAACTGGTCGCTTATCACATCAGCAAATATGCTGCTAAATGAAATGAAAACGCGACTGTTTTAACTATAGACGGAAAGAGCTTTAGAATGTTTCGCAAAAGACGAAGAACAAAAAAAATTTATATTTATAGAGAGTCCACGTCAAATATCCTACACCAGCCTTATTAAAATAAAGGGTTATGTGATAAGTGATACGATCCGAAACATTTTCACCCGAGTTCGTCCTTGAGCCAAAACACGACAGTGTACCAAATTTCATCAAAATATCCCAGAAATTGCAACCTATAGTTTAAATAAGAGAAAACTAGACGTACATATGGACAGACAAAGTTAAATCGATTCAGAAATTAACTTTGAATCGATCAATCTACCCAAAGTTCTTCCGTGTGTTGTATACATCCGTAGAAATTTAATGAACCCTTGTACCACAAACGGTGTTCGGTATAAAGATATATTAAAATTTTCTGGATTCTAAGCAAGATTTTAACGGTTATTTACAGACGTGGAGCGATAGAAAAGTAGCGATAGTAGTAGTAGTGAGTAATACATTTTTTTTGATTTTCGTGATCTTGCTACAAAATAAGAAGAAATACGGTCTAAGTACCATGTTAGGCTCTTTTATGCGTGCAACCATAATTATGGGTAGACGAGTCACAGCTCTTGCGTCCCGATTGCGCATCTTCTGACACTTTATCGGAACTTTCCCCGGTCATCACCACCAACTCAATTCACCTAACTTGTCAAAGGTTCTGCTTAGCTGATTTAGTTCCGTCTGCGACCTCCCCGAATCGATTTGCACATGCCTTTTATTGAGTTAAGTTCTCTTTCTTTTTACAGCATGGACCACTGTCAACATGTAGATCGCAATTTTTGAGATATTTTGATAAAATTTGGTATACAGACCAGGGGAAAAAGAAACGCGGGAGATCGAGCTAGATCGCGATCGAAAGGCGATCGCTTGATTGTTCGTACTGATGAAACAAATGTCAAATTTTACTTATGATATCGAGCAAAGTTCATACGCTGCCAAGTACCGCCAGCTCACTGCTCATCGAAAGTTTCTCAAGAAGGAAAATCATCAGCACAAAATTGAAAACTACGATTAAGAGACCTCGATAACGGGAACCGTAAACCGAGTCCTGGGTTAACATTAAAACTCAAAAAACCTCTTCAGGGACATTATTTGAAATAAAGCCGCACCGTAGGAGCTTTTAAACTCCATTCGGCAAATTGATTTTAATAATTGATCGGCCATAAATGTATGCTATGGACTAAATTTGGAATAATAGTTACATCTAAACAAACTTGCTCTCTTTTGATCACAATAAATCCCTATACCTGTCTTTTAGGTAATTCGCAGAGCTTTATTGGATAGTGTGGAAACCATAAGCTTCACTTGACTCTTTCCTTGATAGTTTCCGACTATGATCCTAAATGGTTTGTTAAGCGGAATCAAGCTTTTCTGATATGATCAAGAAATCATTTTGATCTACCAAGACTCTGACAGTATTTCCCTCGATCGAAGATGGTCGCATAGAGCGTGACTTGCCATATAGATCGAAATTATCTATTTGAAATTTTTTGAACCATCTTCTGCATGTTCTGTCCGAAGGCGCATCTTCAGCAAACGCAAGCAATGTCTTTCTAAACACTTCTGTGGCATTGCTTCATTGTTTGAAGTCATCCAGAATCCAGTGGCCTAAATCGACTTTATCCGTAGCAAGAGATCGCGTTTCATGTTCGCTTTACTTCATTTGCTCGGTCAGCGTGTGTATACTGTGTTCAGTGATAAAAAAAAAAAAAGTTCCCAGTACGCGTCAAACGAATAAGCGCATATTTGTTGAAACTTGTTGTAACTGAAATGGGCACAACTTTCCCGTAGACCTAATATATAAATTTTCCTCATTTTTTTGAAAAAAAAAAATACTTTCTTTAAACTCGCTCCTTGAGTTCTTCGCCACGCATACAATTATTAAATGCCTTTTTTTTTTTTTGTTTTTCTTGTACACTTTCAGTTGGTACTTCCGTAAAATTAAACGTATTGAGGCTGAAAAGAAATTATTACTGCCCGAAAATGAGCATGGAGCTTTTTTAATCCGAGACTCGGAGAGTCGTCATAATGATTATTCACTATCAGGTAAGTTTCAGTTTTTCTGTATATTTTTATTTTATTTTTTTTTTTGTTGCAGAAAATATTCTCAATTTCAGTTTAATAAAAATAACAAGAAGATAAAAAAAAAATATATCAACGCACAGATATGCAACACACATATATATGTATTGACAATATACCAATGAATTTTTTTCTCGTTTGTTTTTTTTTTTTTCTTTTACCTTTCATTTGGGTGCAGTTCGTGATGGTGACACAGTGAAACACTATCGTATAAGACAATTAGACGAAGGTGGATTTTTTATAGCCAGACGCACAACTTCAGGCAAGTTAAAAAATATTAAAAAAAAAATAAAAATTAAAGGAAAAAATATTATGAAATATGAAATGCCTAGCCCATGGCGGAGCCAAAGTATTACAGCAACATTTTCAAACCATAATTCCAAAGAAACGAAACAGAAGGTACTGACTGCCCTGAGGAGTACCTATACTGTAAGGAGATTGTTCATTTTTAAGCGAAATTTCTTATGACGTATTTATGGCAATAGGATACCAATCCGCTTATGACGATTAATTCTGTGCTATATCGAAACATTTTTATTTAAACCAAAATGTCGCATAGTAAACATACATAACTTAAGCTCGGATTTAATATAAATCAAAAGAACGTACACCGTGTTGTATCGAAACCGTGCTTTACAAGCATCGCATTAAGCGGTATGACTCAAGGTTTACTTTCTCTTTATTGTACAATGTTTTACATGCGACAAATAACAAAACGATTTTTGCCATCATATACGTGGCATTATAAAATCAAGCGGTTAAGAAACGCGACTATAACGTTGGAAAATCATAGTTTACTTCTCATGGCGATAGATCGTCCTTGACTTACGTTTGATCTGTAACCGCAGCTATTAGTAAGTGGGTCAGTTGGTAAAGGCATACAATTTACCGATTGGATTACACACATCCTAGACTATATCCATCGCCTTTCCGCAATTTTCTGATCACCACTAGATATAGGAGAAGGCATTTTCTAAAAAAAGAAAAAAGTTCCTATAAAAACTCAGTTGAAAGATTACTTTGACATTTTTTAAAAGAGATCGAGACGTGCATCAAAAATCTCATTAAATTCCAAACCATAGCCCTCTGTTCCACTCATCTTTTTCTAACCTAGTAAATAGATGAATATAAAGTGCTAAAGATATGTAAATATTAGTTTTCATGTTCAAAACCTCAATGGCGGTAATTAACCAGCAAATAACTGAAATGTTTTCTGTTGCTTAAAATATTTTTCAATCAAGTTTAGTGAAATTATGAGAAACGATAACTCTAAGGTTCGCTTTTTATCCAATGTGCTGGGTGATAATACATTTCTTTACCTTTCGAATCGAAATGGTGATCGTTAGGTCAACTCAAATTGAACGCTTCGAATGCAAGCGATCTTTGAGAAAACAAGACGTATCGAACAATAGATATATTCCCATATCGGAATTCGGCAAGAAAAGTATTTCAAGTAACTGAAATATCAATTGGCAACCATAAGCATTTGACATGTTCAGGCTACTTTTTCTGGCATTATATGAAAAGTAAAGTCGGAACAAATGACTTAAAAGCAATCTCCGACCTAAAGCTCAAATTTTGTTGCAAATTAAGGCTACACAACGGCAATTATTAGAAAAAGTATTCGAAAATGTTTACATTCGAACACAGGCCTATAAAAGTTGCCTTGGTAGACTACGAATAGCACTGCTTATACCCTATACCACTTATGGTACGAGATACATTGAGTTTGACTTGTGATCGATCCCTCTTGTATGATATCGAACAAATTTTGCAACAAAACTAACATTTCCCGGCCTAAGCAAATCTTTCATTCAAGCTTGTCTGTCCGTTTGTCCGCCTGATATTTGTCCATGTAGTTTGGTTTTGCAAGTATCGATAGCATGTTTTCGAGATATTTTAAATTAATTTTGTATGATTACATAACATGACCACCTAAGGATGAAGTTTATTGAAAATGTATTAAATCGGATCATTATCCGTATAATGTCGTTTTGTATAGAAATCGGTATATATGAAAAAAAATTTACCACATTTAGCATTATTCTTTAATGGTTTGGATCCTATAAACCCATGTTCTAGAGGCTCTCCTATATAAGATTCTACTCTACAAGCAAACTTGAACAAGATTCAATTTTGACAAATTAATCTTAAGCGAACTAGTAGTAGACTCGTTTGTCCTATCATAATAACAACTCACTTTTTTCGGAATTATGGAAATGTATAAAAAATGTTTGTCTGTTTTCATTCAAAAGTGATGGATATCTGCATGGTATCCATGACATTATGATAATATTTTTTTTTTTGCTAGGGTCTCTCTTGTTGCGAGATAAAATTAAACATTGATAATATTATTGCATTTTGTTTTTGTTTTAATATGTCTTTTTATAAATTAATATATATATATATATATATATATATATATATACGTATATATATATTTCTCTATATATATATTATAGAACATTACAAGAGCTCGTTGAACATTATTCTAAGGATTCCGATGGCTTGTGTGTGAATTTATGCAAACCATGTGTTCAGGTAAGTTTATCTTAAACTCTCCATAGTCTAAATTAAAGATGTCCATATAGCACATACATAGTATCTCTTAAGTTTATCACAATTATTGATGTGAAAATTAATTCGATTCTAATTTTCATTTTCATTTTTATAAAATTAAATTTTTGTATTATTTTCACCTGTTTTTGTTTTTGTAGCCAACAAACTAAGATATCGTACAACAAAATAGCATTTTATTATTACTAATCTAATATAAACATTATTTTAATTCTTAACTCTTTACCATCAATTTTACTAACAAAAAAATATCTTTCGGTTCTGAAACACTAACAAAATACAAAGACCAGTCAATTTGCGGGTATTTTCGAGGTAGGATTTCGCTTTTACTGTGCTTCCGTAAATGTATATAAACCACCACAAGCATCAGCATTAGATCACTATCCACAAATCAACAACACCACCACCACCACCACAACCACCGTCATATGTTACCATTTAATCATGCTAACATCATTCTCGACAAATAAACATTATTCGATATAGAATCTATACAATCCTCTTGAATATGAATGGCTCTGCCATTCTGCTCTCTGTAAATCTGCCATTGTACATATCCTTAAAAGCTGCTTAATGTATAAACTGTAAGACTCCGTAAAAAATAAATCAATTTTCTCACGTTGGTAACGATACGTCTGACGAGTTCAACTTCAGTTTTCTATAGGGAAGTAGTAGACGATATAGGAAACTGTGGGCTTACTGTTTACGCCTTATTTCAAGTTTTATTTATAGTAAAAAAATTTCTGCTCCGATCTTATCATGTCCCTATGGTAGGGATTTTCATCCTCAAAAGTTATTTCCGAAGGCTTTGATTTAAACATGATTTAATTTCTCGTTCGTTTTCAAAGTGCATAGGGCCCTTCCGATGAGATCCAATTTACTCTTTCGAAGTGGCTTTTCTTATATATAAAGTCATGCCTCCGTGATATAAAATAAAGATATGAAAAAATCTAGCAATGTTAAAAGGAATCAATAGTCAGTCCATAGACAGGTTTTTACATTCTATGTACAAAATGATTTCGTGACTATTAACCTCGTCAAGCCACCCGGCTGGCGGCTGCACTTCTACGACCTTTTACGAATCCCATCAGCGTGGCCGCATCCACCCTAAAAGATCAGCGAAATTATGGTTTAAGAAGCTTTTGACTAAATCAAACCTTACGGAGAATATATTAACTTATGTTGAATTCTCTCGGTCTTATAATTTCGAAAATTCTCTTTAGCTTACACGAAAACGCGCAAGATTTTTTTTTTTTTTTTTTGTAAATATACAAAAGAAATCACTCTTAAAAATAGTTTCAATGAATGTAACTTTTTAACGATTTTTCGTCAGCAACAACTGTTCTGCTCGCCATAGATTTAAGGTGAATGAACTGATAGTCAAACTCGGGTTAACTTCTCGTTCACTTTCAATAACGGGAAAAGAAACAATTTGAGGTTAAATGTCATCTGGTTGATATAATCCCCGATTTATACAATTCGCTATTATTTGTTCTTGATAAGGATCTAAATAATCGTAATATCCGTTACCGAAGTACGATTGTGTTGTAGACTCGTCCCTGCATTTATAAGTTTCAAAAGGTCAGATAGGAAAATGTTTGAGAACGGATTTGTTCCACACCCAATAATAGCTAGAAAAGTTTGCAGCCCATGCCATATGTTAATCAAAAGCTTGGAATCTGTCTACGGCAGTTATTACAAATTATGCGAGCTTTTTTACATAAGTACTTTTGCGAATGTTTAACAAACGGGCAAATACAATCTATTCGCATGGGCAACGGTGCCGCGAATAGTAGTAAAAATGTTATCTTAGAAGCGCTGAACTGAAATATGTTACGTCTGGAACATGGCTTATATTTTTATTTTTTCACTCAGGGCATATCCCCTACGCGCGGGCACGTTTACAGGAAAGGTAATAGGAGGAGTAAGGTGAAGAAAACGTAAACGTTCGACTTGAAAATGGGAGCTTCAGGCATGGCGAGATACCCCACCCCTGGTAGCTTGCTCTAAAGACGGGCAGTACGGTTAAAAAACAACGTGGTACTACATTGTGCGGGGGATAGGTAACTCCAGAACGAGTGGGTGAAAACACTGAGGAAAGCGTCTAGTTCTGTTAAAAGACTTAGTTGGTTAACATATTTCATACTCAAGAGTATTTAGAGTTCTGGACACATTTTCCTCGCCCTTGAGGTCGAAGACCTACGAGCAAAGTTTGGAAGCCCTCGCTAACACTTGCGTGGTGTACTTTAATTTTGACCATTTATAGACGGCTGCTGTGAAATATATTTTACACCTTTTACACCGTACCTTGAACTCTTGTTCTGTCCAACGAAGACCGCACTGTATTCTAATACCGAGAACCTCAAACGATTCTTCTACATTGATGCAACCAAAAAGGAGGGCTGTTCATATCTATTCCTATGCTTCAGGAGACAGCTTATGATTTTGATGGCATTAAAGTTCACTCTATTTACCTGACCTCATTCAGATATTTTAATGAGGTCCCGATTTAGTATGTCATTCATAATACAGGGTTTCTTGTGTATCTCAATGGGCATGGCCTCAAACTTTAAACTCAAAAATGAATGACCGTTGTGTACAAGGAGATCGTTAATGAACACCAGGAAGAGAGTAGGGGAAAGAACGGAAACTTGTGGTACACCTGAATTTAAGTAGAATTCATTTGAAAAATAGGCGTCGGTGAGAACTCTCATCGAACGATTGTCGGATATGAATCGAGCGAAAATGCTGTCGACAGAGATGGCTCGGTTCCACCTTTCGGTGAGATAGGATATTAAGTCATGCCCTAAAAGGTCAGAATAGTAGCTTTGAATTTAAATGTCTTGGTAATTTAAGAAACAAGTCATTTTGACCCCTGCCGTAGAATTAAGTATACCTCAATCGTCAGTAGTTCCAGTGTTAAATGCAGAAGTAAATACAATAATAAATAACAATAATCGACTTAGGAAAAACAAAGAAAAAATATTTTACAAACTGGATTTATTAGTTTAAGGTGGTGGATATTAAAGAATTGTTATTAGGCGAGCATTAATTTTACTTACCTCGCCTCGTTTCTTATCTTAACGCATAAAGGGATAAAATAATATTAAGGCTTAAACAAGCGAGAAGAGGATTTAACATGTCCTCTTGGTCCACTCTAATTTATGCAATCTTACACGCACCCGTGTAAGCCATTCAAAAACTATATTAACACGAATCACACCCATAATTGAAGAAGAGCTAATCGTACCTGAGACCCACATTCGTATTAATAATTAATACTAAATAAATGTTTGTTTTCCTTTAATTATTGTCGTTTTTTTTTTTTGTTTATTACTTTTGCTCACATTTATTATGATTAATATAACGTGTTTTTTAGATTGAAAAACCGGTGACTGAAGGTCTATCACACCGTACCCGCGATCAATGGGAAATCGATAGAACGTCACTGAAATTTGTACGAAAACTTGGTTCAGGTCAATTCGGTGAAGTTTGGGAAGGACTTTGGAATAATACCACATCAGTCGCTATCAAAACTTTAAAATCAGGTTTGTAAACAATTGCTTTTAAAACCTGATGTTACAGATCGATCATCGATATATCATTATCAATTTATATTTAATAGGCACAATGGATCCAAAAGACTTCTTAGCTGAAGCTCAAATCATGAAAAAACTCCGTCACAACAAACTCATACAATTATATGCAGTGTGCACCGTAGAGGAACCTATTTACATTATCACCGAACTGATGAAACACGGTTCTCTATTAGAGTATTTACAAGGTATGTTTCTTCCCCTAACAACGACTTTCTTATTGAACAACACATAATCGTATTACCGACATTTTTACAACATTCAATTCGTACACGCTGCAGACAAGAATATTGGTAAATAATATTATGTGTTCCTAACTTACTAAAATGTCCATAGGTTCAAATTCGCAAACTTTGTAGTCGGACGAATAGGCAGTATGTCACAAGCATTGAAAATCTATTATCGCTTGGAATGATTACACGATCCGCTAAATAGTTTGATCCACATTGGGGACTTGCTATATTTTTTTTAGGAAATATTGAAAAGCTTTCCGTTATAGTTGAATGTTTCAGCAAAAAAGTTCTCTTGACCCAGCGAAGCGAGTAATAGGAAATAAGGTTCCAGATTCCAAATATGCTTTGTCGTATATTTCCATCTGCATATAATTTTACTTGTTAGATCAAGGCAAGCAGATGAAACGCATCATTACTTTCAAGAACTAATTTGGCTTTACGTTACGTTAAGAAATGAAATTCTAAATATTCGTATCTGACAAGAATGACCTGCCAAATTTCGTTCCGAAGATCCCAGTCTCAACGAAGATTGCGAACGCAGATCGGGAAATAGTAACAGGAAAATATCTATTCTAATCTTTTAAAATGGTTGAAGACGAAAATTCGCTATGCAAAGAAAATTACGTTTACCATCTAGATCCACTATCAATTTTAAAATAGTTTTGATAGTATCGGAATTGAAAAGGCGTTTCTTCTTTGGCTTCGAGCGCTCTAATGAGAAATGAGAGCTTCATCCAATGATAATTTATTTGGAAGTATGATCAATATTATAAAGATCTTAATGAAAATCACTTTAGAAATTAGGTAAATAATCACAAAATCATAAATGATGATCCAGGTGTACTGGTAATACACAGCACTGAAGAAGTAGATAGCCCTTCAAAGTAAAATTTGATTATTTTCAACGCATCTATAGGCTGACAATAATATTCTAAATAGGATCCTTCTTCTTCATTTACACTGTTTTGTTTTTTCGTTTTTTATGCATTTTAAAATATTTTCATTTTTACTACAAACGTTTTCATGGTCTTCGCCGATTTTCCACTTTCTTCGTTGCTAGGCTAGGTAGATATGGACATATGTAGTATCTTTATTATTAGACTAGAAAGTTGCTGTATTCCGATGGTACCTGAAATAATGCATAAAAAAAGTTTTTGTTTAATGTGGAAAGCTTTCGAACGAATCGGGGCAATTAGACACGAAGATAGATCGCTAAGAAATACTTTAATATTGTGGACCATTTTCTAAATCTGTGACACCCACATACAAAGTGGGAGAGCGAACCTGGTCCTGATACCTAGTGGTACCAGTGGTCTAAGAAAGGCATTGGTAGCCGCCGTCCCGCTACCTTTAAAATTGCAAATAATTCAAATTGCTTGCCCACAACCAGGTTCCAAATGCATTGCAATGCTTTCACGACCGTCTGTGCTGTGCAGCTGTTATATACGCGATGCGTTTAAGTGTTGTTTTTCGTTCATTATCGCATCATAAAAGAAGAGGTTTAAAAAGAAAACTGGCTACGTAAGCCTGAGCTAATTTGTCCCCATTTAAAGGGGTCGTACTGCTCCTACAAGGCGTCAGTTATCGACGCAAACAAAAAAACTGGTTTAAGCCAATTTTCTCCAGCCAAGCACGTCAAGCACTATCTACCACCTCATTGTTAATCGCCCCTTCCGCGAAAGGCCATACCCAGCAGTTTGGCAAGAAAGCATTTATTCCGGTAGTCTGATGGCAATTGCATTATCACACCTAGGGCAAACCTGCTTTGAGCTACTTGGCTCTCGTGGACACCCACAACTTCATGACTTGTCGTCCTTTGGGCTTACGCCTTGCTATACGTTACGTCTTTGGGTGTTATCAGATTGCATGGAGTCGAAGCCATACTTCCCTTTGGCCATATCATTCCGAAGGCCTATTTCTACTCACTATTCTTTCTCGAGAAAAAAGCCTTATTTAAAGAATGTCACCACACAGCACACACCCAAGTGTATACCAGTCCTCGATCACTTTCCAATCTTGGGTAGGTTTGATGGTCTCCATGGTAGTAAAGCGAATGATAGAAGCAAGTAATGAGAACTGTCTTCTCATTCCCCTTTTAGGCTTTCAAGAAAAAACCCTTTTGCCATCCTTAGTAAGCCTTAGGTTCTTCTTTGCCGAATAACTGAACAGCTACTGTTTATAGGCAGCTCTACGAAAAAGTGAGAATTTGGTTATTCCGAAGATTGCCATAGTTTCGCTTACCATAATAAACTGACTGTAAAAAGCGTCCCGATTGGCGTACCGATCCGCCTGAAATTGAAAATCGAGCGGGTTAGATTGTGGAGAGGGCCAGTAAAGCAAGATTCGTCACAAGACGAATATAATTATTTTTATTTATTTCATTTCATCTTGTCATTCACGTCATGCATAATTTTTTCAGTTTAAATATATCTTGTAGCTATTGCAGGTAAAGGACGCAGTCTCAAAATGCCTGTGTTAATTGATATGGCGGCTCAGATAGCTGCTGGCATGGCATATTTAGAATCGCAGAATTACATACACAGGGACTTGGCTGCACGAAATGTACTCGTTGGCGATAACAATATTGTTAAAATTGCTGATTTCGGTTTGGCAAGGTATATATATATATATATATATATATATTTATATATATGACAATGATATTAATGTTCAAAATATTGCGACAACTATTCTTCAAACTTTGTCCTTTGAGGAAATCATTAGCTATTGGCTAACAAGCTCTATATATATTATATCTTCTTTTCGAACTTTAGACTTATTAAGGAGGATGAATACGAGGCCCGGGTTGGTGCTCGTTTCCCTATTAAATGGACTGCCCCTGAAGCTGCCAATTATTCAAAATTCTCCATTAAGTCCGATGTTTGGAGTTTTGGCATTTTACTAACTGAATTAGTGACCTACGGACGAATTCCATACCCAGGTAAGTTGTCTTATCAATAAGAATATCAAAAACAAAAAACGAAAAACATCAAAATCATAACTCTTCATATAGGAATGACAAACGCGGAAGTATTAACGCAAGTTGAACACGGTTATCGCATGCCACAGCCGCCTAATTGCGATCAACGCTTATATGAAATTATGCTAGAGTGCTGGCACAAAGATCCCATGAGACGACCTACATTCGAGACTTTGCAATGGAAATTAGAAGACTTTTATACATCAGATCAAAGCGATTATAAAGAAGCTCAGGCTTACTGATAAATGCTTTACCCCAACCGACACTGCGGAACGCGAACCCAAATAATAAAAACAACAATAAAAACACCAACAACGACAAATTTATCCCCCACTTTAATTATGACGACAACTACCCCAGCTTCGAACTCGGGTGCAAAGACAAACAAGGACGAACTAAATTCCAGTAACAGAAATTCTTTCATCAGAAAGCCAAATATGAAATCAAAAAATGGCCAATGGCCTAAAACACATATTAAAAAAAATTTTTGATATAATACAAAGTTGTAAGACATGAAATGATTTGCGCTTTTCCACGACACATTTAAAAAAAAAAAAGGAAAGGGGAGTTTTTTTACTAAAAAAAGAAATGGGTCTGCAGGCAGTGGTATTATAAATCAGCTTGAAATTCCATGGGAAATAGAATGCTGTTCGAATAGCAAATCATGCAGCGACGTTACCTTTCCACAAGTGTCAGAATATAATAATTAAACACAACAAAAAGTATCGTTTAAAAGGCGTTATGCTAACTAACTGTTAAGTGTATTGTATTTCAAAACAAGAAAAAAAAAAAAAAAAAAAAAAAAAAGAAACAAAAACAAAAGGCAAAAATGCAATTTATATATATATATATATATATATACTTTATATATATATACTTTATATATATATATACATATATATAAACACGTAATAATTAATTTTTTATACTACACACCTTTACGTAAATATTATATATGTATTCCCACTTACTCTCCATTTATGTGTTTTTGTAATATTATGCTCGAGTTTTCTTCTTTTTTTTTTAATATTATTATTGCCCTTCCTTTTATAGTCTTCGGTTTTAAATGATAATTATTATTTACCTAGATGCATAAGTTTAATAAAAATTACTTATATATAAAATAATTTATATACAATTTTTTCATTACGAAAGGTAAGCATTTTTTTTTTTAATTTCTTCTTCTATTGTAGAAGATTTAAAAAATAATCAAACAAAAATCAAATACGGAAATGAAGAATATGGCAGTATATTCACTTCGCGAAAGTAGATGCAATTTCCAGAAGGAGGCTTTCGGAAGCTGCTGGCACTATATAAAATTTCTATATTATTGATCAGCATTATGTTCTGGTGGTTCGTCCGTCTTTTAGCCCGCCTATAGCCTATTCAGTATTTAAGAAAAAAGAAAGTCACCATAAAGATTTATCGATCTCCTCTCCTATATTAAGATTTTATCATTTGATTCGTCGTGATATTATTGAACAAATCTTTTGATAGCTTTCGCTACAAAGTTTTAGAAAAATCTTTATATTAGTCTTCCTACGAATACTTAACTTCATCTTTTGTTTTGATAATGCCTTTCAAACACGCCATCGAAATTTGAGAAGAAATTCATTCCAATAATGTGACTTGCGTTTATTCGTTCATTTATTTTTCCATAGGTCATCATCGAAACGCTCACGGAAAGTGTCATAATCTCTTATCTATATGATCTATTCTACTGACCCATTGCTTTAAGATTCTCCCTCTAACTTTAAGATCCTTATGTATCTCGATAACTGCTTATAAAATGTTCGGCAACAACCAGATATCGGATTATGCCGATGACCGTGAATACGCATTGAATATAATAGGGCGTTTCCTTCACTCCCCGCAAAATCGGAATGAATCAATTTCCGAGATACTCATAGTTTTAGTCATAGTCTACCCAAAAAAAATGAATCGACAAAGTGGCACATGCACAATTAACAGAAAATACCCGACGACTTTTACCTGTTAAATTGAAATTGTGGGTGCCAAAACGCTCCCTTACTTGCTCGTTATTCCCAAAATGAGGTGTCGCAAACCGATGAGGAATCATTTTACCTTATGATTATTGACTGGAAAATTATAACGGTCATTTTGAAACTTAAGTCTTTGACCTCGATTAAAAAAACAAATAAAATAAAATAAATCTAGAGCCGATAGCCTGTGTTGCTAGTGCTCAATGTCCTTTTTTAGTCTAAGAATTCATTTCATTAGTCTAAAATTAAAATAATAATAATAATAAAAATAAATGAGTCCAATTTCAGTTTCTTTTTTCAGTTTATGCATTTTCGTTTTTTTTAGTGAAAAACTACAGATGCGGCTAAAGCGGCTCAGAAACTTACTCTGAAATACATTGTATGTGGTAATAAGTTTGTGAAAACGTTTGCCATTAGTTCAATATGAAATTTAAAATATTTCTCATTTTTATTAAAACACGGTTGCTCAAAATGGAGCAATCAGCTGACGCAATATTTACATATCTGGGAGTAGAAAATTAACATAATTTTTATTGTGATTGGTAAAGTGAGAAAAAATTTTAAATATATACATTTATAATTCATGTGCTTGGTGGAATGTTTGATTGCTTTTAATGGCTTTATTTTTTAGCCAAATATTATTTACTTTCAATTCAAAAGTATTGCCCAGAATAGTATAGTGATAGTAGATAAGCTGCTGGTAATTGAAGGAACAATATGGAATATGCTCTAAGTTATGGATTAACTTTAATCTGGTTAACATACTTGATTGCGTCGGGAGTGATATTATTCTCTCGCGGTTTTCTGTTATCCCGCGTTTCCAAGACCGATGTAAGCAACTGTCGGCGATTATCATTAGATCTAAATGATGTAAGTTGTTGGAAATAATGTAGAGATCAGTAATTAATCACCGCTATCTTGATAACGTCTTTTAGAAAAATTATTTGTCAGACGCGGTGGTGCAAGAAATATTTAAGGATGTTAATGCTACAACTCATTTATGCCTTCCGCAAAAGTCTAAAGTAATTATACTTCTCGTAGATGCACTTAAATATGAGTTTGGAGTTTATAAAGAAAATCTTACGAAGCCACTTGCCTACGAAAATAAACTAAGTGTAATGTATGAATTGGAAAAGGATATGCCTGAATATGCACGCCTCATGGTTTTTAAGGCCGATCCGCCTACTACAACTTTGCAGCGTTTGAAAGGCTTAACTACTGGGAGCTTACCTACGTTCGTCGATATTGGTTCAAATTTTGCTTCACCAGAAATAAATGAAGACAACATTATTGATCAAATAAACAATATGAATTTACCAATCGTATTTATGGGTGACAGCACTTGGTCAGATCTCTATCCGCGACGTTTCTTACGCTCTTATCCTTATCCTAGCTTTGATATTTTCGATTTAGACACAATAGATCGCGGTGTACAGCAACATTTAGCCAAAGAAATGATCCAGAACGATTGGCAAGTGCTAATTGCGCACTTTCTAGGCGTGGATCATTGTGGGCATAAACATGGTCCTCTCCACGACGAAATGGGACGTAAACTTAATGAAATGAATAATGTAATACGGTAAGTTTTTGAGATGCACACATGTATGATTCCAAAACTCATAAATTATGAGCATATGTTAATTGTTGAAGCAACATACTATCCTTGCTTTAGCATTCCATTTTATTATTTATACATTTTAGGGATATTGTCGCTCAGATGGACAATCAAACTACTCTGTTTGTGATTGGTGACCACGGTATGACAGCTACGGGTGATCACGGTGGTGATACGGACGATGAAACCAATGCTCTTCTTTTTGCTTACACTAAGCGCAGTAAATTCCTTACTTCCGAATTCGGCTCTGATGCTAAAGAAATGCAACAAGTAAATGCTAAAGATTAGGTAGTAGTTTATAGAACTTCACTAATAAGAAATTTTTTTTCTTTAGATTGATTTCGTGCCGACACTGGCCGCTATACTCGGTGTTCCGATACCATATTCAAATTTAGGTTTGATTAACTTTAATGTTATACCCAACGTAATAATACCGCATTTAAGTAAACTGCAAACAATATTGTTACACGTTTGGCAAAATGCCCAACAAATTTACAAATATTTTTATAATTACGCCCTAGAAAACAAACGTACTTTCACTGTAGAGCACATGGAAAATTTAGAGACCGAGTTTATACTATTAACGCATCGTGTTAAAACAATTTACAATACCGCTGCATTTAAGTCATTTGTTGGCGATTTGAACAAACATTTGCGACAAATATTGAGTACGTCTCGTGAAATTTGGGTAAAATTTGATGCCACACAAATGTCGCAAGGACTGATCGTTACATTTCTGCCCATATTTTTTACCTTTGTATTTATCAACAACACGCGATCTATCGATTTGTATAAGATATTTACATTCAAAGAAATTGGATACACGTATCTGTTAAATATCGCAGCCGGTGTTTTTGGATATCGTTATCACAAGAATTTTTCTTTCAAAAGCGAAGAACATGCTATTATATTCTTCACTAGCCTGATCAGTACGTTAGTGTTTGTATTTCATACAGTACAGAATTGGAGTGCGATTGCACATAATTGGTCGAGAATGACGAAATTTGCTTATATGCCTACAAGAGCTATTTTAGGAATAGCATTGGGTGTCTTTTTCTCTAACAGTTTTATAATACATGAAGCTAAGATTTTGGCCTACTTACTTGTGGCTACTATCTTGCTAATGATTTATGAGTTACTGCAGAAAAGTGCGCAAATTGATTTCAGGCATAAATTTCGAATTTCGGTATTTCTTAAATCTACGACGCTGAAACTAATAATAGCTAGTTGTCTGGCCGTCACGCTGATCCGTTTCGCATCATCTCTTTTTCGCTGCCGAGAAGAACAAGGGAATTGCATTGATTTCTCGAGTAGTTCTAGTAATGATGACGGTTTCATATTTAAAAAAGCCTCCAGCAGTAAAGTGTTAATAGTTGCGGTAATTGTCGTTGTATTATATACGACTCTAACTAGACTCTACTTAAGATTATGCGGTAATTTAACCGGTAATTCGGTTAATGTCCTTCTGGCACGTTACGGGCCAACACTTGCCAGTATTTGCACTGGCGGTCATATGCTTTTGACAGGCAGTGCCATAAAAAATATTCAACGTTCGCATATCGATATTATGGCATTGATCATTTATGCTCTACTAGCGTTGCAAATTATTGTGATAACAATTGCTCCACTTATGGTATTTATTTTGCCACCGAAGAATTGCTCAACTATAGCCGTAAACACTGCCAATAGTATAGTTCCTGAAATTTTCAAAAAAATGAAACGCATGTACGAAGGTGGCGAAGTCGAAAGGCATAGTGACATACCCGTGGTTTATGGACTAGCTACAGTATATTCATCAATTCTGATATCGTTTGGCATTTTCTTAACCATGGTTATCGTCATTTTACTTGAACCATATTCATCAGTGGGAGCTATTGCTTGCGTTGCAGTAGCTGCAGCCCTACTATCCATACATTCTATTTTACGGTTTAAGACCGCCATAAGTTTCGGTAAGTATTATATTATGCATGTAAAACATGTTTGAATAAAATATTTATGTTTTTTACCTAAATAGAAACATGCATTCAACCCAATTTTAATGCGATTGTTGCGTGGTTTCTCTTGGCACACTTTTGCTTTTTTGCTACCTCCCATCAGACGACATTATCTCAAATCGATTGGCGTTCCGCGTTTGTTGGGCGAACTGCAAGCATTGGACAATCAAATTTCATTTCCGGTATTCTGGTCATAATCAATACATTTTGCGGTCAGATATTATTCTTTTCCATGTACGGCTTGTTGGCCACGCAAACTTTCTCGATTTTCGCTCTGTTTCCGAGTCTTATCAAATCCAATAGCAATCGAGAAACACGAAAATCGGAAATTGTATCATCACGCCTAGCGCAACAGGCTACACTAATTGCTGAACAATCTTTAAGTGACATTTCTATTGAGAGCGTGGGATTCGATATGAGTCGCGGTGAATTGGTCTTATTTGAGCAGGAAACTGTTTTTCTAGGCACCATGTTTAAATTGGCCACACAGTTATTCATGTTACAAGGCTTTAAGGTACCTTACATATAACATAGAAATGATATTCGCTTCTTTTGTAATACATTTCCATACATTGTTTAGGTTTTCTGTTCGATGCTCGCTTGTACCATACATTGTCGGCATTTAATGGTTTGGAAAATATTTGCTCCTCGCTTTATATATGAGAGTCTCGCCACCTTTGTTAGTATGCCAGCCATTGTGATTGGCTATTTTCTTATTTTTCGCATTCATAAAGCAGTCGACAAATTGATTAACAGAATTAACAAAATTAAATGAAGTTAATTTGTAATTGTTTTAAGAAGATTTATATTTACTTTGCAAATTTTATCATGTATTATACCCTCATTTTTACCTTATTTACTTATTACGTTATTTATTACAGTATTTGATATGTAATTTATTGATCGTTTTCGAGATGCAGAACGCTTTTCTTTTCCCTCCATCGGAAAACATTTTATATTTATTTCTTCGAGTGCAATATAAACCATTTCTTTTTTTTAAAGCATTTAATGTGTCTATATTTCTTATGAATCAAGGGATGTATGTGTCCACTTAAACCTGTTTTCGTGCAGTGAATAGGGAACGCATAGAAGAAAAAACATAGAAAAAAGATTGCAATCGTAAACTTTTCCTACTTAGTTGTCGAAACAAACATTACAAAGCGTGGTACACCAACTATCCCATTAGCAAAAAAGTCAACTCAGCGACTTATCAAGACACGCAATCCGTTTCAGGAAGACTCAAACTGGAAATCGTTCTACGTTCAACAATTGAATTAATTAAATTAAATTAGAGATTTTAATACATATGTAATGTAATTGTACTTTTGTAATGTGATGAAATACATATATAACCTACTAATTGTTTTTTTATTGTTAACTTCGTCAGTTATTTCCAATTTCCAATTCGATTGAAATTTTCATACACCGCACAAAAAAAATCGCATAAAAGAAATCTCACAAAAACAGGGTTGAATGTATTGTACATTGGCTGAAATACTGCGAAAATTCCATTGCTAAGACAGTCAGATTTATCTTGAAGATGTTCACTCGACTTTATTAAACAACTCGAAGAAAGGACTTTAGTCATATCTATTAGCCGTGTATGCATTCCGTAAGCAGTTTTTTTTTTTAAATAGATCAATCAATATTTGATATACGTACGTGCCATACGTAACTTTGCGTTTTCAATTAATTATCAAATCTATATTTTGAAGAAAAAACATGTAAAAACACTGTGGTACGCCGCGGTCGACCATTAAACACTTTACACCATCCCACAGTTATTTATATAACGGCTTTCCATAGTAAGAAGGTACATGGGAAGTAATAAAAAAAGTGATCCGACTCGAATCATTTTCAATGAACCGAAAGACAGAGTGTACAAAATCTCCACCACAACAAAGCAAGGCGGATAGAGAAGCTTAGATCGTTTCAGAAAGTGACTATGAATTGATGGATATAATAGAAGATGGATTTATCTCAACTATATTTGAGTGTTATATACATGGGCACCGACTTAATATGCCCTTGTACGATAGGTGTATCTTTATCCACTTTCATACGGCCTGCAGTCCTTTAAGTGTTTGTGCTCAACCCAAGTGAAACATTCCGCAAGAACACGTTGGTATTTACAGTGAGATGATGAAGCAATTGGAAGAACATAAAAGTTTTTCGTCTCGAGTAATTGATAATGCAGACACAAAGACAAATAGAAGGAGAATTGTTTAAATTTATAATACATCACATATTACCACTCACCTTAGTTAGTTCCATATACCATAAAATTCTTCTCACGGTTTTCCGCACCACTCTTGAGGTACCGGGATAGGCGCGTTGCCCATTGTTTTAAGTGGCTGGTTCCCCTGTAGGCCTACACCCAAGGGTCCAAAGGCTCCCTGAAGTTTTCTCTTCCTGCCAGTAGCGTAAACGGCACGTATCCAAGCAAATTGATTTGGTGGATACTGCCGCTACTACACGATCCTGCTTCTCTTAGGAATGCAAGCCGTGACACCACCGGAGCCCAATACTGTTGCCTACACGCGATTACCGATGTTCTGCTCCACCATATGTTGAAGCATGGCGGCATAGAACAGGTCGTAGGCTTCTTTGAATGCTTTGTGGACCTCTGTCGTTGGAAAGGCCGGCTTCAGCTATTTGCTGATGTGGGTCACGTTATCTCTCGGGTCCTTTGCACCTCTTCGACCGCTCACCAATTCAAGTGATTAACTGTAGATTATGATGATTATTTATAATGCGTATACATGCATATGTTTATTTTACATAATTTTTTATTTTATTTTATTCGCAGATTCGATAAATTCCAATGCTCACCATCCCATGGAATCTGGCCGACGATTTTCTAAATTCTTCCTTTTTCAACCGATTGGATAATATCACCTTTTATTGCAGCAATTATCTTATGACTTAATGGCTCGACGATGACAAGTGCACATTTATATTCTGTATAGGGTTTTAAAGGTGCATCATATTCTTGTGTACGAACCTTTCCATGGTTAATGATGTCTAATCGGAAAATTAGAATTCTATGAATTCGGTTCACATTAAGGGTTTTAACCTCTTGTTGCTTTCGTGATAAGGTTGTAAGGAAGCAGACTTCCTTACCCACTCCGAATGCTAAAAGATTTGTTATGTAAATGTAAATAAAAATTAACTAACCTATATATAACTCTAGTTAAGCTCATTAACTCTAAATTCTTATATTAAAAACTCTAGGCCTGCTATTTTCACGCAAAATTGTAATGCAACGCTGCATGACTTCGTTTTGCAGCTTTATATAAGTACGAATATAACTATCAGTAAGTTAATCTCCTCAGTAAACACACATCGTGGTGAAAGCTCTAGTTATAAGCGCATTGGTGCGGCAGCCAACAGCTGTAAAAGCAGCGCGCAAGCAGCTATCTTCCTTTTAGCTGTTCAGTAGCAGTTGAACGAACACTTCATTTTCGCAACACCGTCGAACGCGGGTCATATTTTCTCGGTAAAAAGAAAACAGTGCTGTCCACTAAATACGTGTTGGTTTTTTTCCTTCACCACGAAGTTACGTCGCAAATAAGGCCAACTTGTACGCTTCCTGAATTCCACAGATACATATTTGATCTACCACCAAAATACGAAGGTTCCGTTAATTCAACGAATAAATTTCCTGGATCGGACCGTTGCGCAGCCCTGAGCGAAACTCTCGCTATAAATAACCCTTCCTAACCCTACCGTGCCATGTGCTTGCGCTTACAGTCAGAAAAATCTCCAAAGTGACGAACCATATCATTCGTTTCAAAGTTATTTTACTTTTATTTGTTGTTATTATTTCACCAATGAGCAATAAAAATTGATAAAGAAATTTAATACTAAAAAGAAAAAAATCGCATATTACTCTTAATCTCGTTCCCCACATATTTTCAGTCAACGTCGAGAAAATCAAGATCAAACATTGCATGAATCTGCTTTGGTCATCCCAATGAATTCTTACGGATTCTACTCTTCCAATTTGTAATTGTAAATAATAATAAAATGTTTGGCTTTATTAAAGTGGCATGACCAACTCTCTAGTCTCCCCTTCATAAGAAAACAAAACTGTTAGTTTTAGTTGCTAGTGCCCATCCCACTCGTTTAGTCTTAGAATTTATTCCTTTGATGTAAATAAATTTTAAAAATATTAATAACAATGAAATTTAAGATTAGAATGTTAAATTAATATTAAAAGCAATATTGGAATGGAAATATATATACATACAACTTTCCCAAACTAGAGTTGACACCTGAAGGCATGTTATTGTTGAATCCGGACGATTTTTCTAATGACTCTTAGACAGACAAGTCAGCTTCGTTTCTCGGAATGGGAACAAATACATTCTCGGTTCGACCTAATATAATACATTAATGTTTGCCGACGGAAGGCAGTTACAATGTGAAAGAGTAAAAAAAAAGGATGCTATAGAAAATTAACTCCCTTGGAGAGAAGTACCTATATTAAGGTCAATATGGAAAGGAAGCTATGCAGGGTTTGGTAAATTCTATTCCTTTTATAAGCGGATCAGATTTGTTTCTCTAATATTAAGGTCTTGTCTGTATACGAAAAAAGAGTTTTTACATTATATGAAAAAAAGTTTTGTGTTGGGTGGGTTTTCATCAAATGTTTTCATTTGAAAACATCAATGTTTGCATTGCATTTTCAAGATGAATGTTAACAACTCTGTGTTTACGTATAAACATATGTTGAATAATAAAATATGCATCCAAGAGATTTTGCTAATTCTTTTGTTATTTATGAAAATAGCCCTAGTTGACTTAAGTAATTCATCGAGAGGCTATGCAGCGTATTATAACAGAGAAGCCTTAAGAAAAATTTAAATATATGTCTAAAATATACTCAAATTACATAAATCAAATACATCGATACGACGCATACGATTTCCAATGCTGCCAAATCGAGCGTTATACGACATAAAAAACAGAGATAATTTCGAGGGTGTTTTCACTGAAAACGCGGTGTGCAAATAATGGAAAACAAAAAAGCGAAAAGATCGTATAAGGCACGTTACACATGGAAAGCATACGCTGATGAGGCTCTTCTCGATCTGTGGGCTAAAAATATTGAAGAATTACGTGGTCCGCGGAGAAGCGGCCACGCATACTTAAAAATGGCCAAAGAATTAGGCCGGCTGGGCATCCACGTTTTCGCGGAGGAGGTGAAAACTAAAATCCACAACCTTACGAGCAAGTATAGGTATGTTGTGTATTTATTTGCAATTTTATAAGCACATTTATTATTAGCATTAGTAACCGCTTTTAGAAAGGAAACAGCAAATGTTGAATCCTCTGGCGGTCAACCATCTGAATGGATATACTATGCAAAAGTACACCAAATAATGGGGGGTCAACCGATACCTTGCATACAAACAGAAGAATGCTTAACAGGTATATGTCCTAATGCAGTTAGCATTAGTAATGGTTAATTAATATTATATATTTAACATTTAGAAGACCCGCTTGAGAATACTATAAAGTTAGAAGAGCCGGAATTAGAAATATTTCCAAGTTGTTCAAACAGTCAGTATTTATGTGAACATTTATTTATTCATATATTATAAAAACCATTCCATATAAACGTTTGTGTATTCTGAAGGTAGCGGAAGTGAAAGTGATTTCGCGCCACGAAGTCCAAGCGCCTCTGTGCCACAAAGTCAAAATTCCCCTGCGTCACCAATTTGTTCCGAAGTAACAGAAACAGAAGATTATAGAAAGCAAATTTTAAACGAATTTAAAAAATGTAACGAACAAATACACTACGAAATAACAAGAAATGAAGACTTTGGAAAAAAAATGTTAAAACTGGAGGAGGAGAAAATTATGTTACTAAGAGAATATCTAAATAATGTAAAAGATATCAAAACAATGTTTGAAAACTATTTAAATAAAAATTAATAGTAAGTACTAATATTGCTTTACTACGTTACCTATATAGAAAATGATACCATGCCTGAAATTCTCCGCAAGCGCCTTACTAATATTTCGAAATAAGACTTGGCTTCTCATATTGCGAATTTAATTTTGAGTTCAAATTATGTAAAACGCTCGCGTAGAAACCCTTTTATGTTTATACCACGGAATCGCACGCTTTCGCTGGACGAGCGCTTTGTTTTTTATCCGCTCAGCTTGATACTGCTCGGAATGTACTGCCGCTGTTTTTCAGGTCCTTTGAAGACATCTTTAATGCGTTTAAGAGAAAATTTTCTTCATTCTTGGACATCTGGATTTGTTTGATAAGGCCGTTCGACTATTACAGTGGTTAATGATAGAGCAAGGTAATCATTTAAATAGTCTTTAGTTGTTCCTATACAGCTTATGACTGTTATTTTCGAACCTCTGGTTGTTTGCTTACCCACTCTTTTTCGGATGCCCGCAAAACGGGCGTGAAAACAATTTTCCACGAATTTGCTGTTTTTAGTGCTTAAGAATGACATTTTTTTGGTCTTCAATAAATATAAAAACTCCGCAAAGCTTCATATATCTTTCTATAGTTATTAACGCAAGCACTCATTGTCAACGAACGCTACCTTAGCCCAATAAACGCATTCTTTACGTACGATAATATTTGTCTTTGTATCAAATAAAGTCTACTGGCATGTCGCGAAAAAATATTGAGAGGTTTTGTTTTTTTTTTTTTTCTTTAATAAATTTTATTTAAGTACATAATGGCCGTTACTATCTATAACTTTTCGCCATTTTTCGGGAAGTTCCATAATTCCATCGGCGTAGAATTTTTGTGGTTTAGCGGCAAAAAATTTGGTTAAATAATTTTCGCAATCCTTTACTGAAGTCAGCTTTGCACCACGAAGGGAGTTTTGCAAACAGCGAAACAAGTGGTAGTCGGTTGGGGCTAAATCCGGGCTATGTGGTGGATGCATTAAAATTTCCCAGCCACACTCTCTCAGCATTTGCCGACTCAACAGAGAAGTGAAAGGTTTGGCACTGTCGTGATGAAAGACGACACCTTTGCTATTGATCAACTCTGGACGGTTTATCTCAATTTCGCGTTTCAAGCGCGTTAAATGTTGGCAGAAGAGAGTCGAATCAATCGTCTGGCCTGGTTGAAGCAGTTCGTGATATACGATTCCTTTCCAATCCCACCAAACAAAAAGCAAAACCTTACGTGGTACTAATTGTGCTTCTGCTGCCGTTTGCGCAGTTTCATTCATCTTAGACCATGATCTCTTTCGTTTCTTATTGTCATATGTGATCCACTTTTGATCGCCCGTTATTAATCGCTCTAAAAATGGATCGATTTCATTGCGTTTGAGTAGCGATTCGCTGATAGAAATACGATCAATTAAATTTTTCATTGACAATTCATGCGGCAGCCAAACATCGAGTTTTTTTGTGTATCCAGCCTTGTGTAAATGGTTTAAAACTGTTTTATGATCGATATTTAATTCCCTAGCAACGTCATGGCTATTTATGTGTCGGTCTTCTTCGATTTTTTGTAAGATTTCGTCGACTTTTCCAGTGATTGGTCGACCAGACCGAGGTGCATCTTTGACATCCAAATTTCCAGAACGGAAGCGGCCAAACCATCTACATGCTGTTGCATTCGATAAAGAATCTCGACCGTAAACATCACAAATTTTTTTCCGAGCTTGCGCGGCGTTTTTGCCTTTTTCGTAGTAAAACTGCAAAATATAGCGAATTTTTTCGGAAATTTCACTCATTTTTGTATTAATTTAACTCCTAACACGATTGACGAAATACGAAACACACTTCCAGGAAATAGCACGCATTAGAGTAACAAATCACATCTGATATGAAACACCATCTAGTGAGGCATTTCTCTCAATATTTTTTCCCCAAAGCGGGGAGTTCATTAATTTCTTGTTTATAAGCACTTTCGATGACTTTTCTTCTTTTGCTAACCATATGATTGAATTTTTTTTTTTTTTTTGCTTTCTATTCATATAAGAAAACATCCGCAAAATTTTATTAAATAAAATGGAAGAGTTTAAATGGTGTAATATCGGCTCAGCTTTGATGTTGTTTGGATTATTTGATTTGGTTTAAAAGAACAAAACCTAGAATTTGGCAAAAGGGATTTTCAGCGAAGTGGTCAACTTTGTCAACAGTCGATTAAAGCTTCTTCACTCACTATGGCTGCATTAGTTGCAACTCGTAATGTGTGTTTTGCAAAGCAATCTGCCACAGCGGTAATGAGCTATCCGCGAACAAATAATTATTCCTTTGAAGCGCCACGCCCCCTCAAAGCCAAGAATTTAGATGCTATGAAACGTGGCACTGGCGGTCGAAGTAGTTTTAATGGCATTGTAGCAACTGTTTTTGGATGTAGCGGATTTTTGGGTCGTTACGTATGCAACAAATTAGGAAAGTCGGGTACTCAAATGGTCCTACCCTATCGTGGTGACGAGTCTGATGTAATGCGTTTGAAGGTATGTGGTGATTTAGGCCAAGTATTGTTTCATTTTTATGATTTGCGCGACGAAAAAGCCATACGCACGGCTTGCAAGTATTCCGATGTGGTTATCAATCTGGTAGGTCGCGAATACGAAACGAAAAATTTCAAATTCAAAGATGTGCATGTGGATGGAGCAAGACGGATAGCACGAATTTGCCGCGAAATGGGCGTTGAACGCTTAGTACATGTTTCCGCCTTAAATGTTCATCCGGAACCCAAAGCCCACATTATATCAGGAGGTAGCAAATTTTTACGCAGCAAGTGCTTAGGTGAACAGGCAGTCTTTGAAGAATTCCCAAAAGCTACCATTATACGTCCGGCAGACATATTTGGTTCTGAAGATAGATTTCTGCGCTATTACGCTCATGTATGGCGTCGTCAGCTTCGAGCAACGCCATTGTGGTTTAGCGGTGAACGAACTGTGAAACAACCGGTTTACGTCTCAGATGTAGCTCAAGGGATAGTCAACTCTGTTAAAGACCCTGATTCAGCTGGAAAAATCTACCAGGCTGTAGGGCCTAAACGCTATAAATTATCAGAGTTGGTCGATTGGTTCAACCGAGTTATGCGTAAGGACGAGAAGCGGTGGGGTTACTTGCGTTACGATATGCGTTTTGACCCTACATTCATTTTTAAAACCAATTTAACAGAGTGGATTAGCACTAATCAACCCATAGGTAATTTACATATGGAACGGCTAGAACTTGAATGTGTCACCGATAGAGTTCTAGAAAAAGTGCCAACCTTGGAAGATTTGGGCGTTCAGCTTACTGATATGGAAGTTCAAGTTCCTTGGGAATTACGACCTTATCGTGCCAATTTGTACTATGATGCCGCTCTCAGCGAATTAGAAACGCCAGCACCACCAAAAACGATTGCTCCTCGTGATGAACAGCGCTTATATACATAAATTTCTTTGAGCGGCCACCAAAATGCTGCCAATGCGAACTGGCATAAACAAAAGGAGAAATTTAAATTTGCTAAAAATGATTGGAAGCCAGCCCGGTGTTTGAAAGGTAGACGTTTGCATGTATGTGAATTATTACTTATTGTCTTGGCGGTGCGTTGTTTATGATATAAGATATTTAGTAGTGAGTAATTGGAAATAATTAATGGACTGAATGGAGATAAATAAATAAGGATAAATAAATAAATAAATAAATAAACAAAATTCAAGTCAAATACACAGGAACTGCGATAGCTTTTCAGATATCGGGCTTGAAATGTAACACTCTACTAGACTATGCAAATGTATGGATTTTTATATAAACAGAAAATTAAGAAAAGAAAAAGACAGGAGGAAATAAAAAATATAGTTTCAAATTTAAAAGTTCTTTGTAGCGAATTTACCCAGTTTTGTATTATACATGTTATTTTGTTTTTCATTTCTCACAAAATAATGCATGATATAAACCAAAATTGCAAACCACACAATATAAAAAAATGTACATGAGTGTAACATAAACATGAAATAGTCAAATAACGGTGAAATTTAAAAGCGACCACCGGCATTTATTCTTGTCCTTTTTTTTCTTTCGCTTCATTTGTATGCAAACATGCAAAAACATATCAGTTGTCAATTCCCATATTGTCTCGTAAAAAGCTGGCAGTCTTGAATCCCAATCTGAAAGTAGGAATGAAAACTAATTGTATCAGCCTTCCTAAAGGTTAAAGCAATGATGCGTTTTTCCTATTTCGGAGATGGGGTTTCTACTGTAATGACTTTTTACGGTTCGTTGTGGGAATTGGCAAATTATGTTATGTTACTTTGCATGGAACAATAATAAAAAAGCACTTAGGAATGAATAAAGACAATTTTGTTTTAAATGTTGGAATCATTTATCTAATTTATATTTATTTTATAGTAATTCAAATCTTTTTTATGTTATACGTGTTACAGTTTTAATTTAGATTCTATATTATCTTATAAGAATTGCATAACAATAATAATTGGAAATAAAAGCGATTTATTTCCAATTTTAAATATTTTGTCAAATCAGAATGTTAAAATTTTCTTTTGCTCTGTTTAACTGCGTCTGTGGAGCCTAGTATTTAATAGCTCACGCAGACCCTGGTTCTTCTATCTACAGCTTTCTTGGGATGATATCCGACTCGAATGAAATTTAAATAATTGGTGTTTGTTATGGTTCTCGCGTGACGACCAGGTCAGCATCGTTCTTGTTATAATCAAATGTTGTTTAATATATTGTTGTTTAATCATTTTACACACATGTTCTCTTTGCTTGATTAATATATGACCATGTAACCGGCTGACGCAATGAGACGTTATTCCTATTTTCCGGTTGGGAATCTAAGAGATCTGACACAATTTAATTTATATTTATTTTAAATTTAAATTTTGGTTCACATGTACATTTTTGTTTACACCATGCATTATTTTGTAAGAAATAAAATACAAACAATAAAGACCATTTATTTTAAGGTTGAAATTATTTTATTATAGACTTATATACGATAGACTGCAAATGATTTTTTATATTTTGAATTCTTTATATATATTTCTAAAACTATATCTTTTTCTTTACATTTTTCCGAAAAACAATATGGTAACGCTGCTATCCATTGTGTTTGTCCTTTAAGAGTTTTTAACTCGAAATCAAAAAAGCCGCCTCGTCGTGTCAGCCCTCAATGTTGAATGTGATTATTCCAAAGGATTTAAAAATTAATTTCAAGTCTTCTTTGAAATCAAATGTGGCAACATCGGAAAATTTATTTTTTTAGTAATTTTCTACAACAAGAATCTAAATTTCAATTGTTTTGCGCTAATTTTTTAAAAGAAACCCTAAAGTAAAATAAGTAATATTTCAAGAAGAAAGGAGATATTAAAAAAATATGTCGTTAATTTGTGCAAGTAAGTTAAATTCGTTTAATATTAATATAATAAATACTGTGCATCGTGTGTAACCAAAGCACCAGGCTTGAGAATATCATAAATGCACAACTTTTCTTGTTGTTGTTTCTTTAGTTACAAATGAGGTGCCTGATATTGCGGTCGTATCGCCTTTTTCCGGAGCAATTTTTGAGAAGCGTATTATTGAAAAATACATAACCGAGAATGGCTGCGATCCAATTAATGGCAAAGAGATGAAAATTGAAGATTTAATTGAGGTGAAGACACCACCAATTGTAAAACCGAAGCCACCTAGCGCTACTAGTATTCCGGCAACACTCAAAACAATGCAAGACGAGTGGGACGCTCTCATGTTGCATTCATTTACGCAGAGGCAACAATTGCAGACCACACGTCAAGAATTATCACATGCACTATATCAGCACGATGCGGCTTGCCGTGTAATTGCGCGTCTCAATAAGGAGGTGGCAGCAGCTCGCGAAGCTTTGGCTACACTTAAACCGCAAGCAGGCATAGGAGCATCAATTGCTTCCACGACTATACCCCAACCAGCTATTGCTGCTGAAGCTGGAGGCATCGCCACCCAACCCGTCGAACAAACCGGCATGAGCACCGATGTTATACAAAAATTACAGGATAAGGCTACCGTGCTTACACAAGAGCGCAAAAAACGAGGCCGTACAGTGCCCGAGGAGCTAGTAGCGCAAGATCAGATAAAAACTTTTCTCACGGTCGCTTCTCATCCTGGCTTGCATTCGGCGTCTATTCCGGGTATTTTGGCCTTGGACATTAATAGCGCAGATCACAGTAAAATTCTTACTGGAGGAAACGATAAAAATGCAACAGTCTTCAATAAGGATACAGAACAAGTGGTTGCTATCCTTAAGGGGCATACCAAAAAAATTACAAACGTTATTTATCATCCTGATGAAGATACAGTTATTACTGCCTCTCCTGATACCACCATACGCGTTTGGAATGTGCCGACTTCACAGACACAACTCTTGTTGCGTTGCCATGATGGTACTGTTACCGGTCTTTCTTTGCATCCTACCGGCGATTACGTACTATCTACTTCATCAGATAAGCATTGGGCTTTCTCTGATATTCGCACTGGTCGTTTATTAACAAAGGTTTGTTGCATTCATATTTTTAGACGCTTCGAGAAGTATAAAAATATAAAAAATAGGTTATCGACACTGCCGAGGTCGGGTTGACAACTGCTCAGTTTCATCCGGACGGCTTGATTTTTGGCACGGGCACTGACGATTCTCAAGTCAAGATCTGGGATCTTAAAGAGCAGAGCAATGTTGCAAATTTTCCGGGCCATACTGGTCCAATTTCGGCAATTTCATTCTCTGAGAATGGCTATTATCTGGCAACAGCTGCCGATGATGCATGCGTTAAATTATGGGATCTACGCAAACTGAAAAACTTTAAAACTATACAATTAGACGACGGCTACGAAGTGAAAGATTTATGTTTTGATCAAAGCGGCACTTATCTGGCCATTGCTGGTACTGATGTAAGGTAAGCTTTGTATATTGTGTGTTAATGTAAACTTTTATTCCTGATGACGGAGAAGTTCATGCTTTTTGAAATGCTCCACCCAATGATGCAAGCGATTTTGTCGGATAAGTGCTTTTCGCGAAGAATCCATTTGCATTTGCATACGCTTCCGCACGTTTCTTTCAATACGCCTACATTCTCTTGGTGGGATTTTTTCCAAATCTTGCAGTACACTCTGTGCATTATTTACAAAAATCAAATTAATCTACAACATGAACAAAATAACATAGCGATTACCATAACACGCCATTGAAGTTTTTCCACCATGGTTAATGTGTTTTCATGATGGTCCCGTCGAATTCTACTTGAAAAAGTTGTTTCAATTTTCACTTGGGCCGCCGAAGATGCCTTTTGTCTCGATACATGCTTCACTGGCATCTCAGTGGTGTCCTTACTGTCAATCGTATCAATCACTTTCTCGACACGTCTCAATACGATTGGTATCGTTGCTTTTATTTTCAACCAAAGATGACTGGAAGATATTTTAAGTTCTTATCTTTCGTCAATTTTCCAAATCTCGAAAACATACTCTTTTTTTTGTTTCTCCTCAAACATGTCGAGTATATTCAAAGCTCGTTCACGCAAATAAACTGCTCGTTGCTGTAAAATTTCGGGCTGCTTCAACATCACAGGTTTTACGATAAGCCGAGCAAAGGCTTTTTCCTGTAAATGTTACAGACTAAGCAAGAAACTAGAGCATTTGGGCTTTCATTTACCGATTTTTCATGCATGATGAGAACCACATGATTCACCATAGCTACGCGAGTTAAGTTACAATAATAGTTGAATATTTTTTGTCTTATATGCTCGTATCCCTTTAATTATGTAATGTTGTTTTACTAGTTTTCGGAACGACATACATATATATTTACCTTAAACCACCTTTCAGCGGTCAAATAATTGCGTTTAGCTAGATATGGTCGCACAATTGTCTGCGTGTAGTTGGTAACAACAGCAATATCCTTTTCCCCTACGCTATTACTATTTTCGACTCCAGGAATATTATTGAAAGACTGCAAGGCAGGCAGCTCTTGCTGATTAATATCCTCCGGATCGATTATATTATCGAAATAACTCTAAAATGAATACCGTTTCAAATGCGACATCTTGATTGCTAATCGGCGAAGACGAATACTTACAATCAGTTTAAGTAGAAATAGGAAACGTCCATACTCTTCTTGCACCTCCAGCATAACTCGTTGGTGTTGGGCTTTCGTTTCATTCAATTCGTCGTCGAATTTAAACTTCTTCAATTGTTCCAACTCTTGCTGGGTTTCTTTCATTTCTGTAAAAGCGTTTTTCTCTATTTTATTGAGTGTCTCCTCCATAAGCTACATGGAAGCAAAGCAAAGCATGTATGACCAAACAGAAATGCATTTATGTTACCTATATGTTTACCTCGTTAGCAGTTGTGATACGTTTGTAAATTTCTTCTTGATGGACGCTTTCTCGTTGCTTTTCTATATACCTTTCTTGTGTAGCGTAGATTACGAATTTATTGCGTACTATCTCCCTTAACCTCAAAATATCACTTAAACATGAAAATATATTAACCAATTATAAATCGAACGGGATCGACATATATTTTTTTATATAATATCATCTCATCTTTTAGCATTAGGTTGCACCTGTCTAGTAATCTCTGCAGGTGCACAGATTTTAGTTTAGAATTTATTAATTAATAATTATAATTACTATTATAATTAATGGCCGTGTCAGCAAGACTAACCTCTTGATGCATAACTATGAACAAAGGCAACAAATGGATGTCGATAATAATAGTCTTGTACAGTATCAGATCGAGACACGGAGACAAACTTTGTGTTTGTGAATTATGGAATGTCTTAACCGTCACTTTAAACTACCTCAGGCTAAGAATTTAATAAGGACTGTTGACAAGTTCCACAACTTTCCGCAACAGCCTTTGCAAAGGATAATCTCGATGGAGATAAATGCTTACGCGTGAGGTATGAAATTACTTTTTTGGTTTAAATTTAGCAAAACAACATTTTCTCCTATAAATAAGCTGCTCCTCGAATGCGGGCGGGCTTAGTAAGAAAGACTTGATTTCTGGTGTTAATGTGCGTTTGACGATCAGAATTCAAAATCTTGAGTAGAAACTGCGATGTTCTTTCATATGTACGTGTAATTCATTGACAACACTCGGCCATTTATTGTTAGAAACAATATAAGAGATGAGACATTTGATCAATCTCATTATAGCGATGGTAGGAACATAAGATGAAGAAATTTCCAGCTTCCTCCGTGGATTTTAAGCGATAGTTTTATGGGAAAGGGATATAAGGTCATGAGAAGGTCTTACGTAAGAGTCTCATGTAAGAGTCATTTCAATCCTTTTTCAAAAGCAGATCAATTTAGATCAATTTCTCAAAAGCAGATCAATTTAACGGACCCAGATAGCGACCTATGAGTGTTAAAATACTTGATTCAGTATATTTTCAGTACTTACGTTTTCATGCGAAATTTTCTTGCGTTACGTTGCCATTTCGTCGCTTTTGAATAATCTGGATCGATGGTGCTTACCACGCAAGGTGCACGAGGATTAGTTAGCTTTCCTTTCTTTAATCAAAAAAAAAAAAAACAAACGCTTTTAAAATTATTAATAAATAAAATCAGTAAAGTCCATTGAAAATCCATTTGCTGAATACCGCACTTTAGCTTAAAAAGAATATAATGGATATCTGCCAAATGGAATGCGGAAAGGAAGATAACATATATTTGAAAAATGAATCTCAAATAAACTAACTGAACTCAATTATATTGTGCTTTGAAAATGAAAGCAGAACATAAAACAATGACGTGTAAAGCTTTACCGAATCAAAATCATTTATTGTCAGATTGATTGGTTTGGGCGTATCAGGATCTTTTAAGTCTGCAGTGGTGTAAAAGTCTAATTAATAAAAAATAACATTGTTATATTTATTGTTTTATATTTTAAACTCTAGTTTACCTTCAATTTTGTTGTAAACTTTATTCTTAAATCTGCGCATTGCGTTGAAAAAGACAGCAAACTAAAGCGTATTTGGAATAAAAATTTTTATCTGTTTAGTTTCCATGTTAATGCACTTAATTGCAACTATAGTTACAGATTTGATTTTTTTTTCTTTATCTTTATTTCAGAGTTTATTTGTCTAAACAATGGCAGGATTTAAAGATTTTCAATGATCATACAGCCTTGGCTACTGGTGTTCGTTTCGGAAAACATGCCCGATATATTGCGTCGACAAGTATGGATCGTACTCTTAAGTTATATGCTGTTGAATAAGTAATGGACAGTTCATGCAGCCAAATTACTATTTCATAAATAAAAACGAAAAAAAGTGTATCCACTCAAAGATTTCATTTTTTCCATTTACTATTTATTACGTTATTGTAAATATTTATTAAATACGGTAAGGAATAAAGCAAAGTCCCGATAGTCAATGGCTTTTAAGAGGCTGCTATTTGCTTTAACGGGCCTTCTAAATACGTTGCCAAAGCCATCGTCTTCTGTTTTAACAAGCCAAGTCCTACACATTCTTTAGCATATAAACATAATAAGATGCCTGCGACCTAGATGTGTATGAATGAATATTAGACTTTATTCAATTATATAATTTATAGTATTAATGAATCTGACCTGAGTTATGGCTACATGACCGCACTCACAGTCCAAGAGTACAAATGTTAAAATGTCTTCGCGAAAAGCATTACGACCGTGTTTTTCATAAGCAGCCCAGATATTACTAGCAATGGCCGCCGTTACTCTAGCATCCTTATCCTTATCACCATATCCAGAATATGCCAGTAAAGCGCCTTCTTGGCTGAGTAATCTAGTATTTGGAGATATACATTTTTTCTTTGGGAAACATTTTTTTCATTTATGCCTACATACAATGTGTTCTGAACACCCCCAGTATTCGCTTGACTTAGCACTTGAGTTAAAGCTTTTGGTTTTAACATTGTTTTTCTAGTTTTTAAAATATTTACATATATTATCGATTCTATTTTCCAAAATATGCCTCCAATGTTTATCACTTCGTAAGAAGAAGCACTCAATTGTTTTTTGAAGGAAAACAGATGTTTCGTTTGCTTTGCGTTTATTTACCCTCAACGGATAAGGTGCAAACACAATCGCGGCTTTGTTGTTGTGTTGATTTACATGGTTTGTCATTTGTTCAATTTTTGTTTAGTGGCCTGAAAAAAAGGAGTAACGCCGAGAGGCCGTATGTTCAGCCATAAGTAGTAAACGAAATAAGGGAGCACTGGATTGGCAAGCATAGGAATTAAAGGTGGCGGTATGAAGTTGGTACGATGAACCTTTGTTTATATCAGTTTAATTTTATTAATGATAATGTTATTTTACAATAATAATCGTCGTTATAACTAGGATTGATGTGTCAGTACGACTATAAAGTCTGATTGTGAAACACGGAAAAATCGCGTCGAGGAGTAGAAATTGCTTCACTTATTATATGAATTTTGTAGCTTTATAAATTATATATACATATATATATATATATATATATATATATATATATATATATATAAATGTATATACTACAAAATAATTGCAATAAATTTATGTAATAACTTCTCCCACAGGCGTGGCAATATATTCGAAGTTTCATTGTGTCTTTCTCTGTATAATCCGAGGCGAATTGAATGCTTAACAATGCTAACTCTGTTTTTAACATTTTATGATTTTAATGACAATAATAAACCGTTTGCTCAACACATTCAATCATCTGTTATTGATTTGACGACTTGCAGAAAAAGAAGAAGAGTGAACGTGCTTGTACATAACCGGTAGAATATACTTTTAAAAATTGGATAAACTATGTTTAACAAGCTAACTATAATTAAAAACTGCATAGTATTACTGCCAAGAAAAAGAGTAGAGTTTAAACGCTCACTACAATCAAAAAGTTCTCAAGTAATTACAGAGGCAGCATGTGCAGACCAAAACCATGTCGAAAACACTACAAATCCATTTGCGGTAAACTTGCAAAGCTTTCTAAGTGCGACTAACACTGATGAGAAACCGGCGACACTAGCGATCAGTCCTGAGGAAAAGGAACGTCGTCTGAAAGTATTACAATTAGAAGCAGAGGTTGCGCGTCAAGAAGGCAAGCGTGTTCCAACATTAGATTATTTGAAAGATCATCATTGGGATCAAATCATAGCAATGCCCTCCAGATCGGCTAGGATGAAATTTTATTCATATTTGTGGAAAAATGCGGCAATAGCGGAGTCAAGAAAAATGAAAAAGCAAGAGAAAGCAGCTAGTGCACAAGATCGTATTGACGCAATACGTAAAGAAAGAGCTGAAAATCCGCACATTGTTTATGGCTTAGGAAATGTCTCCATGTTTCTGCGAATATACGATGCGACCATTAATCATTGGATGAATCATAGGTACTTATAAATTTTAATGTATCTATTCATGATGGGATTATTCTTTTGCAGATTAATAAGGGCAATGTTGTTTTCTCCTAAAATTGTACTCGACTGTTCGTACGATAATCAGATGGACAAGAGAGAGGCTGAAAATGCGGCCAAACAATTAATGTTATGCTTTGCTGAAAATCGGGCTCATGACGACCCTTTCGACTTGCATTATTGTAATGTCGACTTGAAAAGTACCTGTATGAAGAGACTTCAAAGTTATATACCCACTATGTTAAATCCAGAATTTCCCATGAATATCCATAGCGAATGTTTTACCGAAATATTCTCCAAAAACAATATAGTTTATCTTACACCAGTAAGTGGTAATTGATTTATGTTAATTTTTACATTACATCAAAACATAAAGCCATACTTATCTTGTCAAAAACACCCGGAAAAAAGAGGCCGCATTAAGTATTCCTGTTCAAATTCTAAGTTTTCTTTATCCGCTTGTGTAACGTCTGCTGTGAAAGTTCTTTCGGTCGGAAATGTCGACTTGAAATTTGGCAAAAACATTGTAACTTCTTGCATGCAGATTCATATTGAAGACGGGCTCACGCGGCCAAAGCAAATGTCTACAGTGGAACCTAAATGAAAAAAGCTTATACTTTGAAAAATAAAAAGTTTGAATTTTTTTGCTTATTACACATAATCTATAATAGATATGTTGAATGCGTTTCCATGTATATTCTATAACTTATTTTCTAATATCTTAGACAGAAAGGGGAAGAATGACAACGCCCACCAAGCATTGCAGAGTATTGAAATTTTATTCTTGTATTCAAAACTTTGTAATGCTCAGAATGACGCCTCAGAGATCCTATAAAATATATATATTACTGTGCAATCTCCACATGGACATGTCTGTCCGTCAGCTCATCTATTGATTTGCGTATGGTAAACATAGATCTGGTGGCGGAAATAAAAATGTCGATTTCAAATTCGTCAAAATTATTGGAAATTGCTATACGTAGGCTGATATTGACCATCGATCATATCTTTCGAAGGACAGGCGCATAGCAGAATATGAACTGAGAACATCTTCTTTGTTTTCAAGAGAAAAAAAAGAAGAGCTTTTTGCTCATTATCATCGACCACACAATAAAAATTTATGTATTCTAATTCTGATAATAAAGCGGGTGGATGTAAACTATTCGGCCATAATCGAATATAATTTTCTCACTTTCTTTTTTAAGGATAGTTCGTAGTGGGTGAAAAAGATTCTGCCACGGTTAGAAGTAGTTTTTTAACTTTGTATGTTTACTTATATGTACTTTCATTTTCAGCATTGCCAAACCGATCTCGAAACTTATAATTCAGACGATGTGTACGTTATTGGAGCCATGGTGGATAAGGTATAGTATTTCTGCAAATTTATTTTAATATTTTTCAATATTTCAATGTTTTTAAATGTGTAGAGACACGCTGAACCATTATCTTTGGCCAAGGCAAAACGGCTTGGGTTACGGGTAGCACGTCTGCCGCTCGATCGTTACTTACAATGGGGTTCTGGTTCGGGAAAATCTTTAACATTAAATCAAATGGTAAACATTTTGTTGGATCTTAAAAAGACTGGAGATTGGGAAACTTCCTTGAAACATGTTCCAAGGCGCAAAGTGATAGATTCGGAAGAACGACTGGCTTCGTTTTACGAAAAACAAAAGAATAGAGTGAACGTACGAGTTGATAAGATCTTTGATAACGGTAATGGTGTCTTCAAACCCGTGAATTCGGTTCGCTCACATAAAAAACATTTGAAATTCAATCTAGCAAACTGGGGTTCCAAGAAATGAATTATCTAAGAGCGTTTGATGTAAATGTCAAAGTATATGCACATATTGTGTTGCTGCGGAATTTGAGAATAAATTTTTTAATCCATTGAAATTTTCACGTTTTTCTTGAAAAGGAAAATTCGAAAGCTGGAAAAATTACAAAAATTCGAAAGAAATTATTTGAGTGGCAGCTTAAAAAAAATTTACTAATTTCCTTTGAAACGGTTTATCATTGTCTCTAGGATTGTTAGTTTGCTTTCAAATACTGGCAAATACCTTTTCCTTAAATGTAACAGATAAAAACAAAAATGAAACAGTTACGAAGAGTAAATATATTTTAATGCTTTCCATTTGAATTCATGGTCCATTACACTTTTGCCATATTTTTTTAAAATGAGAAGCCTGAGGAGTCAAAGTTCAGATTAATCCATATGAATTACGTACCCTAATATTCGGTGCAGTCACAATTACTTTCGCCGCGGGTTGGGTCCCACTAAAGAGAGTCTGTAGTCACTGAAGCAAATTTGATATTGGCATATTGTCAGCATTACAATATTTATAGTTAACCTTATTGAGTATAAAACCTGCAGAAAGTACGTTTGCAGGCATACACTATTTGTTTTCGTTCTTACTGCATTTCTTCGTTACGATACTTTACACCGCCTGTAGTATACGATTGTACGAATTTACCCAACACCTAGGATTTGGACTTGAAACCACCTTTACAACCATCTCCTGCGTCAAGTTAAGCTGTTTTGTCCGTCTGTCTTATTTACTTGTATTCAATCTACAGGTCGCATTTCTTGACATATTTTGATGACCTGGATCACTTTTCGATGACTTCTCATATAGCAGCTTATTTTGGCAAGTAGTATAGAAATAACTGTATTTAGCGCAGTATGTTACCCATAGCCCGGCCGCGTTTTTATGATAACGATCTTCCCATAGGAACCTGCTGCTTGTAATGTCAGTTGTAGACTCTTACATTTTGATATCTTTTAGATTTATGGATATAAGAAATATCTTTTAAAAGCTAATATCTTACCCCTTGCATATCGAATCTATTTCATTGAGTTTTTCGATACGATAATAAATTTAAATTGTTTTTCGTGTTACCATTAAGATACTTAAAAACTAATATTCTGTGCTGTCTTTATTTTGAATTACAACTACAAAACTACAAAACCAGCAAACAGTAAATTGCTTGCCAAACTAACTCTGGATGAAAAAAGAGAGCTCTATTTTTGTGGTCACCACTCGAGATTTTCATCTATGTAAGTTTGTATTTAAATAAATGTTGCCTTTAATTAACGGATGCCATGCGAAGTCTACGTTGTGTGTCTGGATGAAGAAGAAGGTACAAGTAGTATAATTTATTCTATCTCTTATTATCGATTTCATAGGACAAGAAAGGCGAAAAGGTTAAGTAAAGTAGCTGATGCCATACGGCGAGTCCGGATTAATCATATCCTACACGAAAGTGCGAAATTGCCAAAAACATTACTTTGCAAAAGCAAACTCAAAACGATTATCATTATAAATAGTTTGTCGGTTATAAAAGCCATCCGAGGCTCCTTAAATTCTAGTTGGAACATCATTAACAAAGCAGGGAATACGATTACCGCTTACGGGAACAAAATTAAGATTTTACTGATACCAAGAGGTGTTGATATCTTGGGGAAAGAGCGAGCGGACCTAGCAGTTCAATCAGCGTCTCCAGCACCATTACTTGCGAACGGCACAATAGCAAAGATTGATCATGAAAAATATAGGTTTTCCAATATTACGTTAAAGAGAAAATTGGCGCGAAAATTCGACAAAAGTACCATAATTCGCATAATTCTCATGCTAATCGTAATCTCCTTTCAACGCTATATCTAATCAACACCAAAAAAAATCAAAATCAAAATATTTGCAAGAATTTGCCCTGATCGTACTATTGCAACACACGAATGGATCCTTAAGAAATTTCCCTTAATTTGCAATGATGAAGAAAGTTGAACGATTAAGCACGTACCGCCTAAACGTCCGGATAGCTTGAAAGTCCCCGGAAAACATACTATCACAATAACGTTCGTTTAGTTACAGGAAAACATGGTGTTTTCCGGAGTTGTTTTAGCTTCTTTTGCACTATGGGTGTGTCTGTTAACAGATCACGCCCATTTTTTAACTTTGTATTCTTAATCGATTAGGGAATGTTTGCGCCAACTTTCACTTTCCTCCCTTCACTCTCGCAATTGTGAGGATTCATAAAATTTACCCGCCCAATTGACAGACATTGCAGGAGTTGTCGCAGTGTATTTGACTTATCAGATAAAGTTAAAGCAATTCAGTGAATCAATTGCTTTGCATAAGTAGATCGGAACTAATAATATCACTCCGCTGCTAATTGTCTCAATATGCTCCATTGTGAAGCGATGTCGACGACGAAAGTTAACGCTTAGCAACATAAAAGAATTGTGGTCGCTAGTGAATCCATAGTAAAATTTATTTCTTTCAATTTTTCTTTGTCTAAATATAAGAATAAAAATTACATTCGGCCGCGACAGAGTCTTTTATACCTTAATATTGATCAATACTATATAGACAATAGGAGCTGCAAAGGCTTTGATAATTTCTATAATATTCAAGAGGCGCGGCCGTTTTTTTTCATATTTATACAGGTGCCATAGGGTTATCCATAGAATATAGATGCAATTGTTACCGTTATATCTGTGATGGTTTATAAGCCCAATTTGTTTAATTTTGTTGTTTTGCAAACAGATGTTGTCTCAGGTTATGTTATACTGTGATCGTGACGTTTGCCTGATTTGGGTTAACCTTAACATCAAAAGGCGGGCAAGAACTCCAAATTTTTATGTCGAGTTTCAATTCGATTTCTGCGGCCAAGAGAAGGATAGAAGGATAGAAGGACACGCTTAAATCGATTTAGAATTTTATGCTGATCTTTCCTTTTGGACCCTTCTATGATAAGCATAAAAATAATTTTCGATTATGTACAGTTTGAATTTTTTTCAACTCTTCAGCTAACCGACCGTTAATCACTTAACTTTAGTTAAAGGGCATTAATAGAAGGATTAAGGTAAAATAAAATACAACAACAAAAATCTGTTTCTTCCACTATACTGCGATTACTCACCATCACTTTCTTTCTCTCTCTCTCTCTCTCTGTCTCTCTTTCTTCACTTCCTTTCGGCCGTCAGCGTGTTCCACATGCCAGGGACATCCCCTAACAAGTGAATTGTCAAAATTGTAAAAAAGTGAAAAAAAGCCCAGAGGAGGTGTTTTTTTTTTTTTTACTTATATGTGTGAGATTAAGTTGCGGGCAGTAGTGTGCGAGTGTTCGCGTTTAAATAAACATTTTGCATTTAACTGAATTAATTTACAACAACTGCCAACATATTTATTTGCTTGCGTACAATTTTTGCATATACGGAGTGCATTGTAACGATAACATTGTTTCTTGAATGCAACAAACTGATAATGAGGAGAATGAATGTTTAGCGCTTCATGGAAAATAACATGCATGCGCATGTAATAGTGAAATAATAAAAACTGTATTACAAGAGCATAACTTCAAAGCATTTTGAAAGCTGTACACTCTCGTGATCTTGAAAACATACATAAAAAGTACTAATAGCTGCATAACATCGACAAGTGCTGTTTACTGCTTGCTGATGATGTCGATGTCGATGTTGGCAATAAAAGACCAGATTGCTTTGATTTATTCCTAGAATAATTGAAGAGAAGCAATAAGACACTCACTCAAAAACAGTCGTTCCCAATCTTTTTTTTTTTTTTTTTTTATTAGGCTTTTTCGATAAAGCCAATATCTTGATTTATGAATCCGCCCTTTTTTTGGAATTTTTTATAATAAAATATTAAAAAAAAAAAAAAAAAAAAAAAATGCGTTTCCTTCTTTTGTAATACGGAGAAGCGTATCTTATAGATTGGAAATCGCTGCTGTTTGTGCGCTCATATGCGTAGACAAGTCCACAGCGATGTGCAAAAATATGTCGCAAAATATCCTTCTCTAGATAAAAAGCAAACAACAGTGACACATATATCGTGTGTTCTATTACGTATGGGCGGAAAGTTGAAATATTTGCATTGAAAACTTTTAAATTGTCACGTATTACAAATACTAGGCTAAGGACAATTATGTTCGCTTTGGAGCTAAATTTAGGTTTCCATAATAATGGACAAGTCCGTGGACTGAGAGGAATGATTTTAATTATGAAACCTATAGATGACGGTATTGATTTAGCCAGAGAAATAAATTTTAAGACTTAAGTCTTAAAGCACTAGCATCCAAGGCAATGGGCTTTGTTAGAAACAACACCGCACTTGAGATTCGAAACCACGTCCATTGAGTTGCTAGCTGAGATTCTTTGCCTTCGGCCACTCAGACGGATGGCATCGTTCTGTCGACGATTGGCCGAGTCGGCGAAAGAACCTGGCTAACAACTCAAGGGTCGTGTGTTCAAATCTCAAGTGTGGCAGAATTTTTAATTCTGTAAACTCGTGCGTTAAGTGTTTACCCTTTGAAATTATTTCTCTGAAATTGACAGGATTTGCCCAAAACTTTTTAAGCTCCTTCTGCACTCTGATTGTATTCCTTTCGACCTACTACGTACGTGTTTACCAATTACAAGCAGCGGGCTTAAAGCATGTAAACTATAAGCGGCGGTACTTATTTAGGGGATTTTGTGTTAGGTTTCTCAAATATGTCTGCCATTATTGGACCCTACATCACCTACGGTTTGTGAGTATGTATATGATACCTAGGAGGACTTGGCGTGGATCCACCTTTTAATGAAGCTATCAATTCAGAATTACTTTTTGAATCGATTTCAGCTTGCCTGTCCGTTTGTCCGTTTTGTTTCGTAATCTTCACCCTACAAATTTTGTGGACATTTTGATAAAATTCGGTACATTGACATGCTTTGGCCCAAGGACAAACGCCATTGAAAATGATTTAGATGGAAGCACTTCTTCGAGCACTTCTAATATAAGGCCTTACTTTGAAGAGTCCTTATATGAATTGCTGTATTAAGGAAAGGGGTGTAGATTGCTATTATTTGAAAACCCAAAGTATAGTGAATTTACGAAAAATTTCCACATTTTTTTTGGATAACTAAGTTGAACGAAATCACTTCTTGTTTTGCATTCGCTGACAATTTCAATTCTCTCCAAGTTTGCTCCAAACTCTATAAGCTTTCTGTTGTTGTCAACCGATTTAATGGAATTGGTTAAGAGATTATATACAAGGCTACAGTTTTTTGTGTCAACATTAGAGTGATTGAGAATTCCGAAGGGATCTCGTGAGAATCTAGAATACAAACTATCCGTACTCCCCGTCGTATTTCGTACCCGCAATTTCAACATACCAAGCAGAGTAGCAACTTAGTTGAATTATTCGCAGCTAAATTTTCTGAAGTAAAACTTAATTTTCTGCTTACGAGTCAAGAAGAAGAGAAAAATAATCACGGAAAACTAATATCGCACAATGCTTATCATAAAACTTTATTAAAATCTATCTTTAAAAATTAAAAAAAAAAAGAAAGAAAATTTCTTTGAATAATTAATTTTTTTTTACCCATCAATGTGATTAACATTTATTAATATATAGACTATGCCTTGTGGAATGAGAATGTGTATGAAATGCGTAAACGAATCAACCGCACAGCAACCAACCAAGCGACGAATATATTGCTTAGCCACATAAATTGGCGTTAAAAGTGCGATGAATAGTGTTTATATATATGTGTGTGTGTGTGGGCGCGTATGAGTGTGAAAAGTCGAAAATGAAATGCAATGAAACCAATACCACACAATATACATGCATATATGCATTGAAGTATGCATTGTCGGTTAAATTTAAACTGTTGTTGATGTTGATGGACGACGATATGTTGATGATAATATTTTGCGGTTGCAACTGTTGCAAATGTATATCATATTAAATTTACACAAACTTACACACTTATTTTGTCTCATATGCATACATATATATATATATATATATATATATATATACATATTCGTATGTATATGTATAAGTCTGTAAATAAAATGCATTCACCGAAAAACGCATAAAATTGAAGTTTTATTTTCCGAAAACATAAAAGTTTCATAGCGGCATCCTTTCTGATACGAAACTAAACTGAATTTGTACGAAAGCGCAATTTACCGACAATAACATTATATTCAAGACTATTAGTTTTTTTTTTTTTTTTTAAGATGAGTTTGTGTGCAGACATATATATGTGCGTTCATTTAATAAATCTTTTATTCATGCAACACTTTATGTCTTTATGCATAACGAGGAAAGCAAAAAAAAAAAAGAAAAAAAAAAAAAGGCAACAAAAGCAAAGCGAAGAGCAGAGAATTAAGATCACTCCATCTTCATGTAGAACAAATTTAAAATTATGTTTGCTTGCGAGTGATTGAGTGAGTGATTGTGGGTGTGTGTGTGTGTGTGTGTGTGTGTGTGTGTAAGCAATGCTAATATGACTAGATAGATGCAAGAGATGATGAGGTAATGCACCGATAAAAGAATATTTACTCAAATATGCTTTTTTTGTTGTTGTTGCATTACTTGCAGCATACATAAATTATATATACATTCTTGATTCAATCGTATTTGTCAGTGTACTTCATTATGTTTTATATTCAAGAGGGAGGGAAAAAAAAATATAAAATTGAACAAATACTACTCGAATAACTTTGCATTGCATTTCGTAGCAGATGAAATTGTTAATAACAACACTGGCTTACGAATTTCAACTTTTTTTTCTGTGGAAAAACATTTGATTAAAGCAACTTTTTATATTAACTATCGAAAAATGGGGGTACAATCATGTGATCGAAATGTTTGCAACAGAAGGAAATTTCATAGATAGCGTGATCCGGCTCAGGGCTTAAGCATGTCCGTCTATGCGTTTGCGCAATGTCTGCCTGCTTGGCTGTAAATGTGAAGCTATCAGCTTCAGCTTTGGGCAAAATATTGGAAATCCTTGTGTGCAGGTTGGTATTGAAGAAGAGCCAAATCGGTTGAGGAACACGTCTGCAGTGCTACGTAAACTGAGAACACCTTTATTTTTTAAAGGAAAAAAAAAAACTGATTCGTCGCTCACAATGAACAAACTATAGCGAATAAACGTAAAACGTAAAAAATTTGCATCGTCGATGTATAAAAATGAAAAAAAATCGGCCACGCCCAGTTTACTTTATTTTTAAAACTCCTAGAAGCGAGTTTTAAAAACCCCGCCAAGCTTGAACATCCTTGACTAGCGCCAAATTCACAATTCTTCTAAGCATGTCCGCCTGTTTGTCTGTCCGTTTATCCGTGTGCCCAATTGCGTGTAGTATCTGTGTCGCATAGTCTTCCGTTTGAAAATGATCCAAACCGCTGGGAATGTCTTTGCTTTCTGTGTTTGTTTTCTTGCTACTCATAAACTATGACAGATTCACGCTTATTCCACAAGAATGGAAAAAAATTAGCCACACCAACCCAACACTATGCAGTATGAACATTTAGCTTTTTTCTTTTTTTAGACTTTTTTTTAGAATAAATGTAGTGCGTGTAACACATTCGGCTATAGATGACAATAATTTTTAGATATTAATTGGAGAGGTATTGATTAAAATCAATTTCTTCAATAGAAGGCCTATTATGTTACATGATCTCCTTTTTACGTCTCATTCTATTGTTCGGCCGCAATTCGTTCACATATCCGAGTAAGATGTGACTAACAGTATCTTGGTCGTATTTGTTATTCCTGCTGCGAAACATACTCGTCAAGGCAATATTTACTTTTTATGATGTTCTGATCGGGCTCGTCTCACTCGGCATTTACAGGGGAAACAGCAACATTTTCTAAAGCCTCGAAGTCTACCCAAGAAGATCGCACCAATTTTTAACAAAACTCTGTCATCTATATTTTTGATAAACTATGGTTTCCAGCAATAGTCCCATATTACTACAACTGTGTTTTACAGTGAATGGCATAAGCGATTGGAATGTAGAGTAACAGATGTTGGTTTAAGTGGTGGAATAGCATGTGCCTTAGACCTAATCGTAAATAATTGATTCTTGTTTCACTATTTGTACTGAATTTCACCGTTGCGAACGAGACGCTGACACTTCCACCTTCGCCTTGCCTTTGACATGCTGGCAGCTTTATCTTCTTCTTGAATAAGCGCAAGCCTTTTGTCATAAGTGATATGCTTTTTGCATTACGGGACAAATTAAAAGCATTTTTGGCTCGGAAAACTCACTAAGTTGCACTCTCGCAAGTTTATCCGGTTTGTTTACACTGCCTAGAGGCATATTTTTGATCGTAGCTATAGAAAGTATTTAGCGGATAAAGGCCTAGCATTTGGTAATTGGTCGGGCGCCCATTATAGTGCGGTAACTCACCATCTTTTTTTTTCTCTCTCGTTTTGCCGTCTTTCCTTCGTTTCTTTCCCGCCGTCACCGTGCTACATGTGCTAAGGGAGCACTTGGTCATTTTGAAAAGGAAAAAAGATCCTAAACTTAAGTCACGGTAACGACAAAATCACAAAACCTAATGCCTCTGAAGCAATCAAAACTTTGAACCGGACTAAACGAGAGCTTATTTTTGAATATTTTATGGTTAGAAATTAATTGAAGCATCAAAGAAACTCGATTTTTATGACCTTTACATGTTGGTAGAGCGAATGTGAAGAGATTATATATATATATGTATTTATCATTATTGTTACGAGATCATATGTGATTATCTGCATTTAAAGAAGCACAGTTAACTTGTCTTTTTATGAGCTGGATTATCAGTCGGGTTAGTAAGGCCCATAAGAATTAACTATTTTGACCATGTATAACATTAGCGCTGAATGCTAGTATATTGGTTGTGAGTGTATGTTTTATCGTCTATCTGTTGCTAAGTATCTTCAGAACGGTGCTTGTGTTTACCTGCTTTGCTTATTATATTCTTTTACTCTGTGTTAATTTTATATACGTTTTTTACTTTGTCGTAAGGTGAACTCTTAAAGTACGTAAGGGAACATATTTAATATAATTTCAACTTGGCAAACTTTTTATTTTTATGTAAAATAAGCATAAATAATAAATGGCTTTTTAGGCAAACAATTATAAAATCGTTTGATCACGTTCCGACCATTAGGAATTAAACAAAAACCATTTGTAATGGTTATAAAATGTTTGCATGGACTTGGTCGGTAAATAGTTACATTATTACCTATCTATTAATACACGAATATATATATATATATATATATATATATATATGTGCGTTGACATGTATTCATTTATACACATATTAAAGTAAACATATCTGTACATATATATTTACATATGAAAAATAAAAAAAAAGCACATCAAGGGGTAAACATCATACATCATGCTTATTAAATATGCTTATTAAATCGAAATGTGTGTATGTGAATAAAAATGTATCCAATGAGATGTGTAAACAAACACGAGTGAGAAACATCTACATAGGTAGGTATGTACTTCTACGTATATGAATACACGTAAACGAAACATTCATTCAAGACTCTTTTTTTTTTAGTGTCAATAGAATTATATGACAATGCCCAGCTATTGTCTATATATATGTATATATATATGGAGTGACCAATATATCAGCCAGAGTATGGGAAAAAGTTTTCCTTTTAACGATAGATAAACGATCAATTTGTTTTATTAAACAAATTACTTAACTGAAGGTTTTTTTATGTATAAGAAGAGATTACTAAGCGTATCATCATTCCGAATTATGCGATTCAGAAACTCGAGAAACCAGAAATCTATCGATATCAAGAAGTTGCGCGTGAAATTTTCAGTTTTTTTAATCCATCACAGAAGAATGAGGATGTATTCAAACTGTCAAAACGCAAGCTTTAAAAGCCGCATAGAGTATGTCCCGTCCGTCTTTCTGCCACCCTGTCCGCGGTCAACGAAATCCTGGCGGAAAAAGTGAAGACACCGGCTGCAAATACAGTAAATATATAAAAAATTCTTGTTGTTGGGCCAAATCGTTCGAAGGACACGCTCACAATTCAACTTAAGATGGGAACACCTTTGCTTTTAAAAACAAAACAAGTGTCATTTTTCCTCCTGGATCTGAACAAAAATCGATGAAATCAGCCGATCTCATGCAATATTATAGAGCGACGAAATTTCATTCTTTTATCAAAAAGTTTGCAAACCGCAAACAGAAGCCTTTGATAACCTATATAAAGTATGTATATTCTCCACCGGCAACAAATTCTGAATCGATCTTGGTATATTTATCCGTCCATCTGTCCATCCTTCAAATTTAAGCAATATTTTTCGAAAATTCCGCTCTTTAGATTGAACACAAATTTAGGTCCGAAAATAGATAGAGCAAATAAGGGCTAGATGAGAAAATAAGGGCTTTGATTGATTTGTGGATGATTTTCATCGATTAGTGTGTGCTATAGACGAAGTGGATTATTGCCAGCGGGGGCGCGTTTCATTCTATAAAACGTAAACTTTTTAAATTTCAAGTCAGAAAAATCTAATTGGAAAAATAATTGGATTTTTTTTTTTTTTGAATATGACCAATAATTCAGGGCATATACTTTATAGGTGTAACGATGATGGTCAGAAAGAAGTAAGTAGTCAGTAATAGAAAGAAATGAGCAGTGTCCGGCAACCTAGTGGATATGTAGTCAATTGGTAAGTGTTATGGATTTGCTGACTGAGCGAGCACTGAGAGATTTGGATCTGCCAAGTATCACAACTTCTTATCTACTCAGCTATTCATATGGATCTGCTTGCGGCCGCAATTTTGCTCAGAAAATTCAACGTAGGGAAGTGTGGAACAATTTTGATACCCCAGTGCTTTGATCCATGTTTGCATGTAGAAAGCAAGAAAATTATTTTACTGAAGATAAGCAAAAGAAAACTCAGTACACTATAATATTGAATGAGTGTGACCGACTGTTTCTCTAGGATAACCCACAGTATATACGTGAGAGCTTTTCTAGTTTACGAGTAACAAACAAAAAAATTCAATGCACTTTGCCTTTGAAGACGTAAGTGTTTTCAGTCTATTTTGTGCCATAGGCATATGCCTTGACCTATTCGGCTCCTTTTTAATACTAATCCGTATGCAAGAAATTTCAACTTGAAGCCGACATCTTAATGTTTACCGCAAAAGTATTAGATATGAAGACGGACGGACCAAAATGATTAAGATTTAAGAGTTGATATTAACGCGAAATGCCTATATGTACTTTTTAGGGTTCCTGAAGTTCTCTTCTGGGAGTTGAGTATCCCTCTAACCTTCCGATGATGATTATAAAAGTACAAAAGCAAGATAGTTTTCTTTCCGCTACATACCACACGCTCCACACATATTGTATATAAGTAAAAATGCCACATCATTTATATGATGGCATTGACCTGTTAAGGCTTAAGGGAGGCGTTACTAAATTTCAGATTATCATTAGATTATTTTAATAATGTGTGGGCTTTGTGTGGTAAAATTGAAGAACAAATATTTACTTTTAAGGTCGAAGTTGTAATGGAATTGAGTCGACTTGATGTGAAAGTAATTTATTCCGTCCAAAGTTTCTTATAAACTTTCAAAAGGATAATTAACATTAGGAAAAATATTTAATGTATTTATGTATCGTAAAAAAAAAAAAGGGTTCATATAGGAGGCAAGTTCGCGTCAGTTCATTATTTTCAAGTGAAACCAATCAAAATCGTTCATTAATGTATCGTGGCCGCCCCCTTAAATGATTATTTCTCTAAGTTTTGCTTGCAGATGTGTGGACACGCATACCTATTTACATACGTGTACACATTGCCTATTGGTTATATAAAAATTTAAATAAAACTCTCCATACAAATGTAAACAAAGAATTAAATTTATTATACTCGCATCTTATTGGCTGTGAATTGCGCATCCGCTGGAAGCTGAATAAAAAAACAAAAACAACAAAAACAATTATATATTATACCGCAATATATATATATGTTACAGATACTTTTGGAAAAAAGGAATTTGCGAAAAGGAACCGAAGAAACAGGAGAGGATATCGTCACTTAATTTAATAATAATTTTTCTTGAGTATATTTACACAAAATTAAAACAAAAAAAAAAAGACATGAAAAATGGTATTTATGAGAAAAGAACAAATTGAAATTTTTTTTTAATGACGATAGATTTACCCATGAACTACCTTATTTATGGTTTGGGAAGACAGTTCATCTTCACTTGAGAACATAAGTCTTGAGTGTTACACAACTACGGTAAATGCTATATAGTAATCAAGGATAATGATTGAGGAGTAAAAACTTATCTGCTGGTTGTGTAGTGGTGTCGCCAACATTTTTACACAAATTACATAAAATCAATTACGAAGTTTACGAAAATTATTTTTTCCAATTCTCTTTTAGTTTTTACCTTGTTGGAGGCAATTTTGAATTAATTCCATACGTTGATCTATCCTTTTTTGAAACATTTCGCTAAGTATTTTTGTAACATTTTTGTACCGCTTGGCTCGCCCTATTAAACCATCATTCGACGTAATATACCAGGAAATGCTAATTGTCAAGGCTAGGTTTTTAGGTTAGTTATATTTTTTTATATTATATTTTTTCTCTTTCAAAAAAAAATTCATTAGCTTTAAAATATACATATGCATATACATATGATATAGTTTTGTCTATTGTGTGCCTTGAATGAAAAGTGCGTGTGCCCAGCCCCTCAAAATAAAACAAACAAAAACACTGTAAGCCACCATGAAATACCTTACGACACCGTACAGTTGTTATTTATATAATGACTTTTCAAAATAATGGGTTATGTAAGAAGCGGTTGAATAAGTGATCCGATCCGAACCATTTTTAGTAGCCTGCGTCCCCGGGACGAAAAACAAGCCAGCGTACCAGATTTCATCAAAGGAAATGATTTTAAAGAAAAAAAGACGGATGGACGAACAGGCAGGCTTATGTGTAATTAACGATTGTTCTATCTCAAGTTCTTCTGGTTGTTGTTGCATCAAGCACCTGCACAAACACTTGTACTGCAAATGCTATAATGCACAGCAGCAGAGGTGAAAGGTGAAAGAAGAAGCGGTCGACGATGCGCAGTCGATTTTTCACAAGCACGGCATCGATTGATACGATTTATTACGGAGATTACTTCAGCTCCCAGAACTCTTCCCCGCTGTGCCCGCTCACCCAATGTTCTGATTTGATCAGCTATAACCCGCCAATCCCCATACAAGAGGTCCCCACCATTCCCGAGCCATAAGACTGAGAGAAATTGTTTATGGTCCGCTTCTCTCGCAACTCAGGTCGGCGTCGAGGCCTTTCTATCTCATTTGTTAGACCATCTGCTAAAGGCAAACGAGAATTGAAATTGCGAGCCACCAAAATTCCCTGCTTCAGATTCCGAATGGAGGCTGCGTGAGACAGTCGAGTTCACCATTAACATTTGACATTCAAAAATATTACGGCTACGATTGCGGCAGATATGGTAAAAATGGTATCAAGCCTATTGAGATATTAAGGGCGTCATTTTTAGGACTCAAAATATGATTATAACGGTCGTAAAGCCTGCTGGCCTCATATGATCCTTATTTCTATCTCGAAAACTTTAGCTCGTGCTTTCGCTTATTTGCATTCCATTATCAATATCATTATTATGAGTACAAAGACTTATTCTATTGCTATTGTACGATAGATACTCTGAGATTTATTAACATAGAGTTAATAACTTTGCAGCACTAAAACATACAACGACATACAAATTAAGTAATTAATTACTTCCTTATTCTTGCTCTTTACACATTCACATCATCATTTGTCGTTCCCTTGCGCTGTTCTTTCGTATTATATTCTTATGTGTCTTCAGCGACACAATCGTTCTGCTCGCCAGAAGAGAATGGATTTTCATCTTCTGGTCAAGGATATGGCTTCCCTTAGATAAACGTATGTGATGTCATCCTCCTCTTTCTTAGTGCAAAGCCAGCTATTTCGACTGCGATTGCCGCAATGTCATTGCGCTTCTTAGATACTTAGAGCGATTCATGAGAGATAAATCTAATGTACGTCTAGCATGGGATTTACATTCACTTTAAACTATCATGCAACTTAAAGGCTTAACTTAAAACTTGCACTCGAAACGAAGAGGTATACGCCCTAAATGAGCAAGAATTTCGAATTCTCGAAGGATGAAATGTTGCCTTTAGCCAATGCTGATGATGGCGGGAATTAGAGAATTTGAACTTTTCAAAATTACCTTAACCATAATCTCTGTATTGCATGCAATTATCTTCATCGGTAATGCATGAATTGTTAATAGATATCACATTGAAATTAGGCGGGTATTAGTTAATGTAACGCGTTTAAAAATGATGTAAAAATGGTCCTCGTTGGCATACTCTTCTAGGTAATGCACACTTTGAAAGCACAATTTGCGCGTAAACTTACGTTTTCATAAAACTACGCGTATGTATACGGGTATATAGGTATTCATCTCTCTCTTTCGACGGTTTTAATTGAATTTATAAAAATATTGACGAAGACATAAACATATTTTTAATTGAATTGAAGTTAAGGCAAAAGTTATTGGAAGAAATAATAAAGTCATTGTTGCCCTAAGGCATTTTGCGCACACACAAAAACCAGCGGACTTGTTATATGGTTAAGCTAAAGTCGACTCCTGAATCTCATGTTCGGATGACTAGATTTCTTAAGCAACTATTTTTAATGTTTAGAGAATCGGTTTTAATATTCGATTTTACAACGAAAGCCTTAGCTTAAATAGCACAGGGGACATGCATGTCCAGATAGTTAGTCGTTAGTCGAGAAGATAATTTCCTTATCGAAGAATGAAAAGTTAATGCTTTTAGATTTTTATTCTTTGCAATAGAAAATATACAATGAAAAGTATCGAAGTGTATTGCAGAATTGATTCTGTCTATGCTTTTGTATGCATAAATTGAATGCGTGTTGGGCATTAAACTGCTTACTTACAAATGCACCGAGATTATGACAAGCGTTTTTTATATATATTTTTTTTTTATTTTCTGCTTTATCAAGGAAATCTCAGGGAGCAAGATACTAACGAGGCGTTGAGTTGTTAAGTATCTTTGGGTGAATGTCTGTGTGCACGTATGTGTTTATAGCTTAAATTGTTATAAATATGTACATTTCATCTAGGCGGATACACTTGACTCTCGAATATACGCGACATATGAGTTTCAATTTGTATTTCTTCTATTACAACTTCTTGCTTATAAAGTTTTTTTTTTATTAAGAAATTTGTTCAAAAGCTGTTTCTATAGAAAGAGACTTTCAATGACTGCATTTGCATTAACATAAGGGTTCCTTGAGTTGTTCTCAATCGCTTATATAATTAATATTCTTGAGACATATCGACTGACACGTGCAGATTAAACTAATTAAATTATTTGAAAGTTATAATGTATCAGTTTGAGGTGATAAGTGCTATAACAAGCGAATATAGTTCCAAGAAATGCACTAGAAAAGTCACATTATGTCCAACCAGGGCTACCGCATATCCGAACAGACAGTAGATATACTTGGTCGTAGCTATACTGAGAGCTCAGTTCGTATTCGCGAGTTCAAGATGGTAGACAATATGTTGTCTTCTCCAAAGCGCTCAATGGCGCAGGGTGCGCAGTTGGTGGTTGCGAGTCCAAAACTCAGTAGCTGTTAGACAGTACTTCGTTGTCTCTATAGTGAATGTTCAGTCAATGCTGGCAAGTTCAAGACTCAGTAGATGATAGACAATATTTTGTCTTCTCTATAGCGCTCAATGGCGCAGGGTGCTAAGTTGGTGTTCGCGAGTTCAAAACTCAGTATATGGTAGACTTTACTTTGCTGTCTCTGCAGTGACTGCTCTGTCGGTGAAGGGACAACACTTAATGAATCAATTAGGCTGCATTCAATCTCGGTTTGTGTTTCCTTTTCCCACTTCTTTCTGGCCACTACCATATTATACCTAAGGTATGAGTGTTTAGTCATTAAAGAAACGTTATGCTAAAGATTCATTTGATTTCTGGAATTTAACGAATGACAAGTTGTCAATAGCCTTATCCTGCTTCAGGCTTCAAATCTTTATGTAGTTAGGATATTTGTTCAATTGATCCGTTAACTGTGTATGACGCGTACTTTTTCTTTTTTACTGTATTTGTTTTTACCCTAACGTTTTGTGTTACGTTGTATTAAGGGAATTGAATGGTGTTTGTGTGTGTTCCAAACATAGTATTTAGGAACCGTTGGAATGCTCCAACATAAGTCAAACGTCCGCCCGCAATAAGTCAAACGTCACTACTCGTAGTGTGTAAAAGATGATTAGATAAAATGCGACATTGATTAGGAATGCATTTATAAAATTGTCCCGATCGGTTAACTGACATGCCCACTTTTAATAAAATATTTTTCAATATTAGTTTACTGGTCTTAGATGGGGGGGATAGAAAGTCAATAGGAAATGAATTTTCTCTTTCTTGAATCTTCTCTAAATTTTCTTACGCTTTGCTATATTCAATCGTTGCCTGTACTATGTTACTTACTTAGTCTTGTATATGCGATTGCATCCATTGTCAGAGCTATAGTACATCTAGCTTTCATAATATTTTGTTTCTATACAGTTTACAAAAACATTTAACGATTTCGATTTATGGTGCAGCCCTTTAGGGGAAACTTTACAAATTGCAAATTAAATCTTTTTTCAAAGAGGATTAAAACCGATATTGAAAAACTCGTTGTAACAGAAAGCGATAGCGTTTTAATGCTTTGCGTTTTATAACTTTACGTTCATAATGTCATAATTGTCTTAAGTTATTCATTGAAAGGAATTATTTTTTATTTTTTATTTTTTTGATAAGATTGACACATATGTATTATTCATTCAATCATTCAATCTGGTTCCAATTTCATCATAGAGAGATTGTTATTAGGTGAACGACCATTACGCTCTCACTACGCCCATTTTGTTAATGGACTTTACTCTTTAAGCACAATTAAATATAAATTTTTATATGCTTATGAATAAATGGCAGACTATGAATAAAAATCTTACGTTACGTTCACATATTTTTTTCATATTCATATTCATATTTATATGTATGTACATGCAAGCTTTGTAACGCATATTATTTGTCATAAATCTTTAATGTTAAAAATCTTTAGTGTTAATGTGTTGACGGATTTGTGGTCATAAACACTCTTGTTTATACGTGTATCAACCGCATACTGATATTTTTAAAGATATATATATATATATATATATGTATATATAATGCTTGTTTATATATATGTACATATATATATGCATATGTGGACGGATATATAAGCATGTTTGTTACGTACGAAAATTCAAGCCGTAAGTTTTCAATCATTTTTTTAACGTTTTTTTTTTATTTTTGTTTTTTATTTTTTTATTTTTTTTTTTATTTTTTGTTAACTTGAACACTTCTGTACATAGACGTCAAGATTTTACTGTGATTTGAAATACAAATTATAAAAGTTATGTGCGCATGCGTGCTTGCTTTAAATACATTTGCAAATATGAGAGTTGAAAGAATGAAAACAAAAAGAAGGAAAAGAAATCTTTATTTCGCAAAACATATATAATGCAATAACACATCGAGCTCTCTCGGTGTGTGTGATTCGTTTCGCATCATTTCGTTTTAAATTTTACAAACAGCACGCACAACAATATATGTGCATTTACCGCATATTCTCTACGTACATATATCATACATACTTGTTATTGCATATCAATGCTATTCGACAAATTTATTTGTCATTTACATTAATAGGAATTACGAGAATATGAACAAAAGCGTCGATCGTGCATTCAATTGATGTCTAAAGATATATTAAGTTTTGCTCATATTTATCTCTCGTCATTGAATCGTTGCAGTGGTTACACCCAACATATAAAACCAAAATATTTTATTACTAAAAAAACGGGCTATTGAAAGTTCATCTTCCCTTCACGGGGAATGAAAATGTCCACACCCGTGCTTGTTGACAACGTTTGCTTTCCAAGCAATTGCGTTCGGTGTTATCTTCGTCACTCTGGTCCAGTGCAATGTCATTTCGGTCTTAGTATTTGGAGCATATTTTTAATATCAAGCCATCAACGAAGCGATGGCTCAATATTTGTACCTTATATTTGACGGTTGACGTTGACTAACGCATTTAGCAGACTTTTCCAGCCTACTGAATCTCTGCAAATATTAACCAAAAAACAAATTAAACCAGTGTAGTGAGCTACGGCCCATCATTACATACCCTACCATTACTTTCCCCATAATTTGAAAAATTGAGCATTGTAGGGGACCACACACCGCCATTAGATACCTTACACCCTCCTACTGTTATTCGCATAATGAATTTCGGAATAAGGTGTTGTGTGGAAAGTGATCGAAAAAGTGGTCGGACCCAAAATATTTTCAATAGCGTTTTTCCTTGCGCCAAAGCAAGTCGGTGTATCGAATTTCATCGAAATATCTTAAAAAACTACAATCTGTAGATTGAACGCAAAAATCCAAGACGGGCGCATAGACAGATAACCTTAAATCGATTCAGAATCATTTCTTCACCTTTTCAATAGCGTTCGTACTTGGGCCAAGGCTTATCGGTGTACCAAACTCCATCAAAAATATTCAAAAACGGTGACCTATAGATTCATCACAAGAATACAAAGTGGACGGATGGACAGACAGGCTTAGACGTAGTCAGAATTACCGTATAGTAAAAGATAAACTCCAGTCAAGTTATTTTGGGTTTTGCATATATTCGCAAAAACTTAATACACCCATGCACCGCAAGTCGTGTAGGGTATAACAGCATGTAATTGTAAGGTACATGAATTGCAATGAATCCATGCTTAAGTACAGACACTAAACTTAAGCAATGAACATATTCAACACAAGAACTGTCGATGTGCTGTAAAAGTACTTATTTTTTGCTAGAGGAAGCTCAAAGACAAGAATAGGCACAAAAACACTAAATACAGATATTTAATATTTTTCGTCTTCTTCTTCTTCCTCCTCTTCTATAATTCAGCAAATCAACAACGGATGATTAAAAGCCATTAAAAGTTTTAAATAATATTTTTTTAAAGCTCGTTGTTGGAAATATGTTCATAGCATATACTTGATAATTATACTGTTAAAATATTTTCCCTGAGAATTAGAGGCATCTAACGAGCCAGCAGTGTAATGTAACACTTTACTAGGTAAGCAGATAAATTCCCACCCTTTCTCCTTTTTTTTTTTTTCTTTTTATCAAAAAACCGTTTACTTTAAGATAAACACAAACAAAAACGTTATAGTCGAGCGAAGCCGACTTTTAGTTACCTTATTCCATTGATTTCGTCCAGTACAATTCTCGTTTATTTTCGTGATAAAATACGAACAAATATACCTTGTTTCCATCTAAAAGCATACCTTTTTTGAGGATCCCCTATATAGAAGTGACCCTAAAATGTGAACTGACGAAGTCAAAGTTTAATATAATTGATTCTGCCGTTAAAGGTCTTATTATTCTTCATCTGCACCAAAGTTTGAAAAATTAGATTTCTTTCCCATACGAAAGCTTAGTTAGTGATGAGGGCCTTCAAGTCCGAAAAATTGACTTACATAATCCCTATATGGTAAAGTTAATTTTTACTACATTTACTACAAAACTACGACTACTACTGCTACTACTACTATTAAAGAGCAATTTTCATTATAAAGTATTGAAAAGAAAAAACTTTTATCACATAAAGGCCTAGCAAGAAAACATAAACCCACTTGGTCCAAATTGAGTACACTTGACTTTTATGTTAAACTAATATATAGGATAAATTCTCATTGTCATATATATTGCATATCAGATCGTTTTTCAATCTAAAGGCTTGCCTAGCAAGAAGAGCGTTACAAGAGGGGATTCAAAACTTTGGTCCGTTTAATTCAAATTTTTCATATCAATTTTTATTATTCAGGAATTTTTGTAGAGAAATTTTGAAAATTTGCAAATTTTTTTCATATGAAATCTGCCTTAAAATAGGGCGTTATATACGAAGTCGCCCGATACAATTTTAATTTAATAGGGACTGTCCTTGGACCAAACAAAGCCAGTATAACAAATTTCATCGACACGTCTCAAAAATTGCGACGCATAAGTTAAACACAGTAATGTGGACAGATATCAGACGGACAAAGGGACAAACATGCTTAACATACAAACATAATATCTATTTGGATCTATCTTAAGCTCATTTGAGTGTTACATACATTTGCGCAAACTTAATATACCCTTCATAACAAGTGGTGTGGCGAATAAATATTTTGGGGTGTAACCAAATAATATCTCTTTTTGCTTACGAAGCTTTGACGTTTAGTTTGAACATACAGAAAGCAATGGATAGACGTAAGGCTTAAACGTTATATTTTGAACACATTGAAAATAATGAGTACATAAACATAGACAGTTTATTCTCTTTGCTTTCAATATGCTCAACTTAAATGTCCAAGCCTGCAACGAGAAAGTCACTCTCATATCGTTTATACAATATTACTCGCTATTCTCACATTTTGTAAGGCAATATAAATCCGACGATGAAAGGCTATCCGGACTTTTGAAGGTGCTCGCGAATGGCCTTATTTTTTGTGAATCATTCTAAGAGGCGAGACGCTGCTCAGTCCTAAGGAAAAGTAGAAATGTCTACTAAATAGGACGTGATATGCCAATTCAGTGCTCGTAAGGCTTCTTCAACGGCTCTGCAATATTGTAGAAGCAATAATGAAACAAATATTGTAGGAACGCCAAGAAGCAATGGCTTGGCTTCCTTGGCTTGGAACGTTAAATTTAGTTATTGCCTTTTAGTGCAATGTCACGCACATTTGGCTTTACAAGATGGTTATTCGTTGCTGACGTGCGCAATGGTACCCTGACCTGCGCAATTCTTTTTTGTGATTTCAATTTTTCTTCATGACTTAGCTCCAGTTTGAGTCCATCTAAGCAAGAAAAGTGATGCTTCCGCTCTCAAAAACTAAACAAAAAAATAATGTACGAGGGCTGACTGAAAAGTCTCCGAGCAGAATGCTTTTTCTTTAAATTTGTTTCGACTTTTTTCCACCTTTTAACACGTCCACACATTCCTTGGACGGTTTCACTTCCATATAGTCAGGTGATGTTCTCCTCCTTCGGCAGAAAACTCTGCTCTACGAGCGTAACGTTTCAGAAATAAAAGAAGGACGCTTATGGCTAGATCTGATGAATAAGGAGGATGGTAAAGCAATACTAGCGATGGTGATGGCAATGTCTTTCATTACTGCAGATGTTGCCCTTTCTCCGTAATTTGCGTCATCATGTCAAGTAATTCTTTTTTCTTCTTTCTTTTTCAACCTGATCGATCAAGATAATGATGTCCCATGGCTTTCCACAAACAGTCGCCGTCACTTTCGCAGTCGAAGAAACAACTCTTGCCTTATTTCGAGCCGATTGTCTTTTCGTCGATTGTTTTCATTGTGTTTCTGTTTTTGGATTGTGTTTGTGTCTCCAAACTTCCTATACAATAACTAATCGACCCCAAAATCTCATGTGTTCCGCCGAAATTGTACTCAGAGTGCGTTCGAAATTTTTTTCCGAATGTATTTTTGGCCTAATTTGAGCGCAGGCATCACCCGACATGCGGTTAACTTACTTGTGGGGTCAATTTTGGTTCATAGACTCTGCCATATCTCTGAGTTTAATTTAATGGTCATCCATCACAGTTTAATGAGCTTAACTAAAGTTCTCGTTTGCTAACACAGTCTCGAACTGTTTTTATTCATAGTTATCCGACCAGGTTTCACATCAACGTATCACCGTGGGATGGTGTAGAGTTCCAATCCAAATTGGCCAAAATTTTCTTGTGCACCTGTTAACACATGCACAAATATATTTACCAACTTTTGCAAGCAAGTGATGCTATATTCATGTTCAAGGATAATTCCAAGCAGACCTATGTAAAATTTTAAACGAGAAAGAGAGTTTGAATCCATTGATAAAAAATTAAGATTTCCGTATACCTGTACACCTTTAATGGTTAAAACCATGCAAACTGGAATAAGATGCTATAGGAATAGAAAGGGAGAGTCCTCAGAAGGCGTTTTCCGGCGCAAGAAAAGCGGCTTCAAAGCCATTAAAGAAGAGCCATAGTGCCATCTATTGAACGTGAAAAATGATTGCGATACGATACACTTACCCATATCAAAATGAATCTAGTCATGCGTTACCGGCCACATCAACATTAGTTTATCAGAGAGGTAGGGACAATCATGAAATCAAACTTGTCTCGACCTTCCTAAAATATCCTATTAGATGCTGCAGACAAATCATAGATATATGTTTATCATTTGACAAAGTCATTGAAAATGAATGAAAATGCAACATCAGACAGCTCATCAGATAGAAAGACGGACGAGTACATACGCAGGGTTCATATTGAAAATGCAAAAGTGAATAATAATTTAATTTATTTGAAATGTATATTTACTGGTTGTGTCTTCAGCACCTCGCTAAGCACGATCTTATCTTTGCTCCTGAATACAGAGCACTTAGCCATAAACGATTGTTAAGCTATTTCGGTACGGCCAACTTCCGATGGTGGATGGTCAGGAAATAGTCACATGAAAGTAGAAAATCTGGGTCGATAGTTGCTCGTAGCATTTGCGAGTCTCATCCGAAATCACCGGCTTACCTAAGGGATCATCCCAATGCACGTTAGACACGACAAAAATCGATTCAAATCAAACTCTGTTCCAATTTTAGATAGAAAATTGAAGCTCGAACGTCTACTTTACCCAATTTTTCAACTTGATGGAGTCATTAACTCTACAAGCTACTAAAAATAGCTTAAATGAGGTTAATGCCCTTGTTCATGAAAACTGTTACTTAGCTCAAGTTTTTTCCTTTGTAGGCGCTGCACAAAATTTGTCCAATTTTAGAGTCACTTTTCGAATAAAAACATAAGGCGTTCTATGACTAAAAGTGAGAGAAGTTCTTAGCAGAGTTGACGCAGAGTTCATGTTGCACGAGACAGCTATAAAATGTTGAGGGACGTTATGGGTAATATTTGTGAATATTAGAGAGGATCAAAATATAGCGAAACGAATTCAAATAAATTATTTGCTATTCATAAAATAAAAAACACAAAAAAAAAACAAAATTACATGTCAGATGCATTAACATTATGTTTTGTAGATAAATGATTTTATTTATTTCATATAAAAGCAATTCTTTTAATATTAAAATTGCGTCATGTACACACACGGCACAATTATTGTTGTCTTCGAAAAGGTTAAATAAATCTTTCCGTTCCTTTTCCTTTTTTCTTTTTTCGAATTAATTCATTTTCTAATGTTAATTTTATTTAGATATATCTGTATGTGTGCATGTGTGTATTCGTGTATTTACACGATTGTATATTTATTTAATTTAATCCTATACGATGATGTGATATTCATTAGTATTGCAATAACGAAATGATAAATGAGAGCGAGATGAAAGATATCTATTATGATGACGGTAATGATGATGATAATGATGATGACGACGATCTACTTTGAATGACAAGGAGAAGCACAATAGCAATCTCAATAACAATGATATACGTTATCATTTTGTACTTAATAATTGTCATCTCCTTTAAAACGCCTTTCAAAAAACAAACAACTGTTAAGTGAAGAAAAAAAAAAAAACAAAACAAGAAAATAATTATAAAAACCTTATGCCCGTCTTGAAACGAATATTGAATACCTGTTCAGACCAGTTATTGTATAAAAATCATTAAATCTTTCTTCGTATATCAAATTTCAGATCCATACTTGCTACATAAATCGAAGGTCTAACGGTCTAAAGCATTGCGAAGGCTCTGCTTTTTTCTAGAAAATTTTCAAAATTTTCACTACAGCAGTTATATGATGCTAAAGATTCGGAGTCTTAAGCTTTAACTTTCTATTTCTTTTATTTATTTTTTCTATTTTTGACCAATCACTCGCTATACCTATAGCCCAGAGAAAACTCTACCGCATTGACTTGTTACCTGCGATTCTTACCTGTTCGACTACTCTCGCGCATATTCATCACATTGTCTACCTGGCCAGGCTTTGCTGTAGCTCACTCTATAAAAAATGCGTGAAAAGCGGAAAAGAAAATCAAACATACGCCTAAGCCTCCCATTAGAATAAAGATCGGCTTCGCTAACCCTTTGATGCAATAAGAAAATTTCTTAACATGATTTTTACACATCGTATCTCTTCATAGAGGAAAATAAACCTGAAAATGAAAAATCTGTTATAGTTTTGATCCAAACTGTATATGAAAACACGTCGGAATTTAAAAGCAAGCAATGTTGTGCCAAAATTTCAAAGCAATCGGTAAAGAACTTTCGGAGATTTTACATTTTGAATGAACTTTCTGAATTGACCCAAGCTTGTCTGTCCGTCCGCATATCTATCCGCCTCGTTTTAGTGTGATCAACCAAAAACCCCCAATTTTTGCTGAAGATTGGCGCACCGACCTGCTTCGGTCCAAGGTTGATCGCTGTTGACATTGGCTGAAATCTTTATATGAATAACTTTAGGATGGGATGTACGACATTTACTGGTGGACCGTGGTTTTTTATACTGCTTTTACTTGCTATTGATATGCGCTGCGAAATGGATGATAAATTAACATGCCCTCATCTTTAATCAGTTGATTTGGAAATTTCATTTTATTTGTATGCAGAGCACAATTATATCATATAAACAATATAATATATATATGTACGTGTATATATGAATGTAACTATATGCAAGAAAGAAAAGTGTGAACAATATCTGGTGGTTGGTTGTTTGGTTGGATGGTGTTACCTTTGAGAGTTACCGTGTGTGTATGTGTACCCAACCCAAATAAAGTGAACCCGAGAGTACTGAATATAAGAAAAAAAAAAAAAAAAGTGCACAGAGACAGCAGTGTAAGGGTGATAAATGTTGTAATGACCGCAGATTTAAGTTGTATACGTATCTTTCTTTAAGCACACAATACAAAATTTTGTACAAATATCTGACTTTGACAAATTGTTTTCATTTAAACGTGACCGACAATCATGATAATGATAATGACGCTGATGATGATGATGATGACGGTGATCTGATCGATGCCAACTTCAATAAGGTTTAGGCGAACGTTTACGAGAACAATTTCTTTTTCTTTTTTTTTTTTGTACTTCTTGTTTGTAAATGGCTTTCTTATTGTAAAATAAAAAAGAGAGTTCTAATTAACATTCCACACAATTTCTATAAACATCGTATGCATACATCATATATAGATATATATATATTTACGCTTAAGTGTATTAGCATTAAGTTTCGCAGATTTCTGTTTTGTCATTGTTTGATATTAAAAAGAAACTCTCTTTCGAAACATTTTATTCTATTTTTAACCCTTGTCAAGTATTGAATAACATCGCTTATGGTGCACATTGGTATAAGTGATGCATTTGTATATGAAATGTAACTGTTACCTTGTCATGATATAAATTTAAAGTTTCTTTCCCAGCAGTAAATGCAGGAATTTCTCATAACCAGTAAAAGCAGGCCAGGCTCCACTATAGTGTCCTACATTCGTTCGCTTGATATAGTTATGCTTATAACTACTGTTCAATATAAGCCGTTATATGGAAAATGGTCGAAAAAGTAGTCCGAACCGAAGCATTTCCGCTCGCGTTCACCCTTAAGCCAAATCACATCAATGTACCAGATTTCATCAAAATATCTCAAAAAAATACGGCCTGTAAAAAGAAAAGGACGGACAGACGGACAGACAAGCTTACAAACATTTTCTGAATTGAGCAGTATAATCAAAGACGAGTCTATCTCAAGTCATTCTGAGTGTTGCAAGCACCCGCACGAACTTAACATACCCTTGTACCACAATTGGTGTACGATATAAAAAGCTATGTAAAGTCTTTGGTGTTAAAGTTTCAGAGTTAAATTTTAAAATGTTCGTGCCATTGCCGGGCTACCATAATCGCTCTCTTCATCTCAGTAGTCATTAGGACGTGAAGAAGATGTCATCAACGTCTTTCTTGGAAAAATAATTGAAGAGTTTTATGTGACTGTAACAGGAGCTACATCTTAAGGGCCAAATCCTAATATTCCAGTAAAATAAAAAGAAGCTACTTCGCGTTGTGAACGAGGACCTAGTCTTGCTCTTGTTTTTTCATAATTTTTCATGAAAAATATTTCCAAGTAAATCAAAATCTTTACTACACGCTACACCAACAGCATGGATGTATGTAACATCAGAAGATAGATTTGGGATAGATTCACCTTTTATTATGTCAATCGATTCAGTATCATTTTCATCATCCATCTGCCATTCAAGTCGTTCTGCAATTGACTTGAGGCTGTCTCCGAAATATAAGTTTTAGGTTCGATTGAAGCAATAAAACCAGACTTTGTCCAGCGTTTAAGGTGGACATTTGCTTGTGACTTAATTTCACGGCGTTAACCAGCACGGCGGCGCCGACTCCGGCCAGTGAAATATCAGATTAGTTGTAATGGAATGACCATTAAAGCCGCCTTGGGGAACGTTCGAGGTCTATCCGGAATCTTACTATTTATTGTTCTCTCCTCTTTGGGTTAAACAGAGCCATCACAGTACTCCTCCAAAGGCAATGACCAGGAGATAGGATTCATAGACGTTCTTTCCTAGGCTTTCCTAAACACATGCAACCTACAATTTACTCTTGCATCGGCACCTCTCAAGCAATCCAATGTAAGGGATGTAAATGTAAAGGCGTCCTACTATAAGTAGCAACCTTGAGCGTTGCTTTAGGCAACGACAGGCCGTCCCGGTGAGCCAACTATCTCTTTCCAAGCGATAACCTCATTGAATATTAAAAACATTGTCCTGAGAGTTAGTGCAAGTGTCAATTAGATTGCCACCGGCCGAAAAAAACTTGAAAGTCGTGCTTCTTCTTCTTTTTTACTTTATATACACATTAATATGCTAAGAGAAAATTCACTTTCTTGTTTTTATTAAAGCAATGGGGGCTAGATTTTCGACTTTGATTGACTGATCCGAGTTTTCAATTGACAAAAAAAAAGTCTTTTTCTCATTACGAATCGTAACTCGCGATACGAAAATTAAGTTACTTTTGCTTCAAGTGATATCTGCGTCTGTAGCAATCGTAGTTTGAAGAGGTCAGTTTTATTGTTAGCAGAAAAAGTTTCAAGCGAACCGTTTATTTATGTTCGTATTTGTTTTATTATATGCTGTGGAGATACAAATTAAAATCTTTTATTGAAACACATGCTGTCTTAATAGAAAATTCTCTGCAATTTGCCGAAACATGAATAACGAGTAAGTTTTCGTTATAGTGTTTCCTTCATTTTATAGCATTTTAATTAAATTTACCAGGACGACGTTGAAAATGTGAACTGCAAACAGTATGTACCTAGAAGCATACGAATGCTTGTAAACACATATATGCGCATAGGTGTACATAAATCCTGGGAACAAGCACAGGTTGTCTATACCTACGAATTGCTATAATTTGTTTTGAACACAGTTTAGAATTAATTCATTTTATTTAATGTAGGAGTAATTGAATGCCACGTTGTTGTTGTGTATGCTGAGAAGAATGGAGGAGGTATACACAAGAATGAAAGGAAATTGAAATTGAAGTAAGTGAGACGACTGTAGTTAGTTTTGAGTAAAGAAAGTATTACGAGCCCTTAATTCCGTGGAATGATTGACAGTCGGACGGACATACGTGAATCATCTCAAATCTCAAACTGATTAATAATGTGTTAAAAATACTTTTTTTTTTTTATTGTCAAATGATCTATCACTCGGGGAATTCATGTAATACAGCGACAGTCGGAAAAGAACCGAGGAAAGAGAAGGAAATAGGGAGGTAGTGGCTGCAACCAAACATTTTTAAAAAGTTTCAAATTAGCACGTGCTGTATTGATAGTGAGTTGAACTTTCACATAGCATACACAGTAAGTATAGCTATAAATAAACCTTTCCCTAAATTTCAATTTTTTATCTAAGTTTCGCGATCGTTGCAACAATAGATAATAACTTTTAAGCAGACGGCTGGACTGGAAGCTATGAAGAAATCCAAAAGTCCAAAAGTCTGATGACCACGAATATAAATGTACTTTATGGAATGGCTACAGAATATCAGGATTGTTTAGTAAATCTTCTCAAATGATGGATTTAAGAATTGATTTCCTTTGGCCATTTGCATGATTTGCATTATTATGAAAAAGCCGAATAAAATCAAGCTATTTTTTTTTTTACTCTATATAAATATTAATAATAAGTGCTTATCTAGTCGCTTAACTTTGGTGAATAGGTTACATAAGATCTTGCATGCCTGCGAAAGTTTGTTCTTTAACTTTCGGCTTATCATTGATGTTTCGGCTAAAGAAAGGGGAAGAAGGAAATAAGGACGGATGCAACGTCCTTTAATAAACTGATGAAAGAGTACGGTGTAAATATTCAGTATTCACACTGAAGTATTTAAAGGAAAAGGTGAGCAGAGAACTCTTTTTGGAACACATAGCAATAAAAGCGAAATAAAAGTTGTGTTCATAGATGAGTAGATCAAGAGTAAGATTTTTTTGAAAATGCAATAAATATGACTCCGCATAAGCTGGCTTGCACGTTATATCATTTATTTTGGCGCTCGAATTGCAGTTTAGTCACTCGTCCTGCCCATCACAGGTCAATGAAGTTTCAATCCCAGTTATTTGGATTGCAAGGTTGTAAACAAGGCAGGTAAAAGACACACGGACATACAAGCGTAAACCCATTGAGAAAGTGATTTTGAGTCAGTCTGCATATATAATATAAGGTGGGCCCGTTGCAAGTCGTTTTGGATGTTGCATACATCCGCACTAACTTAATATATTCTTGTCTCACAAACAGTGTATGGCGCAAAAAGGTATTCGTATAATATATTATTCTTTACATTCATTGCTTATACGTGTATACTAACAATAGGTATTTAGAGAGATATATATATATATCATATACATGAATATATGAATTCAATTCTTCTTTTAGTCAGCTACGCATACATAGGGTAACAAAAAGCCTTTTACCAAAAATCGGGCATATCGAGACATTTACAACTTATTAAATAGCTGAAGCGAAACTTTGCATTAATATTAATGATGGCTTAAGCAAATTGAAAGTTCAATCAAAGAAAACTAAAAAAAAAAAACAAAATGTCGCGGTTTTTATTGCTTAAAGTAGCGTGTATTCAACTCACTCGCCTTAGGGAAAATACTTTCAATTGAGTTTTTACGTTTGTTAATCGCTCAATAAGCAATCGTTCGAAAATAGCCAATTCGCTCATTTTTAATAAGGAAAATTTTAAATACGATATATAAACCTTTCAAGTTCATAAAATACCTTTTGCAATGACTTTTAAATGTGTCTATTCATTGTCATGTATGTATATGTATATGTCTATGTAAATGAATATGTGGAAAGTGTATGCATTTGTAGTAGATAGATATTTGCATAATATAGTATAGTATTGTGAGGGGTATTGTATTTCTCTATTCGTTAATACCTATATTTATTTTTAATATTTCTGTTATAAGAACAAAATTGAAAATATAGAAAAATAATATCTTAACACAGACGTACATTTTTTTCATTTTTACGGCTTCAATATGTTTCGGTCTGACAGCAAGCTTACATATATGTTGAGATACTTGTAGGTGTTTATATAAATATATTGACAGAATAGTAAACAGTTAATTGATTTTAATTTAATTGAATTTAAATAATAGTAAAAAACAATAATAACAATAGTGACATAATAAATTATTATAAATACAAAAAAAACAAAAAAAAAAAACATGTAAAAAGACTAAAGCGGGCCACGGACCACCATAAAATATCTACATCCCCCTACTGAACCATTTTCAAAAGCCTACATTCTTGGGTTAAAACAGTCAGTCAGTTTACCGCATTTCATCAAAATATCTCAAAAATTCCGACGCGTATATTGAACACAAGAAAATCAGATAGACAATCGGACAGATAAGCGAAACGATGCTGGAAGTGATTCCGAATCAATCGACCTAGTAAGAGGAGAGTCTCTCTCAATTGCTTCTGGACGTTGCATACATCCGCGCAAACTTAGTATACCCTTGTACCACAAGCGATATACAGCAAAACAATATTAAATAATAACAAGAAACCCTAATAATAATGATAGTAATAATAAGAACGAGTGAGAAAGTTACATTCGTCTGGGGCCAAGTCTCTCCTACCCACCACCATTAAAATATTTGACGCCCCATGCTTTTATTTATTGTCCTAAAAAAGTGAATGCGATAAAATATTTATGTCTTCTCACCTTTTGCTTCACTGAAAGGTATTGCTAAGAAAAATGAGTCTACCATCATCAAGACCTCCGCCGTATTTAATTTAGAATTAACACACTTAACTTTTCGTATTCTCCTCTACGCCAAGCTCTTTTGTTTGGCAACCATAAGGAAATGACAATATTTTAAGAAAAATTTAACCCACCAGGTCGTGGCATCCATCATATTTATATTAGAAGTAACGGACTTTTAAGCAGCAAACATATCTTCATTTGGCGAATGTACAAAATGGTTTTAAATATTGTGTTGGATTTACCGTACGATTAATAAGCAAAAACCTCAATAGGGTAAAAAAAAATAAATATTTAATCACTTGTAACTTTGTGTGGGCATGGCCGATTTTTACCATTTTTGCAAATAAATAGTCGAGTAATGAGCAAAAATCCACAAATTTTTACTTAGAGATGTAGAGTTGCATTTTACTTCGAGCGCATGCTCTGACCAATTTGGCCCACTTTCAATATTAACGTGCGTGCAAAAACTTCCAATGTTTCTACCAAATTTGAAGTCGATGCCATTCATATCTGCGAGCAGGAGACTGTGAGCAACACACAGACGGACAGGTATGGCTTAATCAATACAGAATTTCATGCTGATCAAGAGTGTATATAGTTTATAGCGTTTCTGAAGCTTCCTTCTGGGTGCAAACGTATATCCCCCGTTCATCGGTGGTGCGTATGAAAATAATAATAATAATAATAATAACCATAATAATATTAATAGTAATAAAATCTCCTCAGACAGTCTTCATTTACGTTTATTCTATGAAATATCAAAGTGATGCCGTGGCATATACGTGTACTTTTTATGAGAAAGACTACACGAAAAGATATTAAAAGGATAGTTTCACCTCATGGGAATGTTCTCCATTAATTCCATATGGCAAAATAATAGTGTTCGTCAGAGTCATCTGTTGCCTTTTAATTTATAAACTAAAACTTATTAGTGTACCAGAAAACGTGGTCGCATGATTGAAGTCCCATCTTACAGATCCCACTTAAAGAGTGTTATTTAACTTTTCTCGTGATATTTCTGTATCGTCTGGAGTTCTCGAAGGGAATCATTTCAGTTCTCTATTATTTTTCTTATTTGTTACTGGCCTTGCTATTTATATTTGAAACTCAAGAGTTCCGATGAACGCTGGCCGTTTTTATTTGTCCTTCATTCGTTTGATTCTATAGAGACTTGGTGTCCTTGTAGGAGATTTTGAATGAGATATCATCTCGGTGTTAGGGCAATAATATGTTGAAAATGTAAAAAGGTGCTCCCTTTGGAAACGCGATTTGTTACCTTCTAAATTTTATATTATGGTTGAAAATGTCTCTACTTGGAATGATCTCCGTGCTATTTTTGATTCTAGATTATAGTTAACCATCATATTCACACAATTATCAATAAAGCGAAATCGCGTGAGGATTTAGAAAGTCGGGATGTAGAGGAAATTTGATGAGCTATCATCAAACGTCTTTATATGGTTGTAGTTAGGAAAATCTTCTGTTGTACTTAACTATAGATGTCGTATCGTCATATGGGGACTAATAAAAATTTTAACATTATTGGTAACCCTGTTAAAATATATATAGAACGTAAACAAAGTTGATAGGCTTGCAAAATATTAGCAGACCTGACATTAATTAATAAACTTGAGCAAAACAAATTCAAGTTTCTTACCAAAAATAAATTCCGGTCAGTTACGTCTTTGTTGCGGAATATTGTCGTTATTGTGGATGTTTGTCGTGTCAATATTTTAACAAACAACAATTTAACGACACCATAATCTTAACTGAAGTACGCGTAGTCCATAATAGACCGGATATCATAATGGCATCTACGATGAGTCTCATTAATGTTAGTTTTTTCCGCTCGACAAAAAATAAACGCTTGTTAAACCTGGTCCATTGTCCAAACATAAAGATTTATTTTACTATCTTGTACTACTAGGGAAAACATACTACAATATAAAAAAACATAGCATATTGGGTTTTTTTCATATAAGTGAGGACATAAAGCATATAATCAAAAATTAATATTTGGTGGGGTGGGATATCCTTTCTGCTTAGTAAGGTCATTGAACGTTTTGACAGGGATCTTACTCTATTCTTCTTACAGCTAAATGCATATCACATATTTTTGATGGGATTCTGATGTCTGGTGATTGAAGCACTTTGGGGTAGTTTTATAAGAACCTTTCTCGAATCAAACGGGACTTATGCTTGAGTTCGTTATCTTGGTAGGATTTGAATGTTTCCAAAATACCAGGCTTACCCGCACTTTCTTTCTAATTTTCCTTCAATATCCTTAAATAACACTCCGTATTAAAATTACTATCCATAGAAACCAATTTCCCCACTTCATTGGCCCAATGCATACCAAGCTATAACATGACCATTACTATGCCCGCCGTAAGCCGTTGGTACAAATACGTAATAGGAAGCTAAGCTGTATATATATATATATGCTTGGTATTGAACAATTCTGTTTCTAGATACAAGATAACTTTGACTTTTAAAAAAGGAAAGATACAATGAAATAATAACGCAGGCATTCTCCCTATAACACGGTATTCTGCAGCACGTTTCAACTCAAAGAAAATTAGTGCGGCCTTCTTACAAAGGGATTTTTGCTTAACATTGTTCTAAAATTACGTACGACACTCTATGGGAATATCTGCAATTTTACTATCTTCGAGATAATGACATAAATGTAAACAGAGGGTTCTCTAGGTTAACACCATACCTGCAAAGGACGGCTTCGATGCAACGTAGCACAAAATGTGCGACAATTGTAGACTTTAAGACTTGGTTTCGATACAACACGATACACATTGTATTGGTTTGCATTTGCAGACAGTTTTTTGATTTATGTTATATCTAAGTTTAAATTATAACGTTCTATGTGATATTCTAGTGTAAAAAAAAAAAAATAAATAAAAAGTTTCGTATAACACGGCTTCCACACAGCACGATCCAAATTAACGGTGTTAGGCGAGTAGTGCCTATGGGGAGAAATGCCTGCTAGAAGAGAAACTCAATCAATACGTTTCAACTGTCGAGTTCATTGACTGTGAGAGATTGTCTTATACTTATTAGGAATTACAATACTCTTAAGCGTACATACTTAGTAAGATTTAGGAATATGTAAATACTAGAGTAGTAGACTTAATACTAGGTGGAGGGAAAGTTCTGTCGTATTTTATTCATGTACTTTGCTTTAAAACAAACCCAAGAGATTTAATGTAATCTGCAACAGTTGTATAATGCATGCCTAACTCTTCTGCAATTCTTCGACTTGTTAAATGTGGATTATTTTCCAAACATGGATCGCAAAACACCATTATCGATCACTTTCTTGGAAGCTCGGATCCACGGAACGAAATTTGCTAAACCATCTTTGACAAGTGCGAACGTTTACAACAACTTTTCCAAATACCGCACATAAATTTTTACATGCAACCGATGCGTTGCTTCCTTTTTGGAATTCATACAATATACAGTGTCTTTACTTTACTTTATTTACTGACATGTTTTTCACTTTAAATATCACGAATAAATGATGAACGGTAAAAAAGACTCCTCTTCTATTATATAGCAGCTAAAAAAACAAAAAAAAGATCCGAATGACTCACTAGCCAGATGTTATTTTTATTTACAAGAAAAATTACTTGACTAATTAAAATACGAGAGAACTTTCTCTCCAACCCAATAGTACTTAGTAGAGTATTGGGATAGTAGACATAATTACTACAAATTACAAAAAAATTTAAAATAAAAATTTAAGATTCACGTGTACATAAATAAGCACGCACGCCGCTTGCAACGGTGCACCCCTCTTCCAAAGAACCAGTCCAAAACCTAGATGAGAGTAAACCCAAATTTGCTAATCATGGCAACCGACAATGGTAGAGGCAAATTTACTGCCAAATTCTTAAATTATTTGGATTCAAAATTTATTTAAATGGGACATGGGAAAATCTTGCTTGTATTCAGCATAAGAGATTAGTCCTTGGATAGCAATTAGCAATAATTCTAATAAAAATCCTAATAAAAATTAAAAAACTGATAAAGAATTTAAAAAAAAAACTCTCTTTTGGAACATAACTCCTCTTGTTTTTGTCCTCCATTCTAGTCCCATGTAACACGGCACAGTACGCGACTTTACAGAACGTATCTACCGCGTTATAGAAAGGTGGCCTGTAATAATGATTATTATAGCAATAATAAAAATAATGATAATTGCAAAAACATAAATAAAACGCATAACAATCAATATATATGTGAATCTTCTAACAGGTGGTGTCTGGAGTCAAGAAAAATTTTCGCTGAAAGCCAACCAAAGAAATAAAAATAATCATAACAATTACAAATTACTTCAAGATTTAAAAAAAAAGTTCGATATTAATGGCAGTCCGGATAGTTAGTTGAGTGGTGGAATGAAAACAAATGTATCTTGGTTGGCGGTTAACACTACTTTTAATCAATACAAGACAAGAGATTAAGTTTAATTCAATTCATTCAATCGTTCCCTTTGAAGGGATTTACTCCTTCATTCAATATGTACGACCACCGGCTATTACATTAAGATGTACTTAATCCACCCACAATCTTTTGCAAAACAAACGCCTGAAGAATGGAAAACTAATCGACTGTCCTTGAGTGTGGATTACAAACATACTGAAATTGATCGTTCTATTGCATATTGTATTGATACTAAGGACAAATATGGGGAGAATGGATACAAAAAACATAACAAACATAAATGACATTTGTGTTGTAGATGAAGACGAGTAAGTAAGTAAGTAAGTAGTAGATAGGTATTAAAAAGTTGAAAGGATACATTGAATTGCTAAGAATCCTTACAATGGCTTATTACAAGCCAATGAACAAGGTGATAATTACAAATACGGAATAAATGTATTATAGCATAGCATAGTATAGTGTACAGCGTATAGCAATCCTTCGCATTCGATTGTAATATAATGAATGAAACCAGAAAATATTACACCATAAAGTCTTATATTTTTGTAATTGAAATTTATGTATATACAAACAATGACAGATATATATTTGTAAAATGTCATAATAAACGGATAACAGGTCGTTGTGAAATGAAATCTGATAAGAAATAAGGGCGAAAATCCTGCATTACTAACTAATATGAAAAATTTATGTGCATTCACTAAATGTGTCAAATTACGAATTGTATGCATAGAATAGTACTAGTAGTAGTAGCATTGCAGCAGTCTCGGGGTCGAAATTTTATTATTTTTACATATTAAAAAGTAATTATTGATTACACTTAGCATTATTACTTATGCCAGGTATAGGCACTTTGAATAGATATTTGTAACATTGAAGAGTAAAATACGATTTTCAATACGATACCCATACCCGAACGTTGAGAGATATATTAATTTTGTCACAACGCTTGCAACACCCACAAGCAGGCTACAGAGGCTCATTAAGTATATGTATATATATCCTTGATCACCATCAAATTCTAAATTGAGTTAATCATGTTCATCTATCCATCTTTCCGTCTATCTATTTGTCTGTCTTTCTGTCCGTCTGTCGTAAAAATTCTCCAGCCCGTAAAAATCAAGCTATTTCCTTCAAATTTGGGCAAAAGTTTAAAAATTCTTGCAAGCAGATCGGTACTGAAATTGGGCCAAATTGTTTGAAGGATATCCCCTCGTTAGTAATGAACCACCAGACCCAATGATACAAGTTTGAATTCTATAAACAGTCGTGTCGCACCTATGGAAAAATGGCAGCAATCGGACACGCCCATTGATAATTCATTATTTTGTCGAAACGTTTGCACCGTACAGAAAGTAATCTCAGAGACCCTATAAAACCTATATGCTCATATGCTATTGATTAGTCAATCGCTCTGGACATGTTTGTCAGTTCGTCTACCTATCTGTCTATTAATTGGTGCGGCAAACATACTCAATGGAAAATGTCTGCTTTCACCTTTATTCTACAAAAGTCGAAAAAATCAGTAACGCTCTTTAAGTCTCTTTGACAATAATGACAAAAAATTCGGTCCCAGGCGAACATAATTTTCTTACATGGAATGTATGAGCTTTAATCCAAACATGGGGTTATGGTTTTGCTACTTTACAATTGTTCTGATAGCTTTCATTTACAGATTGGCAGACATCCATCTGCCTATGGCGGCAACGATCTATTGGTCAACGGGTTTGTCGGCTGATCAACTTCGCATCTATACATTTCTGTGATACCTTTTTCCCTATGATCTATAGACATTATTCCTTCTCCCGAAACAGCGAAGGCCGAGGATATATAGGAATGGAGCGAAAAGACCAGAGATCTTAAGATGGAACAAATAGTTCCAACTTTCTTGAACTAAGTTATTATCTTGGGAGAAAGGACAGTCAGGGCTAATCAGGGCTCGTTTTTACAACTAGTGTACAAAGTGAAACGTACAACTGTAAGTACGAGGTACTAACTAGGACGTTTGCACTTCAATCAAGCGATCTTTTCTGCATTAGACCGCTTGTGGTATAGAATATATTAATATATTATATTAATCTTGTGCGGATGTTTGTGCGATATTCAGAAAGCCTTAAGGTATGCCTACCCTTTTATTATACCGATCAATTCAGAATCATTTCTTAAGTCATTTTATCAGATGCATGCCAATCATAATCATAATGCTTATGAAGGCATTGATCTCCTTTCTTGAAACAGTGGTGTTTAATAACAATCCGGTTACTACATCGAGTAGTAGCTATGAAACGTGTCCCTCAGATTGGCATTACGGGCTTAATTCCCAGTTCAGTAGATAGTAGTTGAATTGTGAGCAGCTATAGTGAATGCTCGATCGGCTTAACATTCGCCGATAAGACCGTTGGTGCACTGGGGATGTTCATTAAGTATCACATCGGATAAGAAAAGGAAGGAGCGTCCACTAAAGAAGCACTGATTTCGTCAAGCATTTACTGCTTTCATCACTTTCGAAATTATAGTTAATCTAAGCATGTCCATCTGTCTGTCTATCCGTCTGCATAATGTGTGTCGTAAACATTCTTCAGATGGCAAAAATTAGGATATCAATCTCAAATTCAGCAAAAGCATTGAAAGTCCTTTCAGGCAGGTTAAATTTGGAAACGTTTCAAGTTCGTCAAAACACCCGCGCATAGCTTAACATAAAGTGGGAGTATGTCTGCAAAACTAAATTGAGTTTTTTGCTCATTTAACTCATATAACAATTGGAACGATAAAAATTTCCACTAATATGAATGGACGGAGTCGATTTGAGCATGTCCGTCTGTCCGTCTGTCCGTCTGTTATAAAAGTTCTCCTGGCCGGAAAACTAAACGAATCGGTTTCAAATTTTGGCAGAAAGATTTTTAATCCTTACACGCAAGTTCCTGATGAAAACGGGTCAAATTGGTTGAAGTACACGCTTACAGTGCAACATAACCTAACGGTACCTTTGCTTTCTGCATTTTTTATTCATTACTCATAAATTGCGAAACCTCTAAAAAAAAATCTCTTACGTGTATTGTACACAAATTGAAAGAGTCAACCCCGCTCATATTATGCGGTTGTGTGCGGAAGTTTAGTTAGTTGCTTCGTGTTTCTTTGCAATCTTTATTAGGATAAAGGCGGCATGATTCGGCCATTGCCGAATATAAACTTCCTTGTGTGTGTGAAATAATCAAGTAGTACTTTACTTGCTACGATTGTCAAACAAGTACTCACTTTTAAGCATGTGGTCACCTGAAGGTTTTTTTCTATTTGACACTGCAAAAATTTCTTTTGTTTGCCGCTTTACTTTTATCGTTAATTGACGATATCTTACTTATTGATTATACGAAAATATGTTTTTTCTTAATTTACTTGCTTCTAGTACACACCTGTGAGCCCATTTAATAATTTAATAATCAGCATGACAAAAAAAAAAAAAAAAGCAGTTAATTTTTTTTCTCATTTTCCATATCAACTTGGTTGGAACAGGTAATTTCATACTATTAAAATTTGGTTTGATCAAGTCGTCCGTTGCAGACATTATGATAGTTGTTCGTATGAAATGTGAAATAATGCGGGCAATTTTAAACCTTGGAAAAAGTAATTGAAATTTGCATCGGGGAGCAAAGAGCTAAGCAATTCGAATTATCGAAGGGTAAGCAATAAAATGAAGTAATTTGAAAGTTACAAAAAATTAATTCTAAAACATATAATTTCTTTATTTGTTTTATTGCTTGCTGGTTGATGCAAAAAAAAAAAAAAGGCTCTTATTTAAAAACATGAGGAAGCATATTGGTTATGCCAGAATGTTCTAGCTCAAGTTAAGCTCGGAAACATTTTTTTTTTTTTTTGAATGCATAGATGGAAGCATATAAACATAGATAGCTATGTAAGCGTATATATATATATATGTACATATGTATATGCATATGTTATGTAGATGCGTACCTTAAGTTGGACTGATTGCATTCGCTGCCAACAATATTCTTCGCATTGCCCAAGTACCTTAAAAGTTTCTGCCCAACGGAAAATATTTTGTCGTAAGCTGTTCTTTTAATCGATGCATATCTTTCTTTAGATTATAAAATTAATAGCTTTTTTCGATCAGAAAACGATATATATATGGAGTTATATAAGGAATAAAGTGTTAAAATTATACGAACTTTAAGTCCTCAGGATGCTATCTGCGTTTAAGAAGAATAAAAGTACCTGTACTTACACATACAAGTGTTTATATACGTACATATACATGCATGCATGTGCTTTCGTTCAAGTTATTGCAGAACACATAATGATGAGGGCGTCAATAGTAATAAACTGCTGGCCTGCGTTTAACTTTAACTTTTTTTTAGAGCAAAAATGAATCTTAAGCATTAAAAGTCGAAAAAGATTTAAATCATTTATACGAGATTCGCCAACCCAGCTGTCTTCCGTTTCTTTGCAGTTTTACCTATATATATATCTATATATATATATATATATATGTATGTATATACCACATTATGGCAAGCATTAAAGAAAAAAAAGCAAAAAAAAAAAAAACAAAAAAAAAATTCATATTCGTAGATGTATGTCCCGCCGTTCATAATGCGACCGTTGATGATGTTGGTGTTGCTGAGGCGGCTCGATGATGAATTTCCAGTCTGATGGGATCGCATTCAGGCCGCCATTAATAATCGTAATAAAAATATACATATTCACACAAACGTATGAATTTATACACGTATATACATATATTTTTAATTTACTCCAAATAATCTTTTGCCAATAATACCGTTAAATTTTTATATATTTTTTTTCTCAATTAAATTTTCATAAAAAATATAAAAAAAATAGATACTATTGCATGTGTATGTATGTATGTATGTATATATACCTTTAAAAACAATTAAACAAAAAAAAAAAAAAAAAAAAAAAAGAAAAGGAAAACATAACAAAAATGCAAAATTGATAAATGAAAAAAATAAAGAAATTAAAATTTTTACTCCCTTCACTGTCATTAGCCAGAAGACTTGGCTTTCAAAACTCAACAATTATTTGTTTGAGAAGATATAAATAAATATATATATATGTATTTGAAAATAAGAAGGGAAACTTTTTCTACTCGCTACCAGTTAATACGATATTTTCATCTCCTTTAGTCTATCTTTAGTCTAGCACTGAAACGACGAACTTTGACATTGAATCATGGCCACGCAAGACGCAAAAGAACAATTTCTCTGCCGTAATAAATCTATTTTACAAAATTTTTAATTCTTTTTTCCTTTTTTTTTTTTTTTTTTTACTCTTTTGTTTATTTTAGTTGAATAATTTATTTCTTCGAAAGCTTAGCAGAATGTGAGTTGTTTTTTATTTCAAATTATTAATGCAATCTGCTCTCGCTCTGAAGATTTATTTCTAACTAATAATAGAACAATAGAGTAATGGCTAACTTTCGATATTCACCGTCGACATATTCACGTTCTTTAAATAAGATATTGAGATGAGAGAAAATGTGTGAAACGTCTGTACATATCGCTCTTTATGAAGCTTCATCGAAATTGAAATTTTGTTACCGAACCTTACTCTGCAAACAGTATGAAAGGGTTTAAGAAAGGGTTTGCTCATTAATTGCTGCTTATAACAAACACTTACGAAACTGAAAGTAATCTCAGTAAGAGGAATTTTATAGGAGGTCTTAAGTTAGTGCCTTTGCGGAGTTCGCTCTCTAGAATGGTCAACTATGCAAAGCAAAACCGCTTTCCTTTAACAGTTTGCTTGCTCATCTTTAAAGTCATTTCCTAATAATGTGCCTTTTGTTTTGCAAGGAGAACCCAATAGCATTTTTATACCGTATATCGCTTGTGGTACAAGGGGTATTCAGGTCGTGCGGATGTGTACAATATCTAGCGGGACCTTTTATTATGCCGATCGATTCAGAATCGCTAGGTGAATCGATCTAAGCTTGTTTGCCTGTCTGTTTGTTTTGCTCTCTTTCATCTTTTATCCAGAATTCCTTTTTGAATCGATCTAAGCTTGTCTGTCCTTCCAGTTACTTTCAATTTCTTTCCTCGTTACGCCAAAGTCCGTCATTCTACCAAAATAGATTATAAAATTGCGGCAGGTAGATTAAACACAAGAAAATAAACTGCGGACGGACGGACAGACGAGGGTATATTGTTTTAGAACCACTTTTTTTCTCTCGACATAACAAAAAGTATATCCGCAAAAATATCATGTACTCTTGTATATCATGTAATCCCAGACAGACAAAAGGAAAGGTTGTGAGCCTCAGTTAAAGATGCTTAAGTCGCAAACTTACAGAAACTTCGTTATGAGGTTTTTAGTATCCATAGCACAATTTTACATAGCAGGCGAAAATTATTGTAAAATTCATAATTAAACTTTCATAATTAGGCATTGGTTAAGCTCTTCATCATATGCTCCACCGCGAGCACAAAACTTCGCTTTATAAAGGAATAAAGGAAGCAGAACCATCTTAGGCCATTGACGATCTATATTTTTTTATAACATGACTTAACGATAGTTTAAATGACTATTTCGATCATTTATGACATGGAATCTATTAAAGAAAATATCCCAACAAGAACAAGAGCATCGGCCGGTCAAAGTAATTAATTGTAAGTAAAATCAATCAATTCAAAGAAATGATGATAAAAGAACTCCTCTTAAGACGATCAAAAATATCAATTTTTTGAAAAGATTCATTTAGACGAACGCAACACACATACATAAATACATAAACACAAAAATATAAATGCACGTGAAACATTGTAAAAATTTGATTAAAATTTGAAAAAAAAAAAAAATTAAAAAATATTTTGATCGTGCACCGAACACGCATTAAAATATAAAAACAATATAAGCAGAAAGAGAAAAAACATAAAAATCGAAAACTATAAAAAAGTATTCATTCACGTACACAAACACACGCGTGTGCATATATATATATATAAGCACACAATCGCACTAACATATATTATATCATATATTAATGTTTAGAACGCAGGTATAAATAAACATTCATGCTGCAGAATTAATGATGGCAATCGCTTATCTCTGACATAAAAATCACATCGAGTTAGAGTGGTTCAAAAGTGAAACTTTTCTTCGGTTTTTTTTGTTTTTTTTTGTTTTATTTTTAATGCCGAGATTTATATTTCAAATGGTTTATGCAATCAATTTGAAATGGATTTTTTAAGAAAATAATCGAATAAATTAAAATTAAATTATGAAGAGCTTAGAACTTGTGCAGGGCCGTCCTCTTCGTATCAATATCAATATACAAAATATACATTAAACAACATATAGATATATAGATATCTATATGTATGTGCACAATAGGTACGTTTGTATCCGCTTGCTGCATTTTATTTCCTTTTTTTTTTTTTTTTTTTTTTTTTTTGTTCAGCAGAAGGATTGAATTTTGATTGAATGCCAGCGAAAGCGAATTTCTGTTTAAATTAAATTCGTATCGTAAAAAACGTATCAAGAGAGGAGTTGGATTCTCATGATTTATCAATACGATGATTAGCGCCCTAATAGCTATGTATTATTACACACAACGACACATGTGTAGATGTGTATAGATACACACATGCAGACAAGAAACCTGTGGTTTTTATATTCTTAATGAATTGATATTTTCATACATTTTCATATATCATATATATATATATATATGTATATGTGAGAGCTTTTTGTCTACATCTGCATGGATATTATAATTAATTTTTTGTTTGTTAATTCCATTTTAAAATAATACAAAAATATCCATAAAAAGTACTTGGAAACTAAAAAGATTTATTGAGTTTTTCTGACATCAACAGGAACAACTGACAAAAGCTTTGAAATTTTTGATCGTGAGTTCTATGATTGTGCAGATCAATCTTGATTACTCAAAATATTAATATTAAGAATATATTTCTACTTAATTTTGCGTGCGTTGACTTTGAATGTTGTGATGGCTTTCTTTTTAAATGAATCGCATCGAACTAAGAAAGTCATTGTAAAAATGTCAAGTCTTTGCGTTTACTTTTTTATGTTAATAAACATTAGAAAATTGCTATTACGCGGATGTATATAATGGAAAACAAAGAACGTGTTTAAGGGGAAAATGACGATCAATCCACAAAAATTGGAAAACCTAGATTCGTTCATAGTTTTAGAGATTTGAGTCGACCGAAGATTACATTTTAGTCTGCGCATTGAGCTATGTTTTAGCAAAGTGGTCCAAACGATCGAGCGGTAACGATCCTTACATAATACTAGCACTTGAGCATGACTCTGTTATATGGTCGCCTTCCTCTGCACGTGTCTATGTAGATTAAATAGAATCCGTTCGAAAGCAATTCCCTTTCCTTGTTCTTAGGAATTTGGGTTGAGATACACTTATCTCTCTGCCTCCTTATGAAAATAGATTGCTTCTGTTTACCGTCCCGTCACTCGAGAAATGAAGATTAATTCTTGATCTTCTCTTCGTCATTAAGTTAATACAGATTCCGAGAGGTTTCTTTAGGAACTTTATCTTCATAGAGCTTAGTCTATGTAGATATAATTATGAGGATTTCAATCCGTTCAGAGGCCTTTGAAAAAATTACGTAATCTTAATATCGGATTCTTTCAATTCTATCAAATCAACTCTTCGTAATGCGCGCGATTTGTCAATGTCGTATTTCAACTTACTTGCAATCTTAACATCTCACTGGGGTCGGTTGCCGAGCTTATGACATGTTTCGAAAGCCTTAAAAGTTCAGTCGCAACTTGGATCTGTACATGTGTACATGTTTCTCTCTCTCTCTCTTTTTGCTTTACACATCAAATTTATTCCTTTTTCACATTTACGTTATTTTCTGCTTTACTTCTTTTTCTTTGTATTAGTTTTTTAATAACAACCAGCATAAGGTTTACCGACTGTTAATTTGTGTTTAGCTGTGAGGTGAATAAAATAAATAAAATAAATAAATTAACTCTATTTGCTTAATAAAGCAGAAACACAGGAAGAATCATTCTATCTGTTTACTATGCTTGTGTACAACAATTTTGCAGAATTTTGTGCAAAATTTTCGGTAATGTTTTAAGGGGTTACATTAATAAATATGATGATATATTGAAGTGAGGGATTAGACCTCTGTACCAGCAATAATTCGTGAATGCCAACCCAAAAAACTGCTTTTGATGCAAATCAGTCATCAGAGAAGTCAACGGCACTCCCGGATCCATAAATTTTTTACACCTGAGATTCACATAACATATCCACTTCTCGTTCTCACTTAGGATGCGATGCACAAAAAAACTTTCTTTTGTGTCGTTTGGTTAAAGAAAAAATGGTGCCCGCGATTGCTTTTGATTTGGCAGAAAGCTCACCAATCTCATTGTTTTGCGTTACAATATGTGTTGTTGTCTTACGGTTGCTTGTTACTAGCAGATGTCCAAGCTATAAAAAGAAAATCTAATTGCGGACATCAAGTCCCCTCCAATTGATATCAGGGCTGTCTATGAGCGAATTCCGATTTCATATTTCCACACATAGTTCGAGGTCGTCTTCTTCATTTTACCGATTTTGAAATTTAAAAATTAATTAAAAAATTTTCTTGGAATTATCTTTTAAATCAATTTACCTACTTTCGGTTGCCAACTGGCATGCTTCTATGGAGCCGTATGCGAAGAAGTGTGTATGCTATGTAATAAGAAATATGTTTAACATGAATAGTGACTACGATAGACACTTGGCAGCCAGTGTGTCTGGAGGCTTGTAACAAAACTAATTAGAGCAGCTTTGCAAAAATATTTACATGGCTCCTATAAATATCACTTTATTGGCTTCACATGGCCGAACTTGCAGGCGAATATGAACTTCATCACCCTTTATGACTGATTCAGATTCGCGCCATGCCAATGCATTGCGATTGCAAAAACGCAATTTATATTTAATAAATTATATGAATAAACCTTTTAAATAAACTGTTTTTTTGAAGTGAATTAAAAGGTGGAAAATAAATTTTATGCAGTTGTTTTTATGTGACTATGCACAAATGCTTGACGCGTTTATACGTTTAATGTGTAAGAAACCAGTTGTTGTTGTTGTAACAGCTTATATAGAAAAGTCGTATAACTGTATTAAGTGAATTGGTGTAGGGTATTCAATTGTGAGTTGTGCCCGACTATAATGTCTTTACTTGCTTCAAGTTAAGTTGATAATCAGATCGAATTTTCGCTTCAAGCAAAGTCTTAACTTTTTACATATGTAGATTAATCGTACATTATCAACCTATTCCATGCCTCGACTCGTAGCCACGGCAAATCGAATTCGAATCTATTGTATGACGTTGTGTAAAATGTTAATTGAACAACAACAAAAAACAAATTTTTATATAAACCGCATTTTATACGAAATAATATTCGAACGAAATCATTTTTTCGCGCGTAAAATTGAAAATGAAAGTCACATAAGGAAATCTTAATTTTATGAGAATAAAAAAACATAAATTAAATTCATATTCAAGCATCTTTTAATTTCATCTCTTGTAAATTCCTTCCCGTTCGCTTATAATATTCACTTGTATATTGTGATTGAACAAGAACAGCTGCGTTTGCCTCCCCTCGTAGGTGATCAGATGGCTTTACTGCTAACACAGGAGCGCAGTTTCTAAACTTTTGTAGTCTACTATAGCGAAGCATGAAATTCTCTCGCTGGGAAATGTAGATTACTTGGCAAAATTCTACGGCAAAATGCATTCAAGAGCCAGTCGTTTGAGTACGAGTCGTTTGAGTATAAGTCGTTTGAGTACGAGTCGTTTGAGTACGAGTCATTTAATTTTGGTATCCACCTTGGCAAAGGAATTTAAAAGCGATGGACACAGCTCTAGTGTTCGCTGTATCTCCATATTTCTCTTTGCATAATCCAAAGAAATTTTTATTACAACCGTCGATTGTAATTTCAATATGTCCCTCGACAGCAAGTTTCCCATGAAAAGATTTTTCAATCCACAGTACGAAAAATGCATTCTTCATTGACATCTGTGCACTCTCTACTCGTTATAGTCCATATCCATATCCATATTCTACAGTTACCGGGAGATTAACTCAATAGCGAGAAACACGAATTCGTCTCTTCTTTATTTAAGCGAAAGTTTGAAAATGGATTGTTTTTCGATTCGCATAATTTCGTATAGTAAAGCTTGGCATTTCCCATAAGTGGTAGGCATGAAAGCTCTCTTTATTTCGTAGAATTTATCGAAATATCTTACGTTTGTTGTCATTACTTCTCAGCTTTTTTGAAAGAATTGAAAGAATTTCATATATATGTATGTGCGTACGCAACGGGTTTCATAGGTGAATGTATACTTGTCGTTGTCGTTAAGCTATTGCTTTTATATCCACCTATGCTTGTGTGAGTGGTGTTTTAAAATTGAAATTATATATAAATAATTACGTAAACACATATACATAAGCATATATACATAAACATATAATGTACGTAATTATATATGTACACATATGTGTATGTTTGTGTATGTACAATGAGCCTCATTAATATTTGGTTTTTTCGCTCGACAAAAAGTAAATGCTTGTTAAACTTAGTCCATTGTCCAAACATAAAAATTTTTATTTTACTGTTTTATACTATTAGGGAATACGTATTAAAATGTAAAAAAGAAAACGAACAAAACGAGAAAATTAAATAACTTCAACAACTCAAAAAACATAGTGTCATTAATATTGGGTTCCTTTTTTTATAAAAGGAAAGATACCAAGAAAAAAACAGCATTTTATTTAAAATTAATATTTGGTGGAGTATACTTTTTGCTTCTTATAGTCTGTTTCCCAGGTCTTGGACGGAAGAGCTTGAGTGTTTTCGCATACGGCGATCTAACTCATCCCACATATATTTTAAATGGTGGCCATGCCTGGGGATTGCCTGGGCGGTTATTTAAGAGCCATTCTTGAATTAGGCGGGACTTATGCTTGCGGTTGTTATTGGTAATAGGAAGCTAAGACTAGAATTCACATCGAAAAGTATCATTACCTTTTCATTACAAGCTAAGTAAGTGAAGCGCAAGACACATCTAATATTGTATTTCGTTCCAAAATAACCTCACAGGAATATATTGAAATTTTTGTGAAATTTTCCCCAGTCCCTTGTACTTAAAACACATTGGAATTTTTGCAAAAGTTTGGGAAGACTTGCGTGCGATACAAGAAATTTGTTATAATCTGTCAACATTTGTTTATTCTGCGTCGTATTTAAATAAACTGTAATTAAAGCTAAAATATTTTCAAATGAACTGATGACGAATGGTAATCAGTTAAAACGTTGAACGCTAATTGAATTTACTTTGATTAATTGTTTTTAACTGATATTGAATTAATTACCTTTCAATTCGTTGCAGATATGTATTTTTGCTTGTTTTACATTTTATTTATTAATCCCTTTATTTTGTTGATATATATTTATATATATTTATATATATGTATTTACTGAAACACTCCTTGTTCGATGAAGAGCGCGAATTTAGAAAATGGGCGCCATCATTTCACAGGCACGCCTGTAATGCAAATAAAAAACTGAAACAACCCCGGAAAACACCGACAACTTTTTCATATTTCCTCTGTATAAGAAATTGCTACGCCGATGCTAATCAGGTCTGTCAGTCAGTCTTTGTAATTCTATGGTAAGCAGAAAGCTTTGAAAATTCTTGCACGCGATTGATACTGAAATTGATCTAAATCGTTCAAATCGCACGGATCACAGTGCAACATAACTTGACATAACTTTTGTTTTCAAATATTTTGTTTCTTTGCTCTTTACTTATAAGCCACAGCAAGCACAACGATAAAAATATGCATTTGCATCTTATGGATGACATTACAGCTACAACTACGCAATATTATAAAGTATCGAAGGTTAGTTTTAGGCTTTTCCTAGCTTTTGTAGGATAACGATGATGCGTATAAAAGGTTCTTCTTACTTGTCTTATTAGGCATTTCTATCATTTGACAATAAAATATATTTTAATAAAGACACGAACAGAAAACATTCAACACACAATGTGGGCCGTATATCTGATAATGAAGCCGACTTGTGGACAATCTTGGAAGCTTCAAAAATTATATTCATTTTTCAAAGTCCCCATGACGTTTTTTTTTATCATCTCCACGGTGTTTGACAAATTTCTGAAGTTTGTCGCCGTTATTTTAAGTCCTTAGTATAATACCGACTGAGCGTCCACTATAGTTAGTGAACAAGTATGGGGTCAAATTGCACTAAGATTTGGAGTCGCTTTGGTGACTCTTATCAGTTGGACTATACGGCAGCTAACCGATTTTGTAAGGAACCAAATTATAAAAATGTTAAAACCAAACACACATTCATTATGCTTTACTTGACGACGCAGCTCATGAATTGTGGTAAGACTAACAAGAATTCGCAGAATCTCTCCATGGTAAGGAGGAATTAGCACGAATATATTCGAATGATATATCCACAATTGATAACTTACTTGTAAAAGCAAAAATATAGGCAAAGTGTTTGGAGAAGGCAAAGTCAATTTAGTCACATATGAGCGGACGCGATCAGAAGCGCAATTAAAACATTGATATATAAGTTACTGTAAACAATCTACTTGTAAATAAGCCTTCCAAGAGCTATAAATAAAATCTTGGTTGACCTACTGAGTCACAATTCAGCGATGCGAACTTGATCTGTAAAGCGGGCGGATGAATACGTAAACCCGCAAGAAATCACTTTGGGCCGAATCTAACCTTAGACATTCACAGAGTCATTTATAAACATTTCAAGGCATTTCATTAAATAGAGTGATCGTTTTTCATTACTTTTATTGATCTGCGCAACAAAGGGTTCATTGGCGTTGGTGGGTTTACATGATGAAACGTGACTTGTCTTTCAAAATTTAGGTTCAGTTTTACATTTTTCGTTTGCTCTATAGATAAGATTTTATAGATGCTTCTTCTTCTCTATACCCTACATAACTTGTGGTACAAGGGTGCATTAGGTTTACACGGGCGTATGCAACACCCAGCAAGATATAAGAGAGACCCACCTTTTATTAGACTAAGTTCGCCTGCTCATCCGTACAGGTCGCAACTTTTAAAACGAAATTGGTACTCGGGCGTGCTTTGAGGCAAGGATAGAAGTTCTTGCAAATGGTCCCGGTCGGTGTACTTTTTCAACCGCTTCTTGTCTAACGCCTCATTTTTAAAAGTCATTATGCGGGGAAAGATTGCAATTTTCAAAATTTCTCGACAAAACTCGTTCTGTAATAATACGTGGACATACTAATTTGGTATGAAAAACTTGGTTCGGCTGGCGCATTTTTTTGAACCTTCTCTCATACAAGCGCTGCGAAAACGAAAGCTTTATATACCAAGTAGGTATAATTTGTAATATTTCTTGGTAAAAATTGGTTCATTGGCAGTAAATTGAGATAGAAATCCACTTCACCGAACTAGGTCACCGAGCAGATCTATTTTTTTGTGAATACCTCCACCTATAAGGATTCCTTCAATATGCGCTTTTTTGTGCAATTGTTGGCGTATTATTAATAAAACGAGTGAATAACTGCATTAGGCGAAGTAATGTAAGGTGTCTAAAAGCCGACCTTGCGCGACTATAATTTTCTTACTTACTTCAAATTCCGTTTATTAAATTATGGTCAATTTCTTTTCTTTTACTCGTACTTTACAGAATTTTAAAGTCTACCTAAAATCTACTTAAAGTTTATCATTGAAGAGTTTACAAACGAAACAGTTAGTATGAATCTGTCATTTGCAATAATAAGTCAATACTAGCGCAGTGCGAAATATCCAAAATTAATTTTCTGAAAAAAGAAAAATATTTTTACAATTGTTTACTTACGGTATATTTTGACCTATGTCACCAATGGAGAATTTATTTTTAATTACTGGCGCTTACATGCAATAAACTGACACCCAACTTTACCGTTATCTCAATGTGTGAGAACACATTTTAGTATTTAATATATAATGCAAATACAAATTCGAACGGGAATAGAACATTGATTAATTATGCTGAAGATAAATTACATTTTTCTTCTTTTTTTTTTTTTGTTTGCTTTAACAATTTAAAGGATACTAAAGTTCTTACATTGGAAGCATTATAGGCGAAAAAAGCGTCAGTAGCATATTACATGCATAAATTGTGCGCAGACACACACAGGCTTCCAACGTACTTCGCATTTGGCATATGCTTTATAGCCTTTTTTTTTTTTTTTTATAATTAATGAAGTTTGAGTTGCTTGGAACTAGACGCTCTCAAAACGAAGCTTTTTTTTTATATCCGTTATAAATAAATGCATAAATCAATTATTGTCGAATGTTTAATACGACCACTTAAGCGTATTTATATGAGATACTTCCATAAAAAATCTGAAAGCACTTGAAGGTTTTTTTACAACCTTTGAAATTGTTGAAAAATAATGTAATATGCATTATGTCAATGAATTTATAAATATAATAATAAATAACAACACTATAGTGGAATATAGTATACCATAAAATGAGTCTACGCCACCCCACAGTTATTCACATAATGACTTTGCTATATGGGAAGGCGTCGAAAATGTCGTTTAAATCAAGGCATTTTCAATACAGTTCGTCCTTGACTTTTTTCATGAAAATATCTCCAGAAAAGTGCGAGACTGAACACAAGAAAACGAAATAGGTAGACGGACATACAATCTAAGATTGATTCGGAATCATTTTCCATATAATAAATGGTGAGTCTATGTCAAGTCCTTCTGGATGTAACATAGGTCCGCACAGTCTTAATATACTCATGTACCACAAGTAGTCGAGAGTGGAAACATGTTCTCATTACTTTAAGGATACATTGCAAATTAATGTAAGCGGAAAAAATAAATGCTTGCAAAAAAAAAAAAAGTTATGCTACATATAAGTATTGTTAAGCAGAATTACGAATGTTTATTACTTTTATATGATGAAAGGGATAAATAATTCATACAGAGCGAAAAACATTAGCATAGAAGATAACTAACTGTATGTAATTAGTGCAATGAATGAAAGCGTAATTGTTTTGCACTGAAATACGTCATTGACTTAACGTCGTTCATGTAAAATCGATTACATGCGTTTTCCTTAATGAATGCGCATTACAATAATTGTTACAGACATATTTAACGTTTAGTGTAACGATGTTGTGGGTACGCCGTAGAGGAATGTGAAACCATAGTTTATTTAACAAGAATTCCAATTACAAAAATACCTTAGATGGGGTTGAAAGAGAGGATATTGTTCAACATATATATAGTTTTTGTGCTCTTTGCAAAGTTTGGCGTAATTTAAAATGTCTGAGCTTTTGAAAGGTTAGCATTAAATATTTTTATGATATATACCAGAGGATGGGTCCAATATATGTTCTCATAGATGAATATTTAAAAGGCGCACATTTTATTTTTCCAATTTCATAGATTTTTTTTTTTTTTTTCGTAGACATACACTACTATAGACCCTAAAGGTAACATTTTCGAGATAAATTCCATCTCTTTAGATAAATAGAGTTAACAAATTGTCGTTTCTAATCTGCAAGATCCACTACTTAACATCTTATGTTGTATAAAGGTGACGGTGACGGTGACAACATCGTAATTTCAAAACAAGTAAAGAGCGATCTTTAAAATGATCTCAATTCGATCAAATATACGCTTATTTAGGGTAGAAGAGCTTCAAACATGCTCTAGATAAAGAAAAAAGAGATCAGTATATCGTGATGACCTTTGAGTAGGACAAAAAGAATTTTTTATTTTCTGACCCGTTATACGAAGCAACAGTTTAAAGGGAAAATATAAAATAAATCAAATAAAAATGTAGTTTGTGTGATTTTGCGCAAAATAAGCAAATATGTACGTATATATAAGAACTGTGTAAAGCTACTAATAAATGAGTAAATTTTCTTTAGATTGCAGAACAAAGGCTTTTTGAAAAATTTGACGCCCAAAGGAGATATTTGTCTCATTTTGAAGATGCATTCTTCAAATATTTTTTCAGATAACCCAAAAATCTCGCTAGACAATGTTATAAAAGAAAAGGAACCCACACGAAAAGCCAAATGCTTCTTCTCCCTCTAATGGAACTTAGTTTTTAATGCGACGTTTTAAGACGTAAATTACTTTAGAAGTTTGTAGATAATAGTTATTTGATTCCACTGAGTCGAGGACGTGTAAGACACAGTCTTACCAAGTTGTAAGAAACGTTTGTACAGATTACGCTTGACAAGGTTGTTCATTTTTTTTTTTTTTTTCTTGACTATACATATATATAGAACTATTATATAGAATCAATTCATATTATATAGAATTAATTCTTATGTAAGTTTTTGATTTGCGCTATAATGCTTACTAACTAGCCCGCCTTTAAGTGCAAGTGCAACAAGTGTACCCATTCGCACGCGCGTTTAGTCCTTATCGTAAGTGACAGAAGATATCGAAGTACGAAGTAATCAGGTCCCTTTTTTCTAAATCATTTACATACGTCTTGTTATGTCGTTATATTTATCGGTTATCCTCTAAACATTTTCTCATTATGAATGTGCATACGTCGTAATAATGTATTTTCGAAAATATTTTCATCATTTTGTCAAATCGTTGCATTGCAGCCCAATTTCACAGATATTCTGGTTTTGGCGAGCATTCGACGAGATCGCTACAGTTCACTTGTTAATTTTTGCCTTTTTTAGTTTTCTTAACAATCTCGCTTTAGCGTAAAATTGACATTTTAAGCATTTGTTTTGATTATTGAATATCAAGTTTGATTCAAAGTCGTAACGATCGTGACCGAAAGCTCTCACTGTCACAAGTTCTTATGATTGGTTGGATTAAATGTCAGACTGCGGCCGTTCCTTTCTTGAGCTATGCTAATATTATGCCAGGAAGTGAGCTATTAGTGCAAAAAGCCAACTCAATTATCATGAGGAACGCAAAAGAGCTAAAGTCTGCACTTATTGCATGCTTTCTGAAGCCCCTAAACAAATTAAATTTACTATTTGATCTGGACGTTTTTTCTTTATAGAAATGAGAAATCAGAAAACCTGAATTGCTTAAAGTAAAACTTATATTAATTTTTTTAAAATTAACAAAAGCCCTTTGCCACCTTAAATAATAATGAAAATAATGAAAGATAAATAATTAAAATTTATAAGTTATAAAGTAAAACTCAAATAATAAAAGATTACAGATTCAGTGTTCAAAGCGATTGGATCTAAACTTTAGGCCATTTACACTACTTGCTAAAGCCTGCTAAGCGTGCAACTTCATGTGTAAGCATTTGCAGTAAAAATATGGGGGAAAAAAAAGAACTTTTTTGTTATGAACAGTAGTTGGTTTACAAGCTCAATTCTATTCTAACTTTTTAAATTTTATATTAAGATATTGACAAAAAGTATTTAATTAATTGTTCTATTCTCTGACTATTATGAATTCTGTTCATTTAAACCCTATAGTATATATTTTTATATGCAGTGCGAATGCAAATGTAAACGCCCATTGCAAATCCAATAAAACAACGCAACAACGGAACACAAAAAAAAAAAAAAAAATAAATAAATAAAAATAAAAAAAAAAAAAATATAGCAAATACAACTACACATCAAATAAATATTAAGTAAATAAACAATCCTATTAATACAATGATTACAACTACAATGAAAAAGAAATATCGTCAATTCGAGCACATGCGAAATAATAAAAAGGGCGTTCTGTCAGATACAAAGATAGATAAAATTACTTTTTATAGCCAAATGAGAAACCCGAACCACTTATTGGTACACTCGCGAAGCGCACAATCATCATATGAGAGAGAGAGGAGTTCGTTTCAATTTTATATTGCAAGATTACAAATTTCAATTTGAATAGAAGAAACGAAATCAACCACCTGGCAAATGGAACGACGGCCGCCGATTGGCTGCATAACGTATGAAATAAATATTAAAAAATCCAATTCAATGATGCGAGAACGAGTAAGCGAACACAGAAGCGATATGCGCAAGAAGAGCGTAGTGGAAAAAATTAATTTATATAAAAGAAATCCACACTCTGATATACGCACACACACACACACACACGCAGCCAAATATACATCTTGTATGCCACGGTCGTTCATCCACAACCAGTAACAACATATATATATGTATATATATATGTGTATATATATGTCTATACATATGTATATATATATATATAGCAACCGTAAACACAACAGTATATATATATATATATATAAATATATATATGCATACATATACATTATAGCAAGCCGGCAATACAAAGAGTCTCCTCAGTGTTGTTTGTATTTTGTTGTTTGTTGAATTCAATAATATAATAAGAGAATAAATCCACATCTTCACTATATGCACATATGCACAAGAAAAAACAAAAAAACAACAAAAAAACAACAAAAAACACCACATAACGTCGGGAATAAAGAGTAGCAGCAAAATGCAAAAGAAACGAGAATGGAAAAAAGAGTTGCTCGACAAGAAACAAATGTAAAATGAAACGTACATATGTGTAGCCAGCATATTTGCAGAAAATGCAAGCAAGCACATATCACTTAATGGCATCTGCTGAAAAATTTAATGTGCATTTAAGTACATACATTTGACCAAGTATTAATTTTTTTATGTACATATCAAGGAAAAGCATAACTATATTTTCTCTTCACAGTTCTTCATACAAAGCAGCAAAACGTTTTTATATCGACAACCATATTACATAGTGACATACACAAACTTATAATCAAAAAAAAAAAAATAAATAAATAAAATAAAAATAAAACATTTATTTACGTAGTAAGAGGAAGAGATGGATCATGTGGTATTTGGTTGATTACGATTTATAGGAGAAAATTTCTAACAGGAATGTGAAATTAAACAAAATAATTTAGGATAAAATTGTAAATGATAAAAAATATTTTATATTAACAAATTTCACTTTAGTAGATGGCAATGATCATATTTAATTTATAAATATTTTATAAATATATTTGAATACTCTCCATCATATGTAAGTATCCCTTGGCCTACTTCTTATAGCGATAGTGTTATTATTATGAAACATAAGTAAATATATTACACAACTTACGATCAGAAGACAAAACCATTTTTTTAACCTGGTGGGGAACGAGTTGAAAAAATGAAATCATGTCAAAGAGAAGATATTTAAAATATACTTGACAGAAATTGATCCCTAGAGTGACTAGTTTTCACACCCGCAATCGAAAAATTTTTTTCATTCGAATTTTTTTTTTTTTTTTTTTTTTGTTGCGACAAATCATTCAGCGAATGCGTTCTATTCGCAGAGAGTCATTCGATTTATATTAATATGATTGATCTGTTCTCAAATATCCCTATGAAGCTTGCAAAGCCTAGTACACAAAGGATTTCGATCAACAACTCACTGCTCGCGGGTTCAACTCTTAGGTGCGATAAACTTTTGAATATAAAACCCCCCAGCCTTAGATGTTGATTGCTTTAAGACTTCAGTTGTGGAATCTATCGCTCTACATGTAGTAATATATAATAGAAATTATCAAAAGATTTATTAAAGATGATCTGTAATAATTAATCCCGAGCAATGCTGCGACAATTAGAAAAGAGCTTTACAAGCGATATATATCTGTTTCGAGATAGTGGTTATGCAAAATTCGCAGCATAGTGAATATATTTTTCATAAGTTTTTTGTTAATGTTGCTTGTTTATAAATATTCGGTTGATTGCATGTGTTTGTCTGTTCATACATAAAAATATATAATTATATATATAAATATGTATATATATATTCACAAGCTATATTGGTAACTTGCCTACTACGACAGCTATTGACAAGCAACTAGTGTGTGCTTGTGTTTCGCATTCCGATTCCGATTTGAAACGGATTAAATTTGATTTTTTTTCTTTTATTTTTCTCTCTTTCCGTTTTGTTCGCCTCTCGTTGTCTATCCAGTCTACTTATCTCATTCGGTTTTTGATCGTCGTCCATACAACGGCGTCGTGTTATGGACGGAGTCTTTATGCTTTTTATTAGCTAACACACAACACAATTTGCCGTTTTCTTTTTTTTTCTATTTCATCAAAAGAAAAAAAAAATAAATAAAAATAAAAACAAAATTTTGCTAAGAAATTTATGGTGCATTAATTAAAAATATAAAATAATAATATCGCTGAGTGAAAAAAAATGCAAGTGAATAATATCCCCTATATTTATCGCAAGCAACTTTTCAATTACTTAGAAAAGAAAAAAAAAAAAGGATAAATTAATCGAATTATTTTACGATCACATTGATTGAGCAGCGCGAGCTCGGCTTAATTCAATATAATTGCCTGTCTTTACGTAAATATTATACCTATGTATATATATATAGATCTATATATATATATATATATATATATAGATGTATAAAAAGAAACAGTAATAGTGAGAATTGAAATATATCTAAAATGGTTTTATTATTAAGTGTGACAGAAAATACTACGCGATAAAATTGAATTGAAATATATTTGTTCGAAAATTAATTATAAAGCTTATTTTTTTTTTGTTTTTTAATTTTTATTATTATTTTTTAGTGTTTATTACTATTCTGATAAAATAGTGAAATTAATTTTATATGTTAATCGCTAGCTATAAATGCAATAATAAATGCAAGAGCAGTGCACATGCTTTAAAAATGCGCACCAAAAAGATATTTTGTGTCTAATTACGTAATACATTTACAAATATATTATAACTATATATAGAGCGAAAAAAAAAAAAAAAAACAAAAAAAAAAAAACAAAAAAAAAAAAAGATCATCAAATTTTGCTTGATTACACTTTTGAATTGACTGCCGTAAAGGAATAGATTGCATATAAATATATATATATATATATATATTCATATATATATACATATATGTATTTGCTATATATTTTTCACTGACAAAATTCACTGAGAGAATTATTGTTACGATGTACCTCCTTAAAAATGTACGTTAAATAATTCCGAGCTATTCATTTGTGTGTTGAACGGGAATTCTACAGTTTATTTAAAATTTGTGGTAATGGTACTGAATACTATGGACTGTTCGGGGCGTTCAAACACCATTGAACGCGACTCGGAATTGGGTGATGACATGGTAAGTGCGTCCCGTTAATCATCCTCATCATCATCATCGTTATCATATTGCCGTCGGTATTGTATGAAATGTAAATTTTAATTAAAAATATTTTTGTGAAAGGATTTGAGAAAAACTTTCTAAATTTAAAAATGCCTCTCCTTTTGTAGAAAGGAGAGGGAGAATTTTCTGCCAAGTTTTTGAGATCTTAATATCTATCACATATATGACGAGTTCTTTTCAATATGCCATGATTTTCTATTTCAAAACTTTCTGAATTTCAAAATTTTTCATAACTCTTAGTGGAGAGGATGAGAATTTCAAAGATTTTCTGCCAAGATTTTCTTATCTAAGATCTATCATACATGAGGCGTCCTCTTCAATATGCATGAATATCTTCTTCGAAACGTTCTTCTGATAAACGATCCGTGAATGGCTTTTTCAATGGATTAACAATTCTTTCGTTTGCCTTCATTACTTTTCCTTAAGGCACTTGAACATAATTATCTATTATAATAAACTTTTCTCACATTTCTGTTAAAATTTGCGATCGTAAAGCCTTTGAGAGTTAAAATGAAAAACATTTGTTATCGTCTTCTTCTTCTTCCTCTTTTTCTGTAATTCATCAACTGAATAAAACAAGATTCGTTGTGTTATAGAAAACAACTTTCAATGTGAATACGAAATTCTTTGTTGGAAAATTAATAAAGTTGTTTAGTTAATTAATTTTTTTTTTAATTGAGTTATATGCCGAACTTTGTTTGTGTTTTCCCTAACGAGAGCATTAAAAGTCTTAAAACATTTGTATTAATACAAAATTATTGGTAAGGAAACTAACTGTCATTATTTATCTAAATAAATTGTTTTCTTATCATAATGAGTGATTTTACTTTTGTCTACTCTTTTAATGAAGACACACACACACACACAGAATTGACTTTTCAAAACTACATTTCTTGCAATATCTAATGTAAATAACAATTCTTTACATTAAATTTTGAATCAGTGCAAATATTCGTACGAACACTTTATTTATATGTATATGCGATGAGTACATATTGTCATCTTTTACTTTAATTTTGCGTAAGACAAGGTTATCGGAAATTTTGATTGTGTACTGGAAGTGTGATGCACAAAACTTTTACTTTTAATGGGGCGGGCTTCGCTTGGATTCATTCTAGTTAGAGGTGATCGGTCAGTTTAGAAAGTTCAACCTTCGCATTAGAAAGTTCAACCTTCTGAAAATGTTGCGCCACTTTGCTTATTATTATTGAAGAAGGGCTATACATTAACTTCTTTTCTCCGTTTGTGACATCTATAAAGTGTACATACATATACAGTTAGTTTGTGATCGTCTGCATGCCGCCTCTTTTAGAGACAATCATGGTCCTTTATGTACGCCTAATCAATGGTCAGTCCCCCCCTTGGCTAAAAGAAAAAAACAAATGAAAAATTTTTAATAACCGACATAAATATTTCCTATGACCGTCTAAGCTTTCACCATAAATTGCTTGCATCCCCTTAATGCTTACACTTGGAATTGGTAAAGCATGCTATAATTTTTATGAACTGGTTTACCGTTTATAATTGTAGATTATTGAAATCTAATGCACGCCCATTATGAACAAAGAGGCTACAGTTTACAATTCATAATATATATTAATCTGCCGGAAGGAGGCTCCTTCGAACTAAATTTAAACCATGAACATACAATGAAAACATTATACGTCCTTTGCCTAGATACTCGAAATGGATGAACAAGATCACAATTTCCTCAACAAAATTATTCGAATCGATGAGATCAGTCGTGTAAGGAAATAAGAAAAATTCTTGGATCTGAGTTGCGGAAAATCCAAGTCGAATTATTTCTCTAACCATAGCGAACGATAGTTTGATGCGATTTTGTGTTGACATTTATAAAAATGCCAGTAGTTTAACGGTTTTTTTTTTATATGTCAAACAGAGTGAATCATTTGTTGTTGATTTGCTGACTTGCAGAAGAAGAACAAGTTGAACAGTTGCCCTACAGTCCATGTTGTCTGATTTTTTTGCTCTCAAGCTCATGTCATGAATGTGAACTGTGTTCACTTAGAAGCTGTTGCGAATGTTCACCCAAGCAGATGCAATTATGTCCTAAAACCAGTGATAAAAAAAGTCTGTATTAACCGTCTGACAGGAAAGCAAATAGCAAACCAGTCTCCAATTTTGAGTTGGCAATTTCAGGCGATGGGTATCGCAGTTCCGCAGTTTTCCCATTGGTGTCTACTTAAAAATTTAATTCGATAAAGACAAACAGATCTTGTCCTTATTAATAAAGTGTTTGCGGAATCATAAATGGTTCAGTTTTACTTCTTTTAGGGTTTGGAAACGTTCATAGTCGGCATTGTTAAATTCCTTTTGATATCCAGAATGTTACTCCGTCTCTTGCCAATCTATACTGGTATTGAAAGACTTTTTCCTTTTTCGATCATTCCTATGGAAGAAATTTAATTTTTTCTCTATTTATTATATAATGAGATAGCAACTGAAGATAGATTCTTTTCCTGTAAAGGTCTTATAAAGAAATACAGTTTTTCATAAACCGTGGAACATCAGTAAAAAACTCTGGTTAAGATATTTTGAGATTTTCGGGTTTTTTAAATATTATAATAAACACAATCGTATCTTAGATGCCTTGCACCAATTCCCGAACAATAGGCACATCAAGAAACGCATCAGGTTCATATTTATTTCTAATTATCACGGGGTTTTAGTTAAGAGGCGTGGCCAGTTTTATAAAAGGAACCAAATCTGACATTCTCTGCAACTTTGAGAATGGAAGAATCGTTAAATGCCAAGAGAGAGAGAGAGAGAGAGAGAGAGAGAGAGAGAGAGAGAGAGAGAGAGAGAGAGAGAGAAATAGAGAATGAGAATGAGAAAGGTAATGGAATTCAGAGAATGGAGAACAGTATATAAAGACAGTGTAGTCCTTTTATAAAATACTTGTATATTATGCGATCTTTATGAGATGAGGGCTGGAAACCAATGAAGAGTGCATTTCATCGTCCTTTCTTTTCTGTTTTTTTATTTGTATTATTTGCCTTTCATTAACTAGGAAAAAAAAAAGAGAAAAGATTTTTATACCTTTCGTTATCTTCACTTTGTGCACGTAAGAGTCAATGATTCCTTTGATTAAGTGAGTACTGCTTTATTATGTGCTAATGTTGTTGTTCGAATATTAATTATAAACTTTATCGTTGTGCGGTTGATGGTAAACGTTCACGAGTAAATTTATTGATCAAATATTAAAATTATTTATTTAAGTAATTTGTTAGCAACTTAAATGAATATTAAATTGGACTTTTATTCTTTATTTGTGTTTATTTTTTTATTGATTTCGAAGTTTTTTTTTTTTTTTTCATTTCTATCTTTCGCTGAAGTTTGTTTAGGCTGACGCCTTAACCTGCGCGCATCTTAATGTAGTAAATGATGCAGTGTTATCTCCCTTGCTTAAGCCTCTCAAAGACAATCGTGAAAACAAAAAAGAAGAAGAAGAAGAAGAGTTTAATAAGCAAATCGTAAAAGGAGTGGCATAAGTTTCCTCACTTACAGTGAGGAAGTGAATGAAATAGTCGACTCTGACCTCTCTTTGTTATTGCTTTTTAAAGATTCGTGTGTGGTCATTTTATTTTATATATATATATATATATATATATGTGAGATATTTCATGTATTTGTTGACAAACAATAAAGTTTCGGTAGATTGAGTCATTATCATTATCATAAACCTAAGATTCCCAACAATTTATCTTGTTAGACATAAAGTTTCTCTTCAGGCGATTCTTTAAAGTTTTTCTCATGTATTGAGAAATCAAGAAATTGAGGAGAATAAGCTACCGCTCTTACTCAATGGTCAAGTTAGGTAGCGCTAGGTGGAAGCGGCAGCTTGCTGGCACTCGGGCCTCACAAATTCGGATAATAGGGTATAGGGTGAATAATATCAAGTATTTGAGTAGTGAAAATCAATGCACTTATTACGTTTTCTATATGAATTTTCTAATGCGTTGGATGCTGAAAACAGATCTCTAAAATTATTCAATCGTAATGTGGTGGGTGCTTTGTTTATGCACAGGTATATCCAGGGCAAGTGTTGTTCAGCTACTAAGTCCTTCAATAGGGCTAAAGGGCTTTCTCCGAGTTCTTATCCACTCGTCCTGGAGATACCTGCATACGGCGCAATACACTACCAAGATTCGTCGTTCTTTAATCGTACTGTCCGCCTTTGGGGGCACTACCTACCCGCAGTAGTCTTTTTCACCGTACCTGATGTCTGCATTCTCAAGTCCGACGTTCTCAAGTATTGCTCCCTTGTCTCGATACTCGTTTCCTAAAACCTTTCCCGATCACTACTGCGCCCGCACGTGTAGGGAATATCTCCTGAGTGACTGATCATTGAAAAGAAGATTCATTTTGTGTAAGCCTCTACTAGATCCTTAAGTTTTTGTCGAAACTCGGTGGCCAGCTTTAACACATATGGAGATAAAAATTGAAAAACGTGCAGCCTATCAAATCCAGTGTATCTATAGCCAAGGAGTACCAGGAGGAACAGCCGATGCAATTGCGTCGATCATTTAAAGAAGAAAATCTTGTGCAACAAGCGAACACGCATCACGGGTTGATTTTTCAGCATGACGACGCACAACTTCATTTTGTAAAACTCCTCTGGCAGACTTTAGGTTTAGCAGTGCTGGACTGAACTACGCTATCACCCGCTTTGTATTTACTTAGCGTTTTTAAACAGAGTTCCCACTCTAGTGACTAATGAAAAATGTCCCTTTATCTGGACTGTCTCAGCGCCTCACTTGAGTTTTGGAATCATGAAATTCACATTCACAAACATAAAGAAAAAGGAGTAGCTAACCATGGCCAATACTTAAAATCAAATATATAAACCAAACCATAATTCATTTTTACAGCTGGTAACACTTAGATAACCGAACGAAACGAAAGCAAAGCGAAATTCAACTACGTCCTGTCAGTTACTCCACAGAACATTATTGAATGTAAACGTAATCACATGTTATACTTTCAGTGGTGCAGAGGTAGCAGTGGTAGCTGCTTGAGCAATATTTCTGGTAATAAATCCTAGTTACAACGACAACAATAGCTAATAGCTGAAAATCAAGCAGCTTCGATATCGAAATCTGGTTTGCATTAGCTTTAATCAACTGTGGGAAAATATTATTACATATATATATAGAAGTATATGGGCGCTTAGTCAATCGTTAGTTATTGTTAGACTGAAAGCATGCGAGTGATATGTATACACATGTGCATTGAATGTTTTTTTTTATTTTTTGTTGTTTTTTTTATTAAATTATGAAATTTTTAATGTTTGTTGCTATCGTTTTAATATAAAATCTATGAAAAATCACATTAGTATGTACATAATATAAAATTTAATTAAACGAAAGATGATGGTACTTAAAAAGCCATAAATTTCATGTTAGTGTTTTTAATCTCCACGGCAAACGAGACGGCGTTAAACAGCTGCTGATGTTGAGACGAAGAAGACGAAGAGTGATGCGGATCTTGTTTATGTAATCAAATTATATGAACAATAAATAAAAGTGACGTGTAATGGTAGACCGTAGATGTTCCCGGAATTATTTTTGCAAATTTAATATTTATCTCGTTTTCATATGCAAACGTATTTCGTGCGTGCTTGTCCACGAGGAAAATTGTGTCTTCAGATTTACGGAAGATACCTGAAACATATTCGCGTCTCCACTTCGCTTAAACTGCGTCTGCTTCTTATTAAACTTAAAAATAATTGCTGTTGTTCCCTGGCTTTTGAGCATTTGCGAACCCGTGACTTCTCTACTTCTAAGTTCTATTTCTAAACTGCACGCCCCCAACATAAGTTATATCGCTAAACGGTGGAATAAACAGCTTTTGATGAAGTTTTGCAAAAAGGATCGAATAGTAGCAAGCAACGACTGTAGCAAATAGAAAAAATTTTTTTTTTAAATCTTTTTTTGGATAGAAGGAAAGATGATTTAATAGTAATCGTGGAGCTTGCCAAGTATAAATTCGATTTAAAAAAAAAAATTGTTTACGAAAAATATTGGAAAATGACAGCATCGAAGACAATCTGGCGAGTAATTTTTAATTTAAGGGGCTCCTCGGGACGCTTGTTCTTCACAGGTATAGCAATCGAAATAGTTGAGCGAAGGGGGAAGTATTTGGATGAAAACGCTCAGCTTTTGTCAAAGAATACGGAGAACATTTTTTTCTGTTAGTAAAAAATATTCAAATTAATGAAAATCCCTTCGCGTCGTATCACTTGTGGTACACGTGTACATTAAGCTGAAATAGATCCAACTTTTATTTTACCGATTCATTCAGATTCATTTCTTGAGTTTACCTATCTGTCCGCCAGTCTGATACCTATCCGTGTGTTTTTGTGTACAGATAATAGGCCGTAATTTTTGACTTAGGCTGATGGAATTTGGTACACAAGCGTGTCCCGGCCCAAGGACAAACGCTATTGAAAATGATTCTGCTTGGACCACTTTTTCATCCATTTGCCATATAACTCTTATAGTGAGTGAAGTAATGTATTTAGTGGTTGGCCACGGCCCGTTGTAGTGCTTTATAATGCTATAATGGCTACTTAAGTAAACATTTAAACCAAAACAAGAGAAAACCTTGATTTTCTGCACAATTTACAGTGACTTTCTTGCATGAATTTCAAGGGCAGTAGATAACCGGAACCCGTACATATATATTTTCGTGTTTTTAGTCAAAAGCAAGAAATTGAAATTGAAAGACTAAGAAAACTAATTACAAATGTAGCTTTCAGGACCTCTTCCGCATTAGAGTTACCTTGACTAACCTTGCTAGCGTACACACTTATTTACTTATGTACGCATTTCTTATGCCGTGTTCGAGTGTGAAGGCGTGTATTTAATTTAATTTTAATCACACATTACAATAAAATGCTTTCATAAAAAAAAAAAAAAACAAAAAATGATGCTTTTAAAATTAACGTCTCTAAAAATACTTTAATGCACACATGTATGCATATACACACACATGCCTGTGTGCTGCTATGTTTTATGCAAGTCAACGTTTTGGTACCGAGAATATGAATGGTTTAAATTAATCTGCTACGCATACACACGTTTACATATATATGGTAGCTCTTGAAGCTTTAAACTGAAATCTTGAAATACATTAATTAACACGTGTTGACGTGATGAGTAGTTCTTACCTTAATTCTCTTTTTGGCTCATCTCTAAATTCCTTTTAATTTTTATAGTGTATATGCACTACATTATATTCATTGCTTTTGAAAATTTTGCATATACAGTGAAAGCTCTAGAACTCGGCTACCTTCGTTAACGTTATATGATATTATCAGTTAAAGATTGCCGTTAGCAAACCTGCTATGATCCGTTCGATTGCTTTACACAGAGGGAAAGAGACAAGTCGTAATGCGCGTAATGTGTTTATACCTTTGCGGGGGAGATGTCTACGATTTCAGTTATTACCTTAATTTCAGTTCACATTATTAAAAAGTTTCATTTATTGATGAAAAAATGCCAAAGTTTATCTTTACAAAATGGCCAGCTTCAGTGAAATTAGGTAGAAATCCCTGAGTATCCAAACCTCCCTGCTTTTATGTGCCATTAATGCTCGATTCGGAAAAATTGTTCTATTTTGCACTCTCGGTCTCATCACCAGAGAGAAAAAGAAATGAAATTGCCCTTGACTTGTGAAAAAGTGAGAAAGGAAAGCAAAAAGTTCGTGTAAAATCGCCACATGTGGGTAAGTGCATCATCCAGAGGAAATTTTTTGAGGCAGCCAGAATATTTGATCATTTTTCTCTATTTATCATATGCTCACCTGTAAACAAAAGCCATATGCATATTGACAAAAATTAATCATTTCACGCTTTAAACTTTCTCCAAGTTTGTTGTGTTAGATTATTGTCTAACTGCAATAATAGCATCCTGGGGTTTATTATTTTTGTTAGCACATTTCTCACTCACCTCTAATGTAAAAGTCTTAGTTGAAATTTGTTTTTATTAAATTATCTAGGTCAAGCTCGAAGATCGCAAACAAATTAAACTCTCTATAATCTAAAGATCTTAGAACGTTCAAGAGCCGCCAGTAGAGGCTAAAATTTCTTCTTAGTAAATCATTTGTGGTGAAGTTCGAAAATCAGATAAATCGGGTTAATCAGTATGTAAGTATATGATTTTTTGTTTATACAATTACTTACACAGTGCTGCCAGATTGCGTAGAAGTGGAATTTCACTCACCGATCCACGTTGTTTGTATCTTGCATTAAAATATTTAGCCTACATTCTGCACGTTCTAATCAACTGACTATGAAAACCCGGCATAAGCAAGTGCCAGAAAGGTTTTCTGCCTTTTTTTTGTTTTAGTTTCTTTTCTATCATTTCTAGAAGAAAAGAGAATTGGAAAGTATAATTTAGATGGACTCTTTCCCCTTTTTCTCGTTTTAGTCCTCAATTGTATTTGGAAGAAAGCAAAAGTTTTTGTTTTGTTGATTTTTATTTTTTTATTTTAAGCCGATAGCCTTAGATGCTAGTGCTTTGAGACTTTCGTCTTAGACTTTGTTTCACAATAACAATAATATTTTTCATTATATGATCAATCACTTCGGGGATATGCCCTATTCGTATAACACAGTCGCAGCCTGAGTATTATGACTTCACCGAGTGAGCACTCCCTACAGTTATGATGTTTGAATCCGCGATCTACAACCTGGTAGTTGCGATTCTTAGTCTATTCATGCTACTCATACGGACTTATGGATTGGTTAAAAAGTATATTTTCAGGGCCTTTTGGCTTTGCCCTTTATCCGGTTTTAGGTAGTCAATCTCTGTAGATGTATTATTCGACTTGGATCGAATTGAATTTATGAGTGATTTGATATCCATTTTGTTCTGGCCGAAAGAGTATCAAGGTGAATATGATAAAAAACAACTCCTACCTAAATATTTCCGACCTTACATTGGTAAGTGTAAATAAACTAATTATAGAAAAGTGTATCGGATCTGTTGAATATCAATTATTTGCGACAGGCTGTCTAACTAAAATAAATGCAAATAAATTATTCATATAATAATTAAAAAAAAATAGTTTACAATTTTTTGATTAATGCTTTTGATTACGATTATAAAAAAAAAAAAAAAAATAAAAAAAAAAAAGAAAACAAAATTGTTTTTTTTTTCAGCAGTAAGGGGATTGGAGCCCACATATATTCATCCATATACACATTACGCTTTTGTTAACAGTTACCCTTTCTGTATCGAAAAACATAGCGAGAATACTACATATGTACGTATATGCAAGCGAATAAAAAAGTTAATTAAATGTTGGCTAACAGCCGCAAAACCTAAAACCAACTGCTGCAAAATGAAATCATTAAAAAAAGTAATTATCAAAATGCTAATAAAACGAACATGCACTCATATGGGCGTGACTAATAGGTGAGCACACTGCACACAACATTGTTCTCTTTGCACTAACAACTGCATACATATGTACTTACAAGGAAACACATATTGTCTGTGCATGTGTGTATATATATATATATATATATATATATGCTAAAGATTTTCAAATTTGTCTATGTGTGTGTTTGTGTGTGTGTGTGTGTGTATCTGTATATATTATATTAAAATACACATTCGAACTGTTTGCGATTGCAAAAATTTACCAAATGATGATTTCCCTGTTTATCTTCTTCATTTATTAAGTATATTAACATTCTTTGATACATTTGTAACATTTCAATTTTTCTACACTTACGACTTATGTCGATGCAGTGTACATCTATAGAGAATGAAATATTGGCAATCGTTAGTGATATATCAATGATAAATTGATGATACTATTGGTATGGGGTCAGTAGTAATTTCTTTGAAGATTGCTACCGAGCTTCAGCTCGCATAGCAAAAAAAAACAAAAAAAAAAGAAAGAACGAAAACCATACGCACATACACATACATTATTAAAATTTCTGGTTTCGGATGAAAGATTTTTATTTTCCCATATTTTTTTAAACAATATATTAGTAATTTTTTATTTTTTCTATAAAACTACTAAACATCCATGATCACATCTGTATCCTAAAAGATAGCAAGGGCAGCTATACGCTTTCCTAATGTTATTTTGTTGCAATCGAATTCCGCTGATGGGTAATTAGGAAGCCGCTGTCCGTCTTTATTTGACTTTCGGCTTTCGTAACATACACGAGTATTATCGAAAGTTACCAAATTGTACAATAAATTATGCCGTGCTCAGCAAAAATTTAGTAAACATCATCGACCTTTCATTTTTTGGTTTCTAATATGAGACAAGATATATGAATATATATGAATAAGGGTATAGTATAGATCAAGCACGGTCTGCTGCATTAAGATTTGAACAGCGACTTGGTAGTCGTGACACTTGCTTATTCGGTCATGCGGTGGTTCACCTTTGACTCATCAAACGGCAAATTACGCACGCACCTTACCCCCGTACAAGGTTTCTTCGAAAGAGACAAGGACAACTTGTCGGGGAAAATGTTGTTTATATTTTTTTCGTTGTAGAGGTTGCATGGGCATTTTATGATATAAAAAAAAAAAATAATAATTTTTTTTATTTAACATTACATTGGTGAATATAATATGAAGTCCGAAGAGTCTTGGCCCGCTAATAGCATATAAACTTCCTGACTACTGCAACAAATGGACACATTTACAGGTCATCGGGGCTCTTTGTCAAAAGCGATTTCCGAGGTCCATGTAAATAGCTCAGTGGGAACAATCTAAAATATGACAGTCATATGAAACATTTTTCAGTCAATACCGACTAACACTCCTGTTGCATACTTTCTTAGCCTGCAAAAAATTAAGAAAAGAAAAAAAGATCAATATTTTTGTATTACATTACATGTGTCACAGGCTATTTACAATTTCAATAAGTATATCATTGAACTGTACAATATTGAAAACGACAAACGTATTACATGACAAACTTAATATGCTATTGTTTGTTTGCTTTAAATTTCTGCGAACATGTGGTAGTGTTTTCATGTAATGAGAGCACGATCGTTGGTCGTATACAATGCGCGAAATGTTGGCAAATTAATACCAAAAAAAAATCTGCCCCCCCCCCCCCCCTCCCCCTCTTTCCTCCTCCTCATAGCAAAACAAAAAAAAAAACCATCGCAACAAATGAAAAATCCCACAATGGAACAACAATAACAAAACATAATTTATTTACGCGATCGATCAATAAGCAAATAAAGCATTTGTTTGTGTGTCCATGCACAAAAGCTGACATTTACGTATATATATATATATATATATATATATATATATGGCGTGTATACGTAGATATGTATGTGAACTTCTGCAGTGGGATTATTTCTATGTGGCTGCTTTTCTGGTGGTATTAAAGTGAGGGTTGTTTGGTTAGTTGCTTTTCCATTTTTATTTATTTATTTTTTTTATTTTTTTGCTTTTGTTTTTGTTTTTGTATACATGCAACTTTTTCTTTTCTTTTAATTTCATTTTGAAACCAGTTTCGCGTCATGGATTTATTTTCGCGTCATTTTCAGCGTTCGGTACAAACACAGACAAACACACGTAATTTAACCACATATTCGTATAGAGATGTATACATATATGTAATATGCCCATGTGCATAATGGAGCTACAGAACGCCATTATGGTGGTTTTTCTCTTAAAAAAGATTCACTCACTACTCTTTCATGTGTATTATGAGCAAAAACATATGAATCAGAAGCGCATTAAACGAAAAAAAAAAAAAAACGTTTTTACTTCTTTTCTTTTTTTCTTTCAGATTTAAGAGAAAGAAAAATTTCTTAATTAGTTTTCATAGGTCATTTGATCATAAGTGAGGTCAATTTATTGATCACACCTCGCAAGACAAATTCCGAGAGTCGGGACTTTAGCACTTTCATTTACTGCATGTTTTAATTAATATCGAGACGAAGCAGAAAATAGCATAATAAACTTTTAGATAAGGGGATGAATCAATTATAAAATGAATGAAATTACATTTTAAGATGGAAAGCGGAAGTGTATGTGAACTATAGTAAAGATTGGTTTGATGTGCTCCTTTTGCTGCTCAGCATTTACATAGCCATATCAGTGATACTCTTGTCCGAAAATTTATTTATATATGCGAATAAAAGGATTCCTTGATTTTGGAGATTTAATGTAATTCCACGCAAGGCTTAAAGTACGTAAACCAATTTATTCGAAAAATTTTCAAAACAAAATGGATGCGAAAATAATTCCACTTTCTTTGCATCCTTGATTTGCCTGACGGCACCGCTACAGATCACAATTTCGCATCTACCATAATAAAGTGACAAATACAACTCAAAATCTTTTTGCAAAAAATAGCTCGAAAACGGACAACAGAGCCGAGAGACAAATCTCTCAAACTCTTATTTTTGGCAAGCAATCGGAAGTTGTCAAAATCGCAAGAAATTGAGGCAGTCAGCGACAATAGACAGAATTTTAGCTGAAAGAAAATGACCTTGAAGTAATGGCAGAAATTTTTCTCATTCCAAACTTTTCGTTTCTTGACAACAGCACCGTCTCCTGGTAGTCGCGATGAAGTTACACTAACAATATTATCTTTGGAATGCTTTCAAGTCGCAGTAAACTGTTCCTAAAGACATCTATCTATTGTCGCACATGCGAGAAGCTAGAGAGTAGGTAAAGCAATCGCTTGTGATTTCGTAAGAGGGAAATTATTCAGTTTGTCAGTATGTTCAATCACGATGATGAAGCGGATAGAGACACATTGGTAGAAGCCGAGGCCTCGGAGTGGTGCGTTATGCTCTTACTGATCGACTCCTTGCTATAGGTATAAATAGTAATCGTAATTATGTATGTATGCACGTAAATAAATAAATTTCTTAACTGTTCGATTCGAAATTACACGAAAAAATGTTTTTCCATTAGCAAATTGTTGCCGTTTAATCTAAAAGATTTAAGGCGTATAATAAGCAAGAAAAAAGATCATTCTTTTGAAAAAGGTATAGTCGTGTTACCCTTGTTATTGTTAATAAGTGTATGGGAAATCCGTATTGCGATTTGAAAGGTCTATTAGACTGGTCGGTGCCTTTAGCGCCCTACTTTTATACACTCCCCTACACTTATAAAGCCCGCAATCTTTTTTTTGGAAACGAAGCACTTACTACCCAGCTGCGTAGTCGGACCACCTTTGAAGCCTCATCTCCCTACTCTTAGTATTAGTCCAGTAGATGGTTGCATACAAACTCGCTTTGAGCTAAGATCTTGGTATGGATACGTTAATGCAGCTTAGACTGAGTATAGACATTGATTGACATACAACATATACATGCAAACGTACGAACAAATATGCATGTATAGCTTACCTCGATTTGTGGAATTATAACCGAGAACGACTGAAAGTGTATTTGTTTGAATAGCATCGAAATTCGATATGCTGCTGAAACTGAGTCCACGTACAATCTTAAACTCATCAATTCGTCATTCATAAAGTTTATGAAACTTTCGGGGCGTGTTTAATAATTAAATATAGTATATGTCAAGGGAACTTTGTATTTCTTCATTTTTTCAAGAAATGCTAAAAAACTCTTTCAAAATTCATTCTCGATACCTTTATGAAAACCACTTAATTTTCTTTATACTCAGTCGTGGTAATGAATGAAATAATTTTTTTTGCAATTTTTAGAAAAGAACCTTTTGAAGATTCTAATCACAATTATTTTTATATCAATATGTAACTCTTGACCGATATTAAGTTTTAGATTCGTATTAAAATTTTTCTTGACCTTAAAAAGTCTAACCCTGAAGATGAGTAAATAGATAACTCGCTACCCTGCTCCCAGCATGGCATATATTAAATCCTTTCGACGAGATATATTTGGAGATGTTGAGGTCAATGTTTCAGTGAAGTTTACAAAAATTTTTATGATGCCTGCGCTTACCTAAATCACATCACATCATCAGATAGTTGAGCTAATTTTCATATCCTTGCATGTTCCTTAAGAATGCAACGCGCAGCTCAAAGGGGTGGTTGGTTTAAAGCGAATGCATTCTCGTGCATTCTTTCCCTAAAGAAAAGATAATCTACATTTTTAAAGGCTAGATTCATGTCCAATTTGCGCGGTTTTCAAGATAAATAATTAAAAAATGTCATTTACACGGAGAGAAAGTTCGCTCATAAAAGACGGTTTCTGGTTTAAAATTTACGGCCTTTGCTTTATCAATTTAAAAATGGAAACAACAACAATAGAAACTTTCCTAGGCAACTAAATCTGGAAGACTGGAAAATGTATGAGGGAAAATGTATCTTTTGATAGGTGTTGTTAACTAAGAAATTTTGACAGGTTTATAACGCAATTGAAGGTCTAAGGGATTATATTATATTATTTTATACCGCAAGGTCAGGCTAAGGAAAATTTCTGCGAATCATATTTATAAATAAAATTTTAGTCTTAACCGCCGACCGACATTAAAATGTCATTTGGAAAATTCTGATAGCTCAGGCAAATGTAAGCATGTGTTTGACATTACAGACGAGACAATATAGGAAAAATGCATACATATATGCATACATATACATATATTCATATATCTATATATACATTTTCATATGCATATATATGAGTACATAGACTTATTTATAAGTAAGCATCTGTATATACAGTAAATGCGTTTAACATCGTCTCATCGATCCTTCTGTGCCTTTCGTTCTGTGTCTTTTTAATTTTCATTTAATGATCTTATTGTTTTTGTCATTGTTTATGACTACTTCTTGGAAATTCAAATGCCATACCAGACACGAGTAAGTAAGTGATCGTCGATATAGAGACAGTTTTATGATTTTTCTTTTATTTTTTTATTTTTTTTTTTTTCATTGGCACAATCGTTGTACAAATCTCTGTACCTGAACATATATGTTTGCATAAGTTTTATCCCATGATCTTTTATTTAATCCTATGATCCTACGATTATAAAGTTGTGACACGCTGTTTTCGCATCCTTCACAATATTTTGCATATTGAATAGGCGAATAGATGCGATATTCGTTATGATATGTAAATAAGTAATAGGTTTTCGTGTTTAAATCCAAAGACAGGACAAAAGAAGTCTTTTTTGCAATCTATCACAAAAACTATTAAAAGCAATTCTAGTGACGAAAGGAAAAGGTTGTCATGTCCGGTAACAGAGTGAATACTTCAGGTATAACAAGAGGGTATCAATTTTACATGCTAGCGAGCTTAATACAATTAACTGAAAATTGATTTCTATGCTTCAATATACATACATCTATATATAATATACATACATGTATATTCTATACATCTATATTCAATATACATACATATATGTAACATCTCTTCTTATTCTTTAATCATACCATGAATTCAGCCTTAAGTATTTTCCTAGGCGGGGAAGTGAGTTGATACGAAGTCGAATTTGTGTTCAGATCAAAAAGTTTTTTTTTGGGAAGCGCTAAGTCATGCGTTAAGAAATTGTGGACAAAAGTCCTTTAGTACACAATGCAATTTTTTTGCAGCGAACGATAAACGAAAGAGAGAAAAAAAAATGTTACATGAAGTTAGCTTAAGACACACCGCCGCAATGTCCTTCGCAGAGATAAATAAATATTATTAACTGTTAATTTCAGGATGAATTTTTCTTTATTAATTAAATAACAAATAGCGATAAATATTTTGATCATTTCATAAACAAGCACTCGGCAATCTCATAAAGTCTATGCACGAAAGTGAAAATATATAATCGGTCTTCGTTCATAGATAAGCAGTTTGGGAAATTCCTGTACATGTAATGCTTACATGCTTTTGATATTTGATATCAATCGCGTTCACATTAGGTTACAAAAAGTTGTGCGTCATTTTTCTACATCTAATAATTGAATTTTAAACATATTTTGCTTTAAAATAAGCGAACTTAATAATTTTCATAGGCGGGAATTTACAAAGAGTAACGAAACTGCATCACTTACGGCAAATGAAACTCATACGAAATTTATTTGCACTATCTTAAACTAATACTTTGGAATTGTTATGGACTTTTTGTCCGCACCCTTGAAAGGGTGAGTAGGGGGTATATTCATTTGATCGCAACTTTTGCGCCATTTAGAAGAAGGCGTCAGGGTCCCCAAAAATTATATATATTGTCGATCACCATTCAAGGCTTTCGGGTGTCCGTCGGTCCATGTATCCATCTCCGGAATGTCTGTGGTAAGCAATATCCTGATCGCAAAAATGAAGTTATCGGTTTCAAATTATAGGCTCTTGCACGACAGTTGGTATTGAAAATTGGTTACATCGGTCAAAGAACACACTCAGAGTACAATGTAGTCTGATATCACTTGTGGCTTCGAAACAAGAGAATGTTTTGGATTTTATTCGTTATTTACAAGCCATCACAGAAGCTACGAGAAAAATTCGCATGTGTACTCCATGGATGATTCTACAGTAACTGACTACAGTATCAAAAAACATCCGACTAAGCACCTTCATTACTATAGAAAATTTAAAATTTATTTTATTTTTTGCTAAGACGTCTGCAACATACAGCAAAACGCTTCCTAGACTCCATAAATGATGTACTTTCTTGACCAGTATCAAGCACTAAGGTCATCAAGTTAGTGAGTATAAGAGAGTTCGGCCATGGCTGAACAATAGGAACAATATATATGTATATACGTATACCTATATATATATTGGTATACGTACGTATATATGTACGTATATAAACTAACATCCCTTACAGGTTCTAAGGCAGAGTATTTTATCCATTTTGTGAATGTATGTTAGGCAGGCCATGCCTATGTCTTGATTGCAGTTTAATGATCTTCGTAAATTTATATATGTAAACTAAACTATCAGCGATCTATATGCGATATAAATTATTAAAATACAGTAACAACAGATTAGATGGCCTTACAATACGTAAATCCTTTTTCACTCACTTCGCCAAACTGTTCATCAAATTTAGTGTTAGGCCTATTGGTGCTAACAAGAATTAATCTTATGTTTAAAGTTAGGTGCAGCAATGACTTGCTTACAAGCAATATAATAACTTAATATATGATAAAAAAAGAAAAAACTGACGAAAATGAGAATTAGATGGAAAATACGACGGGGATTTAGTTTATTTTGCCGGATAACTCGTACGAGTGCCAAGCGTTAGAACAGACAGACGCATAGGAAAATACGAGACAAAATGCAAATCTTAGCGCAACTCCAATAAACTTTAGGTCAACAGAAATTCGCTTTATTTCTTTTTCGCTCCCATTCGATTGTCCCTTTCTATCGTTCTTTATTTAATTTGTTGGCCAGTTTATGTTTCTTTAGTTTATCGTGAAGACCGGAGATTCCATAAAGGGAAAATAAAGACAGATTACTAGAAAGAGAAACGATTGAAAGATGATAAAAAAAATCGCCAAAAAATGTCTCATTGTATAAATAATGTCCTCTGAAAGGTATTATAATAAAAAGCCGAGACATTCACATGATTTTATATTAACGTAAGATTATGAATCGGGCCAACCATATCGTAGGAAAAAACAATTCAGTTTGGGCACTACTGGCCGATTCATTTAACCATAATCGCATTAAAAATGGGCGTATTTAAACAATTACCAATCATATAATACTTTAGTTGAAAAGACTAAGCCAATCTCGAAAACACAGAAATTTTCAATCTTTCTTCAACCGCCCTTTAAATTGTTAAGTTGTTGGTAGGTGGATCTTGATCGCCTTTAATTCTTACGTTTAGGGATTTAAAAGAAAACTGCTTCAGTTTTCTTGTTTAATTTTTGCGATCTTGAGGAGAAACGAACGAATTAGACAAACAATGGGAGAAATATCCCTCTTCGCGGATTTAGCAAGAATCTATTTTATAATTATTCCTTCCATGATCACTGGCACGCGCTGCGTTTAAGGATTTAGATAAGTCTATCTTCATAGTTTCTCTGTTATACCCATCCTAGCTCACTTGTGATACAAGATTATATTAAGTATATGCGATCATGAGGTAGATCCATCTTTTAATAGGCCAACCGATGGAGAATCTCTTTTTAAATCGATCAAAGCGTGTCTGTCCGTCTGTCTGGACCAAAAAATCGTTTAAATATTTTGATAAAATTTGGTACATCGACACCTTTTAGCCCAAGGACGAATGCTATTGAAAATCACTTTTTCGTTCACTTCTCAGATCACGTTTTGTTTGGAAAAGCAGATATGTAGATAATTGTAAGTCGGTGTAAGGTATTTAATGTAAAGTTTTAGTAACGTTTTTTTTTACTTTTAATTAATACTGAAGTCTACGTCTTCATAAGAAGCAGAAAGAAGAAGAAGAAATTATAATTGTAGCAATCCGTCGTACGATAAAGTTTGTTTAATTCATCTTGCGAAGTCGGCATAAGAGTGAGAGAATTTTAATACATTTTCTGGCAACAGTTTCATTAGTTAAATAACAATTTCGTTAATAAGAGGGTATTAAGCCGAATTTTGAAAAATTATTTGAACATCGTATTGTAATACTTTCGACCTTTGCATCTTTTTTTGTATGTAAACAATTTTGCTTCTAAAGTGTCAATACTGTTCTCTGCTCTGTTATTAGCTGTGTTACATCCCAAACTATTCATAACGATTGTTTTCCCTCCCCTCTCCTTTCCGCTTTATTCAAAATGCACTGCTAAAAAAAAAAAAAGACAAAAAAAATTCGGTAAAGCGATAAGACAAAAGCTATTGTTGTTTTCTAGTTTATTACACTTTCACATTGCAAGTGAGTGCGCATGAGTGTTAATGTAAGCTAATATTCGTTATGTGTGCCTAAATACTTTAGACTGATTGTGTGTTATTGCATTAAAAATAAAATCATGAAACTAAAAAGAAACTATCGTTTCTTTCACAATTTGGTAGTCGATGATATGGCAATCAATAGCAAGCGGTTTTCCTTTTCTTTTCCACCTTGACGATACGTTAGCAGACAGAGCAACCATATAGGAAAGCTACTTACTTTACTTTCTTCTTTTCTTAACTGCTAATGGAATTAATTTTATGTGGAAAAATTTTGTTATGCTGCCATCAGAATAGGAATAAGTAATTGGGAGTAGCCAAGTGGATAAGATTCGTGATTACCAAGTGAGTATTCATGGGTTAAAATCTCAGTAGAACAAACTTTTGGTCATAGTTGTAATGAGTGCTCAGTCGGTAAAGGCATAACACTTACACTAAATAGTTGGCACACTTTTACCCCTACGTTCACTGAAGGTTTATCCTAGGTATCCACTTTTATACGACATAAGGAATATAAGACGTCGACGACAGTTGCATCAACATGACAGTGGTGTTAACTTAACAAAACATGTGAAAATGATATAGAGGAACACAGCCCATTATTAAATACCTTAGAGCACTTCGCTTCATACAGTTAGTTATTCATATAACAAGCAGTGGTCCGATCCGTATCATTTTCGGTACCGTTCGGCATTGGGCCAAATCTTGTCCTTCTACCACATTTCATCATAATATCTGAAAAATTGCGGGCTGTAGATTGAGTGCAAGAAAATAGAAGAGGACAGATGGACAGACAAGCTTAGAGTGATGCAGAAATTAATATTTTATCGATCAGTATAATAAAAGAAGTACTCAAGTCTCAAGTACTTATTCCTACCATCTTCCTCCTTAATATTCCTTTGTACCATAAATGGTGCAGAGTATAACAAAAACCTACGTGAATAGTCTCAAAAGTGTACTTGTCTTTTTGGCAGGGAAGTGATGGTCTATCAGAAGGATGTACCTAACACTGGACAGAGACTATACTTAGAAAAATATATTATTTTCTGTTGCCTTGGCTAAGTCTAAAAATCCATTCCACAGTTTCCAAAATCAAATCAAAGTAAATATTGTAGAAATATGTTCTGTGTAATATTCAAAGTCATGTGATCATAATGGGCCTCATATTTAGACGGTCTAAGGAATGCCGTAGACTTAGTTGCGATTAGGTAAGAAATTAGGTTGTTTTTCATAACCCGAGTAGAGCTAAACTTCCTTCCACGATCGCTATTTTGAAATCGGTTTATTTACATTGGCTTAACTATCGTACGTGTCATGCTTCAGTTGTGGAATAAAACGTTTTCGTTTTTATAGCATGTTACAGTGTTGTCAAAATGAATAAATTTATGCAAAAACAATAAAAACAAGAAAAAGGTTCAGCTTAAGCCGAATATAATTTTTTGGATGTTATGCGATTTTTTATTTTACATAAAAAGCATAATTATGTTAAGGGCTCTAGGCAAAACAAATGCAACAACAGCAACAACACCAACAGCAACAATAATCATAAGCATTACAACATTAGCTGCTCGCATCAATGCAACGAATAGTGGCGACAAAATTGATTTATTGTAATTGCTTTCAAATCGTAAACTGTATCGCAAGTACAAAGCTTAAAAAAAATCATAAAATTTTCTCCTTTATATTAAAAGGTAAATTTTTCTTTTATACAAACGCAATGTATATGCGACCAATGATTCTATTCAAATATACGTTCATATAACTATATATATATATATATATATATATATTTATGCACTTAAATATATATATATGAGTAAATGCGTACAGGTATGGGTTCTACGTTCATTTGATTCGTACTGGGAATGCTTAACACCTTTGTGGTTACAGAGCAACACTGTGGTGTTCGCCAAACATCAAAGAATTCTTGGAAGTTTTCAATAGCGTAACGATAAACGATAAATGCGCCGTTTTAATGTTTCAAAGGTACGATTTAGTGCCTTGGCTGTGTTTAAATTGAAAATTCCCGATTTGCAATACATAGTCACACTTTTATGCTTTTCTTAAACATTTATGTACAAACAAATATTTATGTACATACACATACACAACGGTGTGAAATAAGTTGTTTAAACAGTTTTAAAAGTGTTCTCGCGTACGTCACATACATAATCATATAGCGATATATGTGTGTGTATATAAATGAATTCAGCTTATAAGGCTCTCTTGCACAATTTCGTTGTGCCGGAAGATCTAACACTTATTACTATTCTTGCATTCATCAAAATTCAATTTGCTAATGGTATCATAAGTAATTCATAGAATTCCTGATATTAGACATCAATTACATCAGTTCAACTTCCATCTATGCTTGCTATTCCTAGAAAGTGAAAACTTTTAATATATAATACCTTTGAACAGTTGCAGTGAAAGCGCTTTTAAACGTTAATTACGAACAAGAAGTTAAGCAAACCTCAAAGAGTAGTAGAGCATAGCAGAATCAAAAAGAAAAAAAAAGGAAGAAAGTCTTTAAAATTTCATAAGCAATACTTTTTGCTCAAGTTCAGTTCAATTACTTAATCGTGGACCACAAAGTGTCTATTGTTCGCATTATTACCTTCAGTTTTTTTTAAGTTATTTCTAATTTTCCAATAAAAATCACTTTTTCTTCTGTGCGGACAGACAATTGATTCAAAAACTGATTCCGGGCGGGGGGGAAATGGGTCTATCTCAGATTTTTCTAAGCGTAGCATACTTCCGCACAAATTTAATATGCCAGTGTGCCACAATTGCTGTAGGGCATAATAAATTTGTTAAATTTACGACTCGAAAAACAAAGCAAATCGTAATATGACGGAAATGGTAGTAATTATCGGAAATACTAAAACAAAGGCGATTATGTTTTCCTCGATTAATTTCCTCTAAATTCCTTCCCAATTTCATTAAGTGTTTACTAAATAGCAATTCGTAAGATTTGGGAAATTTTATCACAACACGCGTAACATCTGAGCCTTTCGATTACAGATTAGCTTTTTTAATGTCATATAAATGAAATTCTTAAATATTCCCGCTATACTTTAATACGAAAACATTCCCTTTATAGTTTCAGGTATTAATTGACGAATTGAATTAATCGCTTTAAATCTTATCGACTAAGAGAAAACCCACCCCTCTCTATAGCCACCGTTTTTTCGAATATAATGCAAAATTAAATTGTAGGCTATATAAAGTTATAAATGTTTTATATATAGGTTTGGTGGAAAAGTTGTGCCGTATTTGAAATAAAACATTTGAATTTGGACCGAGTTCCTTTGCAACAACACAGCGATTAGAATTGGTGTATTTCCTAATATGGATCGAAAAATATCATTACCGCCTAGATCGATGGTATTTTTGGAGACCGAAATTTGGGAATCTATCCTTAGCAAGTCTGAACTTCGCTTTTCAACGTTGCAGAAAAGTTTTTCCAAGCAATCAACGCGTTGCTTGCTTTTTGGGACCCATACCAAGGGCAATCTCTTAACTTTATATACTACGCGTTATTCGCCCTGCATTCCGTGAGTACCCGACGAGGGGTATTGAAAGTAGTCATCTTATAACTCACGAGAGGTACGCTGAATAATAAAACCGCACTTAACGCTTTCTACCAGCTTATCTTCATCTGAAGAATGTAATTAGTCGTAGGTAGTCAAATACGTCAGAACTTTGCTGTCAATCTAATATAGATAACTATAGCTCTGTAACAAGTATGCTTTAAATAAATCTGAATTTTATCAAAACAACAAGACGCTTTTTATATACCTAATGCCACAGGCCGTCCGAAAGAGACGACAGACTCGTTTCGTGTTGTATTCGTCAGAGACCATTTTCATACACCTAATACCATAGATCGCCCGACAGAAAGGGTAGACTCTTTCCGCATTAAACGAGTCCTTTAATTATATAAATACATGAGCCGTTTACAGCCTTAAGCGATTAACTTAATTGTTGTATTTAAAGTAAGTTTATTTACTAATCAGGCTTCAGACACAACCTGACAATAGTTTTTATGGCTGCCGACTAACAAATGTCTTTAATTTCACAAGAAGAAGGAGAAATGTATGAACATGTCTCAATACATATCTACATTTTGTCTCACGCTTTCATCATGTTGCGCGAGCCTCTTTTAACGTTTCTCTTACGACTAGGATCACAATTTTCTCGCCGCGTTATACGAGTCCGTCTTAGGCGAACTCGTGTTATAAGACGGCTTTTAAAAGCAGATTCTGGATGGATGAAGTGATGTTTAAAATAAGCTGACCAGTGGATTTTTTGTCACAGAGAGAGAGAGAGAGAGTAGGTGTCGCAAACGCTGGTTTCATCCATTTGTTCCCAAGTTGATTATGTCAGTAATGCTTTCTTTTGCCATCACTCGTGGAGTTTCTTGCGTTAACAATGGTTCTTTCGGTTATTATTTCTGACGTTTGAAATATCGGCTTACTTCTAGGTCATCAATTTTACTGTTTCAACCACGTAGAGTCCTTTCTTAGTCAACCCCTTCCAAGTTTCAAATATTAATGTTATGATTTTTACTCTCCACTTCCAAAGTTTAAAGCAATAGTATTTGTTCTTTTAATCATCGCTAGTCAAATTACTGACGATATCTTTACATATTTAAAATATTGGCAGTATTTCTCTTCTTTTTACTTCTTCGTGATGGCGTTGTTTTAACCGTCACGTGTCAGGTCTCTAACGTCGATGTTGCCTTTGTTGCTATCATTTTCTCGATTGGAGGTATTCTGGTGGACAATCATTTTCTAAAATTGAATTTCTTAGTCAAACAAACATCGAAGTTTGTGGTATTGCTTTATAAGCCTTTTTTCCCAAAAAATGTTGACACGTGACCAAATTAGTTCGATTGACGATGAAAGTGCAGGACGCTAACGAATTTTAAGACTAGAAAGACACCAGAAGCTAAGAATGTGTTCAAAGAACGTGTCGTATATTGAATTAAGACTTCGGCATGAGAAAATCGGCTGCATGTTGAGGGTGGGTGATGTGGGTGTGTGGGCGATGATTAATTAGTGTGTATGAAACTTGATTCAAAAACAAAAAGATAACTGCGAAGAAAGGCAAAACTGGTCCCCTTGGCTGGGATAGTAACCTGGATTCTTCTCTCGGATAGTTATGGAGTTGGAACTACTTAAACACAACGATCTTTTTGGCTGCCTAAGCTAAAAGTTGTGCTCAAGCAATAGGGATTTCCTTCAAATTAGGAGCTCATAATTATTTGGCAATGGGAGACTTGGCGAAAGGATGGAAATAACTATGATCTGAAATAAAAAGAAACTTTAAGAAAAAATTTAAAGGAAAGCCTTCTCACTCAGAAACAAAAACGAATACTGATTTTGGCGTTTGGTCACCTTATTTAAATCTTGTGCGCTTCATTCATAAAAGGACTTCCGAGGTCCTATGAAACTTATTCCTAAATGTTACAAGGAAAAGGATGTTGGAAAGTTGACGCAACTGCATATCGAGCCGAGAATGAGGTGATGCTACGATTTGAAGTAAATAGAAATATGAAAAATATATGTCGAAACTCTTGCAATTTATTTTAAATGTAAGGAATATTTAGCTTTGAATACAATGGCAATATTAGATATCGAGAAATAATTTGCTGACAAAATAGTTCATATTCCTTAACATTTGAATGATGGAGGTGTTGGCGCCAAATCTTACGGGAAAGATAGTAAGTTCATGGAAAATAGAACTAAAAGCTCCAGTCGCGAAGGAATACGTAGCTTAACACTCAATAAGTTCTTCGGATGACCTACAGATGTAGGATGACTATTTCAATGGTTCATAGTGATAATTCTGGCTGTATTGGTCCCCAATTCAACATCTGATGGATCTATTTCCAATGAATTACTTGATCGTGGTTCGCTGCAATACAACCGTACTCCTAACTGTAGCAACAGAAGGCTTGATCTTTGCCTTGTCAATTCCCCGGAGATAGCTGTAAATCACTGTTCACCTTTTAGCTTACCTGAGGATCCGTATCATCAAGCAATTTGCATTTCCTTTCACTACAATCGTGATGGTCCGTTGAACCGTTCTAATTTGTCAAATCCAACTGCCGGAAATAAATATTATGATTTTAATAAAACCAATATTTTACTCGGCCTCATCTTGCACACATTATGCTCCATTTTTCTTTTGGGAATATTGAAATCCTACTCCATTCGTTCTATAATGTATTAAGCCTATTCCCCATTCGCCTGAAAGGCCGAGTAGGCAGGAGACTCGACCAGCCACTCCAATGGTCGTGGGTTCATATCTCAAATGCCGTAGAGTTTTTAATAAAAGCCGAAACCCTTAGATGCTAGTACTTTAAGACTTTAGTCTTAGAATTTATTCTCTGGCTACATTTATATTAATAATAATAATAATAATAATCATAATAATAAGCCTAGTCCTATTTCTACGTATGTTCCGACCAAGCAACCTCGGCATCTGCGATGGTTTACCAATGCGATTAAATATTACAAAAATAGGAAAAAGAAAGTTTTCAAAAAATTTATGAAAAATTGTTCTTCTTGTGACTCTGCTGCAGGCAATAGGTTTAATTCCTCAACCAGCAATGTTATTGTAGATACCTTCAGTTGATAAAATCCTCGCTGCTTGTTGTTCTTAAACATTTTTTGAGTTTATTAACTTCAAAAGAAAAGTCTCCATGTATCCCTCGCATGTTTTTTTCAATGGCTCTGAACCCTTTGATGATATTGAGACCTCAAATCTCCTCACTGAATACTTCAGAAGAAATTTTTCAACCGCTAAATCCGATTTAAATGTTAACTATCCGCATCCGATCACTAATTCGATTCCGATTCCTAACTTGATCATTTGAGAAAACAACATTTTATGTGGTTTGAGGTCACTGAAATATTGTTGTGCGCCTGAACCCGATGGCATTCCATGATATATACTGAAATCATGCTTTGACGAGCAATGTAATGTTATTTCAAGGATTTTTAATCAGTTCTTGAAGTCCTTACTCCGCTTCATAAATTTGGGAATAGACATCGCGTTGAGAAGTAGACAGGTTGAGAACACAAGTTGAGTGCCTTACCTACATTGTTTGAGCGTATTCCAAGGGCTTAAGGATCCTAACATTATAGAAAGGCTATACATGTGCTTAGTTACATGAGAATGTCTCTGTTGTCCGGTCTCCTTCCTACAGGCGTTATGTAGATTCAATTGAACTCATTCAGAAGCAACTCTTGCCGATTGCTCTCATGAATTTGGGTTGGGATTCTTTTGCCTCGCTCACACCTTATGAATATATGTTGCTTCTGATGTCCTTACCATCACTTGAAACTTTACTGTCCTTAATCGTTTCCTCTTCATTAAGTTTAGCCAATGCAAACATAATTATGCGTTGTTTAATCCGTTCAGAGTTGTGTGCAGAAATCTAAATGGTGTCTATCACTTAATCTCAATGTCCAACTCTTTAAAGTCCATCCAACAATTGTGCTAATTGTCTACATGCTTTTCCTTTTTGTTCTTTCTCTCTTTCTTATTGATTTATACACAAATTATTATTATTTGTTTTCTTTACCTCTCATTATATGCATTGTATTAGTTTTTAATGATAACTAGTATAAGATTTATTCCTAAGAGTCAATTGAATTCGACTGTTGATTTATTTTATCTGAGCTTCATGTGCAAGTTGATAAATAAATTCGATTTCAAAGAAATTCATTTAACATAATGCACTATGCGATATGCTCTTTAGACAAAACTAGAAAAATGGATCGTATAAAAAAATGTGCGACGCAATAGATCATCGTCAATACATGAACAATTAATACAGAAGTGAACTGTGAATAACTAAGCAAATTAAATGAAAACTTGCCCTAGGAACGTCCAGAGTTGGTCCACCAACAAAATATGGTTTTTCATCACGACAATACAAGACATCAATATTTCTTCCTCAGCCGCCAAAAATTGTTAGAGCTTGGCTAGGATGTATCTTCACATCCATCATATAGTCCCGCAATTTCATCATCAGGTTACTATCTCTTTCGTTGTCTGCAGTATAAAGACTTGAAATTTTACAAGGATGGGATAATGAAATTCCCTGATAAGCGGTAACTTACTATTAAACAAAATGTCAAATATATAACTTCCCGATTCCTTATGCAGCGAAAAATCGCAAGAAATTTCCGAACTAACAAATTCTATTATGGAATAATTAGTGTTTTGAAATACTAAAAGTTTTGCCATATAATAGCTTATCTTTCTTAGAAACGGTTATATGGGAGAGAGTTCAAGACAACGATCCATCCGATCCCGATTTTTCATATCAATTTAGTATGCCGAAATACGATCATTCGGGGATTTTTGTCGCGAAGTTTCGAATATTGCATTACTTTTCATGTAACCACTTATCCAAAAAAAGGCGGGGTGATCGTAAAAATGGGCTGATCCAATCCATTTTCAGTAAGGTTTGCTCCCTGGTTCAAAACACACACCACTGTCTACCAAGCTACATCAAAATATCTCAAGAAATACGACCTGGCACATAGACGGTCTTCAACTGGCAAGCGGACAGACATGCTTAAATTGACTCAGAAAATGATTATGAATCGATCTTAAATCCTTCTGGCTATTACACACATCCACACACACACACACGCACACACGCACACACTTAGTATACTCTCTTTCACAAGAGGAGTAGCGCATAAGGCGGCAGCAACAAATGAAATATCGTCGATTACCGTAGCTCGTCAATTTTGAAAGTGAGGCACGTCTGTATAATGCTATAATGCAACTTTCACTTTTCCTACCCGGCGCTAAAATCTCTATTAGATAATAAACCTACATTATCTAATCATTGACATCGAGGAAGAGAGGAATAACGCACATTATATTTATTTATTTATTTATTCCACTTATATAAGAAACTCAACTAAAAATTTTGACAGTCGAGTTCAATTGACTCTTAAAGTAAATCTTAAATTAATTAATATTAAAACGTAGTATAACTACAATAAAACAAATAAGAAGGAAAAGAACGCATGTAGCCAAGTAGCATAGAATCACACCCACAACCGGTACAGGACCAAATTGTGAATGCAAATATCACGCAATAACGAAAGATAGACTTGCACCACTTTCGCCATGAACGCCTCAAATGATCCTTACCGTAAGCAGATATTTTTCAATTGCGAATGTATTAATAAATAGTGTGCATGGTGTGATTTATAAACTGTTTACTTTGATGATTCTAATAAAAATTGAATTCAATTTTCAATTTCGTATGTGCTTCAGGTCATATTTTGATGTTAACAAAATTTGCATTTGAAAGTGTTATGTTTTATGTTTTTGCGCCTTTGGGAGCATGTTGTTACGCTGAGTTAAGTTTTTGATCTCAACTTTTGGTGACTTGGAGGATACCATTTATTTAGAAATTTTTAATGAACTGACTTTTCAATTAAGCCACATACTAATAAATCCAAAAAGCATGTCTTCTTCATACGATCGCCTCCAGCAAAAAGTCCTCAATCCATGAGGACTTTCGAAAAAGTTAACAAATGCATTTTCTATATGCATGCAGCAGACAAAATGCTAACATCCAATGCACGCATAAACGCAACGCAGACAAATGCAATTTTTCATAAATTAATTCAATATTTATTTATAAGATATAGTTAAAAGTAAATTGTTTTCTTCGATTTTATGAATTCAAACCATTTCATTAATAATCGCTTGACATAACTCAAACTTTAATGTACGATAAAGTTCTTGCATAAAAACCCTGCTTAGTCGGATTAGATGGTCGAGTTTTCTAACAATGACGTCTATAGCCGCCAAACTAGAAACAAATCACGTTTTCTTGCCTTTTTTAATTCGCACCAAATGTAGCGCAATATCATGAAAAATGTGTACTCATGTAGGCACAGCAGGGGCAAGAAACGCTACAACGTATTATTGTTGTTGTATATGTGTTTTATCTTTCAATCGATCGATCGATCGATGGATTCTGCATTGATTACAAATGTTTTTACATGGCATTAACTCTCTGTCCGTAACGTATGACGCGATTCGTTTTCGGTGCAATTTTTTTTGTTTTTTTTTTTTTTGCTTTACTATGCATATCTATAGATACTCGTTCTACTTTGTCTGACTATTTGCAATTGTAGACATATATATATATATATATATATATTCGTAAGGAGGAGGAAATAAATGGTTGTTGTAATATCTTTTCATGTTGCAGTTAATGTCACAAATTAATATCATTGCATTTACCACACTTAAGAGTGCTATGCGGTTATTGTTTGTATTGTTACTCTTATTATAGTCACATGATGATCATACGGATGATGAAATGCGTGACTGTGATTCAGTTGAAGGAGAGCAGCAGCAACAACATATCGGTCGTAGCGAGCATTTAAATACGTCTTTACCATCGAACGGAGGTAACATGAAATATAGCGCCGTCGGTCGGCGTACTCCCGTAGACCATGCCAATGATATGTCAATGAGGTGCGTAACTTTATAATGATATTAATTTATTATTATTATTACTATTATTATTATTATTATTATTATTATTATTATTATATATAAAAATTTTCCCAAAAAATTATAATCAATTGTAATTAATTTTTCCCTTTCCCTTTCTCTTTCTCTCTCTGTCTGTGTTTCTCTATCCTTGTGGTGTACCGATCGCAATCACATTGTATACATGCATTGTCCAGTCATCATCATCATTTTCCATCAAATCATCCGTTAAACGCTTTACGTGATTTTATAAGTATTGGAGGCCTGCATAGTATACAAAATTTGCAGCATAGCGATGTCTTGGAGAAATTAAAAATGCAAGTTCCTGATATGAAAGTTGGTTTAATGGTTTGTACATAAATATAATTATGCGTACAATCATTCAGAAATATTGGAAATTTTGTAGTGATTTGAATTTTATTTAATAGGAACAAGATTATGCCGTACATGCGGCTGCTTTCGGAGGAAATGTACTACCTGCCCCAATTACTACAGCTTTTACTATGCCACCAACTACAATGCCACCATTTAGTCACGTACCTCAAGGTGTAGTTGCTCAGTCCGGTAACAACGTTATAACGTGCAATACACACATTAATTCCATCCAAACTTCAACGTCAAGTGGCGTTTCAATGCTTAATGGCTGCAATAGTAATAATAGCAACTTCTCATTTACATCACCCACCGCTCCTAGTACAAAAGATGGTAAGTCTTAACTTAACTTCTTATGCGTATACATATTTATTAGCGGATAATTGCATTGCGAACCGTTGAAATTTTTAAAAGCACTTTGGCAAAATTCTATCAATTAAGCAGAAATAATTGTTGGCTTTATATTGGGCCCATTATATTTTTATACCCTACACTATACCTGCTACAAGGTATATTAAGTTTTCATAATTATATACAACATCCAGATGGACTTGAGATAGACCCATATTTTAATTATCAATCGATTCGAAATGAATTTTTGAATGATGCAGAAAAAATTCGGAAACGATCTAAGCTTGTGTATCCGTCCGTCCATCTTGCAGTCTTATAGGCGTCATATAAGTCGTAGCTTTGAGATATTTTGATAAAATTTCTATATCTCGTCTGTCCGTCTGTTCGTCTTGTATGCTTGTATTCTACGTAAAGGTCACAAATTTTTAAAATCTTTCGACGGAATTAGTAAAACGGCGTGTTTTGCGCCAAGGACGAACAACAATTTTCCAACCACTTCCTATATAACGCTTTTGTTTGAAAAACCATGAATAATTTTTTTAAGCAAACCGGTGTAGAGGATTTAATGGAACGCCTTGTCCAGCTTTGATGTTAATAAATTTCCTTATAGCGATGTATACGTAATGGATGCTATAGATTATATGTCCAGCTGGTTTAATTTTTCGGCTGCGGCCGACCGTATGGTTTTTACTTGTCAGGCGATAAAAGTTTAATAGCAATATTTTCGGATGAGTCTGATCAATAATTTTTTCATTACGTAATTCCAAGTGCATCAGAGATGGCTAAATTTGGTTTCTTCTTTTCACTCATCGCACTGATATTGAATAATTATTGAATAACGCTCTGTTTTGAATGTTTTCAATTAAATAATTTTTGAGTTTCATAAAATAAACTTGTAAAGATTGACACCGATCCGGATGGCCAAGTCCCACATGCAGACCCCATAGTAACGTGTTTGCAGCGGCTTACTGCACATTTCACTGCGAATGCTATATAAGTGCATATTAATAGGTTGGAGGGAAAGTTCTGTCGCATTTTATTCATGCACTTCTTCGACTTGTTAAATGTGGATTATTTTCCAAACATGGATCGCAAAACATCATTATCGATCACTTTCGTGGAAGCTCGGATCCACGGAACAAAATTTGCTAAACCATCTTTGACAAGTGCGAACATTTACAATATCTTTTGCAAATACCGCCCATAAATTTTGACCTGCAAGCGATGCGTTGCTTCCTTTTTGGAATTTATACAAAATGTAGTGACATAAATGCACTTTATTTACTGACATGGTTTTCACTTTAAATATCACAAATGAATGGTGAACGGTAAAAAAAGACTCCTCTTCTATTATACAGCAGCTAAAAAAGCAGAAAAAAAACCGAATGACTCACTAGGCAGGTGTTTTTTTATTTACAAGAAAAATGACCTGCCTATTTAAAATTCGACAGAACTTTTCCTCCAACCTAATATAAACATGAAAACTGGCTAAAATTTACATCCAACAAAATTGTCAATGTTAGTTCCAAAGATTTTTTTTTTTAAAAGAATTGATCTTGCATTTTAAAATGTATTGAATCGAATCATGGTTGACCTTTGTCTTAACACCATACTTGGCACCTTAAGAAAAAACTACCTTCAATATAAATTGTATTTGACGGATACCGCGATGCACTTAGGAATTCTAAATTCATCATTACAAGGAGACTATGCGTTGCAAAAGGAGCAGGAAGTTAAAGGATAGTAAAGCTATCTTGTGAGCACGGATTTTTGGACGAGTTTTTTGTATTAAAATACGAAAGACAATTCAATATATTGGAAACTAATTCTTTATATACGTATATGCGTTCGTTGTAAATATTTAAAATTATTCTCAACTGATTGTCTGCAAATTTTGGCTTTAACGTCCTTGTAACAATAAACGTAAGGCTTTTTAAACATATTGATTAAAACAAGTAAAAGCGCTATAGCTTTATGTACCCTACACCACCCTATAAATAAGCGTATGCAACTTCTCAAAATCAGACATTATATGGGGAAAAAATTGAAGAACTAGTACGAATCAGTTCAGTTAGTAGACCAATAGCCATAAAAAATTTTGAAAATCGCTGCTATAGATTGAACACAAGAAAATAAGACGGATAGATGGACTGATAAGCTTAAATAGATTCATATAATGACTCTGGTGGGATTGATATAGCAAGAGGTAGTTCTCTCTGGGTGTTTCGTACAGACGCACAAGCTTAACATAGCCTTGCACCACAAGTGGGGTAGGGTATAAGAATGGCTTTGTTTTTAACTAAAAAAAAAAATTGTTTATTTCAAGGAATCTGCTAAAAAACGCATTTTTACGCATTAAGGTATTAAGCAGCGATAGTTTGAAGCCCATTTCAGGAATTTTTATGCTTTCACTTCACTCAAAAATTGGAGTTTTCCAGCCTCATAAAGAATTCAGTTCGCCATAAATCCTTTTCAATACCATTCTTTTAAATATATTTAATGTTTAAGTTGATAAAAAATTTGTAGAAAAACAAAAAAAAAAAAAAAAACGAAAACAAAGGGTCTTTAACCCTTAAGTTTATTAACTATTTGTAATTCATAGAAGTATGTATTGAATGAATAGAATTGATATGTACATGTGCCTATAATTATAAAAGTGATCTAAGATAAAATTTAAAAAAAAATTAGTTTATCATTTATTTCACACCACATTATTTTGAATTAAATTAATTTAATATAAGTTCTACGATATCATTATGAAAAAGATTCATTAGGTCGTGGTTGCAATATCAACATTATATGGAATTCATATGATGTTAATTATGAAAGTGATCTAAATCAAAAATTTAAAGAAATCATATGAACATAGTTTTGAAATGGTGCGTGGCCCTCTTTGATGCCTTTCTGAACTACAGAATAAGCTGACAAATGACAATCAAACAATAACAGAAATGACAACACATTCCACGGTAAGCAGCATCATGCATTTTAATGCATATGGAGGATATAAGTGGTCAAAAACACGTCATAGCTTATAGTGATGCTTGTTCAGGCCAAAATTGTAACAGTAAACTAACATTGACATGGATGAAAATTGCTCAGCATAAATTTTTTGATATTTGGTCATTCTTTTCTAACGAGTAACCTTGATTTTGGGTTGATAGAAACGAAAACAGAACAAGTAAGAAAATTACATTCGCCCGTGACCGAACCCGAATCGAGTGAAAACATTAAGTTCTCATTCTTTATAATGTGGATCGGGCGCTGCTGATTTTTTCTACTTTCAAAATAAATGTTCTTGTTGCATAGGCGTGTGAGCGTTGTGGGCGTGTCCTGTGAAAAGCTTAGGTCGTTTCCAAATTCTTTTGTACATTTTGCTAACGGGAAAATGTTTACCACAAATACTACACAGTTGCGCATACAGACAGATGGATATGTTTAGGTGGATTCAAAATTTTAAACTGGCCAAAAATTTATGTACTTTATAAGGTCTTTGAAGCTTGTGTCTGCGCGTTATAAAGGTATTTAAAAATTACATTTTAATTAAAATTTAATAATACACTACAACAATGGTTAGGCGTGGTAGGTACAGCATCGTCCGTAGAATATGCGTTCAAATTTTTTACATTTATTTGCTATAGTTTATCAGTAATGAGCAAAAAACCAATTTGGAAATCCTCCTATCTTCCGATAAAAAAAGACGTTTTCTCAGTTTACGTGGTGCTGTGGGCGTGCCCTTCGACCGATACGACCCTGCGTGCAAGAACTTCCAATATTTCTGACAAATTTGAAGTCAATGTATTTTTACAGCCACGAGAATGTTGACAATACACATTACACAAATGGACATATGGACATGCTTACATCGATTTAGACGATTTGATGATGATCAAGAATATATATATTCCTTCTGTGCATTGCAAGTCTTTTGATAAAATGAATATACCCCTATAATAAGCAGTTTACATCTACAATTGTAACCATTATTATGAATTCATAGAGAAGTGTGGAAGAGGAAATACATTTTCGGTAAAACGAATGCCACAGCTGAAATTTATTTTGACAAAATCACTAGAAAAGCCAACGATAAGAAGGGTAAAAAATACTGCGGATGAATCTATCTCTTGAAAAATGAACCTTATAAAGTGATCTGTAAAACTTTCTTAGCTGATTCTAAATTCCACTTTTTGGATCCTTCACCTAAAAAGGGGAAGACCAAAAATATCTGGAAATATTAAACTATTTCCATTGTACACCACTACTAGACCAGTAACGGAAGGAAAGCATAAAAATATAATGTGTTTATTACCATACCATACTTCCCTTCACTTTTTCAGAAATACTTTGAAAATCTGAAGAAGTCGTAACGATAAAAGCCTCATATGCTAGAATAAGATTGATTACATTTTAAAAATAATTAATAAATGTTTGCAAATTATTTCATTAAAATTATTGTTTCAAATAAAACTCACAGTATTTTACTGCTTCAAGTTATTTATGGGACATTCAGTTGATTTTGAAAATGATCAAAGTCAATTCAAACTTGAAGAACAACATTTTTTTTAAGAAATTCATAAAAAATTTTCATTAAACAAGACTAATAAAATTCTATAAATTAAAATTCACAGCATAATACAAAAATATTTTTTTTGATTTATTCAAATGCGATTCATTAAATATCTCGAAATAAGAAATATACGACTTAGACGACTTTCGTAATTATAGGCACGTATGTTCTTCATTTGCGTTTATAAGATTTCAGTTATGCGTACAAATATTTATATCTTTTTGAAATCGCACTTTTTGTAAAGTTAACTTTCAAGGCGAAATATTTAAAATTCGTAATTCATTTTAGTGAATCCCGTTTCTAATACGTCAGCATCAAGCGATACATCAAATTCGTCTCAACAGAATAATGGCTGGAGTTTTGAAGAACAATACAAACAAGTCAGACAGGTGAGTTTACTCTTATATATACATTGCTTTATCAAATAATTGGTAACTTACCATCATCTTCTAATCAAATGTTGCCGGTGTTGTTAAAAAAAAAAAAAAAAACAAAGAAAAAGAAAAAAAGTTTTTTTATATCCCTCATTAGATTTTGTAAAGTGGAAAAGTGTTTTATCCGTTTGTATAGGGTCGTCACATAACTGTTTTTTTTTTTTTTTTTTTTTTTTTTGTTTAACTTTTGCCACAAAAGATTAGTTATCGTGTTTCCTTAGGCTTCGCCAATGATGGCAAAGGCAAAGCAATTTTGTACACGGAAAAGTGCTTTCATCAGAGCATCAGAGTTCATTTCATTACATCAAAGGGGCAATAATCTTTATTTCCGTAATCATTTACGATTTTCGGTTTAATCAATTTCTATGAGCAGTACAAGTTTGTATATATTGTATGCGTTACATAAATAATGACAATGGTATTCATTAAAAAAATGGCAACAATATCTTGAAATTTGATTCAAATTTCAATCACGAAGTGAATGGTCTTGTATGTCCATCCGTTTGCCAGTCTCTTGTACGACTTACAAGAGAGTTTTTTATGAACTCTGTATTTCCGCCAGAATGATAAACTCATTCCCCAAAAGATTTCTTACCATTTTCGTTAAGATTGGTCCCTGGTTTCGTTAATAATAATCAATTCATTCAATTGTTTTCTTCCGCTTTTCTATATTAAGACTTAACAATTTTAAAAGGCCATCGAAAATCAAGTAAATCGGTTCATAAACATAAATCCATCAACATTCGCTAAAAACCTATACACAAATAAGATGAAGGCAGTTTCAGTTTATAAGGCTAAGGGGCATACCTTAGGGTTGTAATCGGTCACTGATCATAAAAGTAAACGATTTATATTCCTCTTAAACTTGCTTTGATTTTATAAGAATATAAATATTCCGAAGGAATCATCATAAGAAAATGCTCTGATATTAGTTTCATCACGAAATGTTTTTGCCAAATGGCGTAAACCAGAAAGCAACAAAAACGCCTCGCGACTTGTCGTGTCTCGGCGCTGTTGCTCAGAACACAGTTGTAAGTATGCTGGGCCGATAGACTATACAAATGTCTTGGACTCGTTTATGGTTTTGGATGCCGAATAAAGTCGATTGAGTAAACCCGTTATCTGTCGATCAAGGACTGTTCTCGAGATTATACGAATTTTTCTTGCCTGTCCCATCGCATGAAAAATCTTTCGATCGTAAAATTGCTGTCAAATTGCGGTTGAGTTTACTCGTTACTGACTGGGCTTTTAGTTATTTGAGATAAATACGTTATACTGTATAGAAGCTATAATATATCGATCAATGTATTTAACGAATCGACCTTTGCGCGCTCTCTCTCTCTCTCTCTCTCTCTCTCTCTCGCTTTGTTAATCAAATATTGTACACTGCAACTTAATTGAAATTAAAAAAAACTTTTTTCTTGTTTCTTTAAAATTTTGTTTAAGTAATTGTTGTTTACATTTTGGGGGTACGAGTAGTAAATTAAAATAGTTGAATAGGTGGTTCATTTAGGGTTTGTGTAAAAATTTTTTTTCTATCTTTTAAAAAAGTATTTTCAGAACGAACGAATGCTTTCCAGCATACTTTGTCAAGCTAGTTAACTGTCCTCGAGTAATTGGTAAATTATACATTAACTGCATGACAGCCTGTATTCCTTGTGAACAATATTGCTTGCATACCGTAAAAAAAGCGTATAAGAAGAAGTGGTTAATTATTATGGATTAATAATACTAGAAAAAAAAAAAGAAAAAAAAATTCAGGTTTTTCGAATGAGAAACGAAATTCTTTTCATTTTTAAGGATGATTACTTATTATCATTACTCTTAGAAGGAAGATAAAAAAAAAAACAAAAAAATAATAATAATATAAAATACATGCTTTTGCTTTCTGCACGAAAGTTGCTAATTTTCTGTGTAAAAAACAAAAAAAAAAACAAAAAAAAAGGTCTTTCGTCCAAGTCTAGACTTGCTTTCACATCACCACTATCGACTGATCGATTCAACGTATAAATGGACAGCGTATACATAGGAGCGAATTTACTCTGTGTGATGCGCTCATTAATGTTAGTTTGTTTTGTACTTGAGTTTTAATGAGCAACTTGGTGCAAACAGTAATTAACAATGCTAGTCTGACCGCAAATACTTTGACCAAGTGTGAATTTTTTTTTTTTTTTTTTTTTTTTAGGGAGAGCGCATAGAGTTCTTGTTCTTATTGTTATTGTTGTTGTTGTTGTTGCGGTTGTTGCTGTTGCGGTTGCTATTACCTTTGCCGTTTTATTTGAGGGGTTACAACAAGGGGCCAATGGATGAATCGGCAATGATGTTCATGTAAATCATATCTGGAGATTTGTTTCGTTGCTTTGCTTAAAATGACGAGCTGAGATGAGATATCTCACGTTAAAGCTTATTTACACTGTTGGCGCACGTTGATTTCTCTTTAAATCTTCAGTCAAGCGTTAAAATGTTTTCTTGAATTTATAGAAGAAAACGAACCTGTTTTATACACACATATATATATATATATATATATATATAATTTATGTGCATGTATAGAGATTTATATACACGCATACACACATATATCTGTATATATATATATATATATATATATAACATATGTATAAACATATATATAGATTTTGTGTTGACCTGTGTATGGCTGTGTAAGAGTTTCATTAATTTATATATAAGGAACAACTGATGAAGAGTAAACGGTTGCAATGAGAAATCCAGCATCTCGTAAAAATTAAGTCTAACAAAAACTAATTTTATTTTATACGTTTAGGGCGTATGTGTTACGTCTATGCAGTCCTATTCTTAAATAAGATGAAATGAGCGTAAGTGCTTACCTCTTGCCTTATGACAAGAACATACGAACTCGCCTTTGTTAGTTAAATTTATGTCCAAGGAGCCAAGCTTACTTTTGACAACCACAACCACAACCAACGCGCATACAGTCTTTTTTTTTTTTTCTTTTTTTGCCAGTTATCCATCGACTTACCTGTTTTATTGTATATGTGCATTGTTTTCATACTTTACTTGATGTGTTTAATTGTCGGCCTGCCACATGCACATGTACACACATTGGTGGAGAAAATCATAATATCCTTTACTTATTTTTATGAATATTGCGTAGAAAACTATTGAAATTAATAATAGAATAGTTCATGAATTCATAATGGCATTCATTATTCAAATGCAAATTTTATTTCCATAGTATTTTTAAGATAAAGTCAAGTTTTCATTATCCCATATAAAGACAAGAAAAAAGATCGAATCGACATTTATTATGCATCAACAACCTGTGCAGATATATGCATCAAATAATATCTCATTATATATGGCCAAGGAAGAACGTCGTGATATTTCTGCAACAAAATGTCATTTGCATGAAATCATATAACATACTGACATAAGCTATTGTGATGGACAACAATTTGGCAACAATTTCCATTTTTGGAAAATCCTTCAAAACTTCAGGGATTTTTGAGCAAACAACTACACGAAGCCGCTTTCACAGGTTTCACACCGTGGTTTGCTCTAAGTGAAACACGCGGTCGAATGGGGCAAGGTCGGAACGGTACGGTGTATGCATCCAAACTTCTCAACTAGTTTTCAGCAATTTTTGGCAAACTACTAAATAGGCATGTATGGTCTGGAGTGGCTACGGTGAGACCGCACATTTCGTACTGATCGATTCTGTTTGCTTTCTCCCCCATTGCGTGCTTGCATCGCATGTCAGAAACTTTTCGTAGGCAGGTGTTGCAGATGAAACGCGAAGTGTATAATGACTAATCCTATTTAACTGTTATTAGAGTTTCTACCTTACAGCACTTGGCAGCAGCACAAAGTATATTAAGTTAGCGCGGACGTATGCAACATCCACGAAAGGTTAAGATAGACCAACCTTTTATTATATCGATCGATTGAGAAAATGATTTAAAATCGATTTAAGTCTGTTTGTTCCGCCTATCCTTCCGATGTCTGTCCATGCATTTTATGTTCAAACTACAATTTGCAATTTTTGAGATATTTTGATGAAATCCGGTACGCACACACCTATTTTGGCTCAAGAACGAACACTGTTAAAAGTGTTTCGGATCGGTTGACTTTTCCGATCGCTCCCAATTGCAATTTTCAAAATTTATCGGCAAAATGAGTTTTTGTAATGTGTACTCTTGGTGTAATATTAACAAGCGAAGAACTACACTAAACAAAATGGTATAGGGTCTAGTAATGGTGTAAGTAATAGTCAGCCTAGCTAGACTACAATGTTTTTACTTATTTTTTTTTTTTTTTTTTGCTATGCAACTTCACATTATTTCTATGCCGATAGAACAACTAAAGCACTTGTTGTGCAAGCGTAAGGTTAAGATTCTAGAACGCCTACAGACATATCCACGTTTTATTATAGTGATCGAATCAGAGTCCTTTTTTTATATTGATCCAAACTCGTCTGTCTGTCCGTCTGTCCATCTTGTCTTCATATGTTCAATCTTTACGTTAAAATTTTTTATATATTTCGGCGAAATTTTTAAAACTTGTCTGACCGACTCCTTGTCTTTTATTCTTGACATTTGCTACATCGATGTGTTTTGTTCCAAGGATGAATGCTATTGAAACCAGTTCGAATCGGGCTGCTACCCACGTAACGCATTGTTTTGAATATATTTGCTTAACTATGCTAAGCAAAGTGGTGTATAGTACGTAATGGTGAGCCGTATCCCACTATAGTATTTTTTCTTGTTCAGTATCAGAGTTTTTTTTTTTTAGCTTCTCAAATATTTTAGAAAACAATTTTTTTTTGCTAATGCGGCTTACGTTGCCCTTTAAAACAAAAATAAATCTTTTGCATTTTATGGCAAATCTCTTAATAAATCTTTATATTTACTGTCACAGTAAAGTGAACTTGTGCATCCAAGGTTGTATATTGCTGTGATCATGAAGAAGTAAGACTAGGCTTTCTGCTATTATCATAATGCCGTAGGTTATGAACTTCATCCGTTTGCCGTTATTTATTCACGTCCTATTATCGAACCTCTGCTAACTTGAGACCATCGAGAACATCGTTTGAATTGAATTGAAGAGTGGAAAGTGGGAAGAAAAAACTTTTTGACGGCTAGTCTGGAAAATAAATTTCGGAAGCTGAAAAAAAAGATTGCGATAAGTATTTGCTTTTCGGATATTCCGTTTTGTCCGGATATTAGTAGGTAACTGGCAGAAATTTTTCAGTTATTTTTAGCTATTAGTGGTAGCGTAACTGGAAGCCACGAAAGGGATTTTCTGTTAAGTGGAGCATAAATGTATCTAACTTTCATCTTCAACTAGAAATCAGAAAGAAAACTAGCGCTTATTTTCATCATAACATATACCTAAACAAAAGCTCTTCCAAGGAAATAATGGCGATGTACGTAAAAACTCTACGAAACCTCTACGAATTTTGAATTTGTAATCAATGTATTTATTATTATACGTATACCTCTACCTACCTACACGTCCTAATACATTTTTGCAATTCGTTGAACGTCAAAGAGACAAGTCTTGCTCACGCGCCTATGCGCATTTATAAGCAGTGATGTTTGCATTTTTACACAAACAAATGCTTTTCTTTTTTCATTAATTAAAATTGAAATTTCTAGTTCATATTTCAAAGGAAAAAAAGAGTTCCGAATACGCACAAGCGTACACGTCTACATATAAGTTTACATAAAGTTACATTCATTAATCATCGTCAATTATATTTCACGTACTGAATAATTTCAACTTTAATGTCGGACGTAGATAGAATAGACTTACAAAAGGGATGGGATACATGATTTCCTTTATTTTCCCGCAAATATACCAGCAGACAGTTTTTTATGTGTATTTGGAAGAAAACTTTAGTTTTTCAAAAAAAATTTTATTTAAATTTTTTCATTGAGTAAATTTAATGAACACAAGTAAAAACACTCTAGTGGTCCAAGGCGCATTATTAAATATCCTACAGTTATTCACGGAATGACTTTTCAAAATAAGGCGTTATATGAGAAGTGGGCGAAAAAGTGTTCCGATTCATATCATTTACAACAGCATTCGTCATTGGGCCGAAACATGCCGGTGCACCATATTTCACCAAAGTTTTTCAAAAATTGCGGTTTTTAAGTTGAACAGAAGAAAACAAGGCGGACAGAGGGACATAGGTGAAAATGATTCGGTATAATAAAAGGTTGGCCTATCTCAAGATCTTCTTGATGTTGCATACATCCACTACTTGCCATAATTAAGACAGCGAAAATAATATGATAAAATATTTATTTTAAACGGAAAAAGTTTTAAAACCACATGTTTCGTTGAGAAGGCTTTAAAGTTCTCCCTCATAGGATCGGTTGTATTGTTATTAAGTTATATTAAAATTTCTAAGAAAGAAGATAGAAACCAACCCAACTTGATTCAAAATAGATTGAATATCTATTCACTTCGACGTCACGTCGTCGCTTATCCAGTCGTATATACAGTCCATCCGACCACATATGTTATGTACCCTTCACACTTTGTAAATGCCTTGCACAACCCAAAGACAATTTTTACGCACTAATAAAGCTTAGCACATTTTCGCATTTGATCAAGAAAGGTTTAGTTAAAGTGGAGTTTAAAATCATTTTTCACTCTTCAAATTAGTCTTAAACCAGTTATAATCAAAGCCGATCATTAAGTACTCTAAGCGTCAATCTTTTTTCTCCTAAAAGAGTGCTTGACGTATTTTTGGTGTAAAATAACGAAAGTACGACCTATTTTTCATATAAAGGTTTATTCTTCACGAAAATTTTGATGCACAAGAGAATCCAAACAATGGTCTAAATTTACTATATCGAATTTGAGGCAACAACTTGCCTACAGATGGGCCTAGGTATCAATATGGTTACTTTCAAACTCGCCACAAGTTTCATAAAACAGCATACTTTGCAAGAACATTCAAGATGTCGAATATTGGACCAAAGAAAAAGCATTCGCCGATAGGACTGTTTCTCTGATTCACAAAGATATAAATGCCGGACTATTACCTTAGGTTAACTTTAATAAAAAAAAAAAAAGAAAAGAAAAATACTAAAATTTTACTTTGCCGCCATTGTTTCAGGGACGCTTGTCCGCTTTGCACGGCTTTCGCCCATTTCTCTGCAGTCGGCTGAGTGCCGATTTGACTCGGGAACGCAGAAATGAATCCTCGTTTCATCCTTTCTTATATACCGCACGAACAAACACTTTTTATTTCGCGTAAACGGCGACTATACGGGGTTAGATCCGAAAAACTACGTGGTCCGAATTTTGTACTGTCATGAAAATTCATTACGAAATATGGTCTTTTGTCATATAAAGGCTTAGGTTTCATCAAAGCTTTTAAGTGGGCTGAGGCTCAGAAACCGGACATATACAAACCCAAGTTTGATATAATTAGTCGAATTACGATTATGAATCATTTCTCAATGCCCGTTTCCCGATACAAAGATTTATTTTTCCTAGGAGCCATTATATAGGAAAGGGTTCAACGCATCGACTTGTCCGATCCAAATTTTTCACATCAAGTTATTATGTATGCCGATGTAGTATTAATCAGCGATTTTTGTCGAGAAATTTTTAAAATTGGAAATTTCTTTCAGATGACGATTATTTCAAATTAAAACGTTATATAGGGAGTGATAGTAAAAATAGTCAGATTCAATCCATGTCCATCCAATGTCGTCCCTGGACTAAAACACATCAATGTATGACATCAGCTGAAAATATCTCAAAAGGTGGCACAAAAAAATTCATGGACATACGGACAGACATACTTAAATCGATTAAGAAAGCTATTCTGAATCGATCGAAATACTATAAAGTGCTTCTATCTTAAATCATCAAAGGTATTACACACAAACTTATTGTACCCTGTATCGCAAGTGATGTAATGAAGTAAAACGAAAAATGTGGAACGTATTACTATGATTTGATATGCAAAGAGTTCAGGTATTCGATACACAGTAGTATTGCATCCATTTTTCTTGCCAATCATCGATCTTCGATTGCCTTTGCTTTTTGCGATCCACTTTTTTGAATTAGATGAATTGTTGAAATTGAATTCTTATTAACGAATACATTCTATTTTCTATATCGTACAATCACTCATCGATTTTATAATATCTGCAACTGTACACTTACTAGTATGCATTAATGCGCGCCTATATGTTTATGGATATCAAATTTAATGCACATATATATATTTATATATATATAGAATAGTGTATGAAGACATGTACGTATGTATTGTGTAAAATCTATTCAAGGCGAAAAGTGTAAAACAACGGGATTATCAAAAGGAATTTAGTAAGAAATGTGTTTAACACATTTTTATGATATTTAATAGGTAGCAATGACAACAGCCGTAGTAATTATAAAATTCTATACCATTTGATACTTTTGAATATTTAGTTACGAGACGATCCCTCTGCAAGCTGGTAGTTTAATGAAGAAAAAAAAAAATAAATAAATAAAGGAAATAGAAAACACTTAACATACAAACTAAAATCGTCATTCAGATTGGTCACTTGCATTACTTTTCGGTTCCGAAATGCGTACGCATTGTTTCGACATAATATACATATACATGTACATGTGTACATGCATTCTATTCTAAGTATTGCGCTAATATTCGATTGAATTCTAGAAAAATTCTTATGACAAAAATAGTATACCTACTAAAGATCAATTCAATGTAATATATAATCAAGTGTACATGTACATACATGTAGGCAATGCAACAACTGTGCTTAAGAAGGACTACATGCAGTTAAGAGTATAAAAGTAAATCGACTTAATATAGGTTTAGTTGCGGTAGTTAATACCTATTTATTGTTTTTAAGCGCTTAGTTCTCTACGTCTGCATCTATGCATGCATCCTCTTTATCTTTACGCAAACGATTTCAGATGACTAGTAAAAAAAAAAAAAAAAAAAAAAAAACTTCTTGAATATAAAACGAATTTTAGATACCCTTCTAGTAAACATTTTCGAAGCTTGGACTTAACACCTTCTCAGTTTATGATAAAATAGTATTAGTTTCACTTCATTTACTTTTGTAACTCAATAGGTGGGAAAACGGGATGAGGAATGTGAACAGGAATTAATCCAAAAAAAAAAGATGTTGCATTTTGTACTTTTATGGAGATGTTGTCAGATTTTTAAAAATAATAGAAATGCAAATAAATTTCTTTGGCTGAAATTGGTCCCTTCATAAAACATCCCTATCAGGGTCAATTTACCCGAATGTTTAGATACTTCAGTTCTTAACAGAAATTTACAAAATTTGGAACAGAGGGAAGAGTTTTTTTCTTTTTTAAATAAACACGAGGAAAGTGGCTTGAAACCCCTAAAAGCTTGTATGCATCATAGTTGTTATGTCCCATGACACTACAGCTAAACATTCACTTACTGGATATCGAGAGTCGGACACTACAAAACAAATGCTTTCTGCCTTCCGTTCGCGCCAATCTTGCAACATTTTTACGAAAGACAAAAAGCTTTCATCTCTACTTTAACGTTCTGCAAACACCTCTATATGATCTTTCCAGGCAATCCAAACACTCTGTCACGAGTACGCTGGGGAAGAGTCCGGAAAACGCAGACAGTTCTCTCGGCATCTCTGTTTTGAAGTTTTAAGCATTTTGGCAAAAAACAAATTTTTTTTACTTGCCTCCGTTTTCATTACCAGTCCTGGCAAACATTTCGTTCCAAATGAAGTCCGTCATTACATTACTATAAGAATCGTCTTTATTTTTATGTAAATAGTGTAGACATGTAAATGTAAATGTGTGTTGCAATTTATTTCTATTAATTATAATATAATACAAATCTTTTACTTTATACCTATAAAGCGAAAAAGAAATTTTGTATCTATCGAAGAAACGTGCGACGGTTAGAAGGTATTTTAAAAAGTATTGTACATATTCCAGGAAGATAAATAATATTTTTGGAGATGAGTGTGATAGATATGCGTACGATCTTAATAGCTAAAGAAGTAAATATATCATAGCGAGCCAAGGTCGGCGATTAAGTACGCTGCATCACTTCACTAGATACACTCGGTCATATAACGACTTTTCAATACAAATAATTATTTGACAAGTAATGGGAAAAGGGGTATAATTTGGACCACTTTCAACTGTGTGCGTTCTTGTTGGGAAACATGAAAATTTTATCAAAATATCTCAAAAATTGCGATCTGAAGGCTGCATAAAAGACGGACAGACGGACAGATAAGCTTATATCGATTCAGAAGTTGTTGCTAAAACGATAAGTATAGTAGAAGATGAGTCCATTTCAAGACTTTCTCGATGTTGCATACGGTCGCGCACAAACCCAAAAAAGGTGTGATGCACAATAAGGTGAAACGATCTCAAAATTTTAGATTTCAGGATTTTAAGTCTCACTTATTTAGCGCAAAGAAGCGATATTTTCGACATTCTAAACGAATCGCAAAGAAAAAATAATTATAGTCGAGTTAAAGCATTCATGAAATTTATGTAAGGCAACATGAATGCAAACATATTTTGCATTCATTGATCTATTCATACGATGGAAAACGATAGCAGTGCATGCGTCAGGGCCAAACTGTAAATACACCTAATAAATATTATCTGTTTTCCGCGTTAGAGATTTTTCCTGTCGCCATTTTAGATTAAAACTAAAACTAATCCGCACTGTTGATGAATTTGAACAAAACAAAGCAAACAACATTTTGCGATTAAAATTTCTTCGAAACCAAAAGAAAACAAAAACAAAACAAAAAAAAAAAAATAATTAAAATATATTAAAATATGTATATATTGTCGTATACACGTAGATGCACGTACAAATTGATAAATATTTGCCTGCGCATAAGTATAGGTGAGAGTAATGAATAGGTATTTTCATATATAGTCGTCATGGCCGTGGAAGGAAAAAGTAGAAGAAGGGTTGCTATCGTTTATATTATATATATCGTCACTAAATTCATTTATTAATAAAATAAATGTTTCTTTGTTTGTATGGATGTTTCGTGTATGGCTGTGTATGAGTATATGTGCATCTATATAGGTGTTCGTTCATAAAACCACTGCTTAAATGAAATCGAATTTTACAAAAAATTCAAGCAACAATAACTAAAATAATAAATAAGCCAGAGACAACAATTTCCATACCACCGAAATTTATGAATACAACTATATACATATTTAGTATATATACGTATACGTATATATATTTCGTGCGCTGGTACTAAAAACTCAGGTCTTGATAATAAATAAATATATTTATTTGTAGGCATTATATAGTAAGTAATATAACATTTGCTGTTTTTTTCCTCTCTAGTTCAATGAGAGTTTAGTTAGGGTGCTGTGCGTTTTAAATTTTTGTTTTTTTTGTTTTTGTTTTTCCCGTGTTTCTGTGCCTGTGTGTATGCATGAATGCATGCATGTGTGTGTACATACATATATATATATAATAATAATAATATTAGTTGATTATGCGTGTATAACATTCTCTATTTTTAGTCGATTAAAGATCTTTGATATTGTAACATCATCAGTTGAAAATATATATATGCAACGCTTGTGATAAACTCGCAAATCAATAAACCAACCAACCACCACAATGTAAATAATATTAAAAGAAATATTATTCATTTAAATTAAACTATAAAAAGTAAAAAAAAAAACAAAAAAAAAAAAGAGAAAAAAAAATGCACGAAAAATATAGTAAATAATATTTGTGATGTGTTTTCGAAGTAAGCCCGGCTTAAAATAAAACCGTTAGTAGTAAGAAGAAGAAAAAGGCACAGAAGTGAAGGAAAAGGGAGAAAAAATGCACTTATCTGACGATCAAATACAGGAGGTAAGTGCCAACCAACGTACGCGGGGTATTCTGGTTTTTTCATTTTTTTTTTTTTTTTTGGTTTAGTTTACTTACAATTTGAAGCTTTGCCACATATAAAGCGCGTTTTGTAAGATCATAAAAGGCAAGAAGAAATATTGTGTACAAATTTTTGTATCCATTCTCGGCAAACGCGAGGATATATCAGTTTTGTCATTTCATATGTAACGTCGTGGAGAAATAAGTTCGAAAGATTTTTAATAAGATGTAACCGACGTGAAACGTTACATATTGAACCGATTTAATTATAAATAAAACTTTGTCTGTCCATGCGTCCAAAGCGGTTGACATCCTCGTTCTAATGAAAATTAAACTGTGAAGTTGGCACTTGGCTACTATGGGAGCAGAAAATTATTTACAATCATCCGTCCATCGATCTGCATTATCGAACCTTTTCTGGCAGCAAAAATTTGCGGTCATGTGTTTCATTAAAATTGGGTTTAGAAATTTGTATACAACGATACGTTCGTCTATGAACGCGTCTTCCTTTATTGGAATTGTATTGATAACAAAAGTTAAGATGCCCGGCTAAAACTTGGCTCATATGTTTTATGAGGAAGGTCATGGAAAATTATATCCGTCCACTTGCGTTTCCTTGTTGAGACTCTCCCACGGCAGCAAAAATTGAGAAACGAGGCTAAAACTATATTTTATAGAGTAGAAAATTATGCATAGTTATATGTTAATCCGTCCGTCCGCCCGCCTTCCCTTATAAAAACTCTCATAGTAGCAAAAATTGAGATACGAGGTTAAAGCTGAGTTCATATGTTATAAGAATAGGAAGTAGAAAATGATGTCCGTCTTCTCGTATTCTCTCTAACTCTCAAAGAACACCATGATCAATAATTTAGAAGGTATGGCAGATATCGTTTTCCACATTCTTATATTATTATGTATGTTGGGTATTTAGGATTCGACAAAAAGCAAATTTAACTTTTTTGCTTGGCTTTATTTTATTTTGTGGTGTGTTTTGATTGATATCAAAGCGTCACGCCTACAACGCAAAGTGCAAGAGTTAAAAATATTCGAATGCAAAAAAAGAAAAAGAAAAAAAAAAAGAAAACTAAAGCGATGAACTCCAACGAACGCCCCGACTTGATGCACCAAACCATGAATGTATGATTTTGTGCTGCAGCTGACTTCTTTTTTTTTTGTTTCTTTGGTTGACTGAATACTGTTGCCTCGACAACATTATAGCAATGCTCTGTGCGTCGTACAGCATAACAAATGGCGGATGAGCACATAATAAAACACCAATGGAAACAATAACAGCAACAACAATTTCACATAATATCCATTACAATTACAAACAGTGATATAAAGCTAACATAGACGACACAAGAGATAGAGATTTGCCGTTTTCCCTGTATATCGACCATATAAATTTCCAGTCGTTATTCTTGAAAAAGTAAAAGAATATTTAATCATAAAATATTTACTAAAATTTATTATGTGAAAAAGATTGTTCAAGGTTCGTAAAAAGAACACTTTTTGAAGTTGAAGATGAAAGCTCACGACTGAAGAATTTATTTTTAATCTTACACCATCATCCAGATCCCTGCAATAATTGGTTTTTCCGTTAATAGTAAGATTCATGGAGCTATAAAAAAAAAAAAAGAAAAAGAAAACAACATTTCGACCGACTCTTTCTTTCTTACGTCTGCTGTTTCATTCATATTTAATAACGTAAATGCGATGATATTAAAATTGATTTATACCATCTATCAAATATTTTCGGTTATTATTATGGGTTACAATTATACAAAAAAAGAAAAAAAAATGTTGTTTTCATTGGTTGAAAATTATCCTTCAAAGAGCGAATTTATTGCAATCCGTTTTATGCGCTTACATACCTACGTCCGCAAATGCAAGTAAATTCAACTAGAATAGGGGTTGTTTCTACCTAGTTTTAGGGGTTGCGGAAAGTTTACCATGCCACTTAGTCATGACTAAGAAATAGAACGACCTATAAAATCAAGGTATTTGCTTTGTTTTATCAACTATTTTTCAGCGAGTAAAACAAGTTCCATATAAGTGTACATATACAGGAGCGAGGGCTACTGTACTTTTTCCGCAAATATTTTTTTATTCTTTATTGGCCAGTTGGAGATGCCTTCCGCTTTCTAGAATACGGACAGAAAAATCATACCTAAAATAAAATATTTCTATAATATAACTGTGAGAAATGACTATCAACCGGGAAGTTGCATCTTATCTGATCTATGCGTATCTTACTTCTTCAATTCGCCAACAAACGCCTTTAGAAAGCGTTTATGGTTATTTAAAAGCATTGCGGTCACTAGCAGTTGTTTTGGATGAGTTAAGTTTTTCTGCAATCTCACGAATCGCTTTCAGTCGATCAACTGCAATCATAACATTTACTTGATCGCCATCAAATTCACTTGGCCTACGGGAAGGCGAAAGCCTTCCGGAACGAAATTTCGCAAGCAAAGCTTGGCAAGTGCGTTCTGCTACAGCATTAGTCCCGCACAGAGCACATATATCTCTATGCGTTTATATGCCGGCTTCGATTTTAAAATTTATGCTTCAATACTAGAAGAAGAACAATCTGCCACTTTGGAAGATTTTTACAAAATAAACGTAACTGTATATACCTTTAAAACTGATTACCTGTGCAGCTAACTTAAACAAGTTATTTTGACCTAATGTCGGGAAAAACCGCAAGAAATTTCCGCACCATCTAATCGCAGAATATCGGAGGAATAAGATAATTAAAAAACCTTTTTTTGATAAAAGATTTGGTTTTTTTGATGAAAAATACAACTTTTTTTACTCTAATACACGGCAATGGTACAAAAGGCTACTTTTTTAAATACCATATTCTACACGCGGTCAGAAAATGTATAATTCATTTGCCGAAAGAAATTTTCGAATAGTCTTCAGTCTTAAATCCGCTCTTCGGCCAGCGGTTGCCTTCACGAAGCTATACTACCAGTTTTTGTACCCATCACCGATCGATGGGGGTTTTATTTATTTTGTCAAACGTTTGCAGCGCAATAGATTTAAAGTTCAAGTTCAGTCTTTCCTTGCCTTAAAACAAGCTATTAAGCGAAAGAAGACGAATTAAGAATAAAACGTAAATATCTTGAAATACTACAAGTAACAAATATTTCTAAACCTTTTTTCACTATCATGGTTTTAAGATATTTTTAATTTCATCAAAGAAATGTTGGTTAAATGAAAAACAGCGACTACTATGTTCAAAAAATAAAGGGAATTTGCATTTGAAACATTCTATCATTTCGAATATTAGTAAAAAAATAAATGGAGTAAGTTAACGTTATTTGGCTTGTTGGTGTGTAAACTAGAGGGTGGTCCTAGTAAACTTGGGAAATTCTCTCAAACGACGAATTTTAGGAAATAAATTTCTTTATTGGGCAAAGAAATTTTATTAAACTCAGTGTAAGAGATAAAATGGTTTGCGAAGTAAGAAATTTAACGTAACCCTTTTCAAACCGTTATGGTGATGAAGGAATGCCGCAATCAAAATTTTATAATTGAGCAGCGTTTGAAGACCATAAACTTCCAATTAAATCGATGATCGTGAACTTGGCAATCATCGATTAAATATTTTGATCCCGTGGAGAGGGTTGCAATATCAACTGAAAAAATTCATCCAAATGTAAAGCATAATCGGCAATACTCCCATTTGTTAGTTCTCGTCTTTTTTTTTTAAATAACTCCTTCTTTTTTTTTAACAATCTCATGTCTAAATGATGGAAGAGATTCTTTCTATGTCGTTGTCATGTAAGAGGATGACAACCGTATCCGGTTAACAGCTCTCGCTCGTGTGACGTCGTTCAATTTGTTCAACTAACTTCGGTAGAGATTTGCACAAACTGTTTCATTTGGCTTTAGAAGCTCCTAATACACTACACCTTGCTGATTCCACTATATGGATAGCAAAACTTTATGGCCATGAATATTCCGTTTAGGTGCCGATGGGTATAGTTCTCCTGGACTAACCCATGATTTCTTGCGCTTGCAAGCACTAAAAACACAATGTTGAAATGGTTAGAAATTACAATTTTAGTCAATAGTTGGTATTTTCCCTCCTTTTTGGATCTTTCTCGTCGCATGTAAAGACAGTTTATTCATCAACTGCTAAGAGAGTTTGATCAGGCTTTCCATTTAATAAATTTTGCAATTTATTGTCCTCGAATTCTTTTGGTTCTCAAGGCGGTTCTTTGTCATTGACATCAAAACCACCACAGAACCAACAATTCATCACCAGCTTCTAACAGTGTTTGATAGGCTTCGCCAGCAGATTTCTTCAAATCAACCAAAAAAACTAATGGTTGCCGAAAATGCATTTTTAGCGTCTGTGTGCACAATGAATAACTTAATAATACTAAATGGAAAGTTTTTATTTTATGCAGGGCCAGGTCAAAATCATCACATTTAACCGTTGTGTACTTCGCATTACTTTACCATTTTCGTCAATCTATGTCGCTGATCAAAATACATGCAAGCATTACTTTATCAAATTTATTTTAATTTTACGACAATTTTATACTATCTTAGTTGACGCACTACTAGGCTTTGAAATTACTTAATAAAATTGGCATTAGTAGCAATATCGGATTTAAGCCGGTATTGGGAACAAATGCATGCTTGAATCAAGTATAGTCTTCAGCAATATTGCGAAGATGTTGACTGATCTTCCCTGTCGCGTAATAATCTAAGAAATTAAAGCTCGGTAAGCGGTACGCGGTCGCAAATGTTTGTATGATGTGCCAACAGAAATTGTTCCGTCCTTGCTGGGACACGTCCTGTCTACTACTATTAATAATTTCTAATCTCAACGTAGGAGGAAAGATTCAGTGGAAACTTGCACTGCAAGAACTCGAGTGTCAGAGTAAGTTCTTCGGTGCCGGTAAGTACGATTATCAAGCTTAAAAGAATATGTACTTCTTGCGCATAACATGGAGAACCAACCTTTGTCATCTGTTTGAGTGTTTGATTTGTGTGCAAATTTGGGTTGTCAGATAAAAAAAGACGACGAAATGTTAAAGAGTTTAAACAGATTGACCTTGTTCAAGACCCGTTTGCTTTTAGATAAGTTTCTAATCCTGCCTTTATGTCAATAAACACGAGCATCTGCGCATAACGTTGGACTTGAATTCGCGCCTTCGGGGCCATTAATTTCGGTCACAAGGTCCCTGAGAAGCCTTCGTTAACGACCTGTATTGCTTTTACCAGTGCGACCAGATCGTTCGTTGCTTGCGTTTTAAAACACTTTCTAACGCTGTAAACAGTGGAAGCCAAGCTCAGGCATCTTGAAAGTATTTGTGATTGAAAAGAATGAAAAGCCAATGTTGCAAAGAATGAAAAGCCAATGTTTGTCGAACGACTAATCAAGTTATTGAGAAGATAATCAATTTGCGTTGGCGCTCTCTCTGTGCCTCCCGCTATCTTGCATTTGTATTTCCGATACCCGATTATCTATCGCTTACGTATTGAAACACTTTCTATCTCCCTAAATAGACTTAACTGAGCTCATGCATCCTGAAAGTTTTTGTGAGTCAAAATGTTCTAAATAATCGAAAGCCACTGTTTGTCGAGTAACTAATCATGTTATTGAAAAGATACACTGTGACCGTTGGTAGTGACAATACCGTCGGCAACAAATTACTATTGTTTTCTTGATCAAATTCTTGCCTTCCTCCACAGTTAGAAACTGTTTAACATGATTTGATTAGAGAATGCGAGAAGAATGCATGCAAAGGATGAAAGAACTCTTGTGCAAAAATATTAATAAAAATTATTTTTATTACATAAATATTGACAGAACATATAGCGTAACCCCCCCTGACGTTATGCATAAACTTAGCAAACGTGTATCTCTTTATAATCTGCTTAATTCTTTTTTTTTTTTTTTTCTCAACTCTCTTCTTTTTAGGCCTTTTGTTCTTCGAACAATTAGTTTATATATGGAAAATTTATATATATATATTTATACCTGTATATAATGCTAACGTGCAATGCAGACAAACAAAAAAAAAAACGATGAATGAATGAATGAATGAATGATACGAAATTTTCGACTTATTCATTGTCGTCAAACAAACCAAACTCTATTAGTCGGCAGGAAGAGAAAATATGTTAAAGTAATAAAACACTGCGCTTCTGTGGTGGCAAAATCTGATATAGAGATCTTATTATTATGATTATTAGGGCTCATTGTGAACCGTTTCTCGGCGGGTTTTTTTTTTTTTTTTTTTTTTACCTTTTGTTTGTTTTTTATTTATTTTTTTTTTTCGTTTTGTTTTCGAGATTCATTTGTTCAGTGGATGAGAGTGCATCTATGATCAGTTCATTTATCTCTCAATTGTATAACCTGTGGCGCATGCTGACACTCGAGGGTTAATATCAATTTTATTTACAATAGTTTCATTGTGTCTGCTTGCTTGCTTGCTTACCCTTAGGTTTACTACTTACTATTGGCTATCAGAGTATACGGGGGTTTATCTGAAGTGTCAAAATATTTATAAAGTGTTTATAGAGTGCCATTGTTGTTAATCGTAAAGCGATTAACATGTAGCTCTATAAACATGAATTTTGCAACAATACAAGGTGAACTGGAAGATTATAAAATTATTATTACTTGAATCAAGAAAAAAAAAAAATATCAAAATCACAATAATTAATTTTTACACTTGTTTTTATCATTTTAGCTTTATGAAATCAATGATGATCCCAAACGCAAAGAATTCCTCGATGATTTATTTTCATTTATGCAAAAACAGGGTAAGTGTTTATGAATTTAATATTTTTTGTTTTCTTTTTTTTTTTTTGCATTTCTTACGAAAATTATGTTGTTTCCCCAGCCAAACTATTCCTACTAGTTTTTTGTTTTTTTTTTTACGTCTCACGCATCCCATTTCATTTTGTTTTAATTACTTTATTATTTAAAAATTCCTTTTTGTGTTTTTATTTATTTTTTTTTTTTTTATACTTTTTATGTTTTTTGATTGTCATAAACATCATTAACGTTTAGCGAACGTTTCGCTTTTCATTGCTTATGTTTGTCTTGAGGCGTCATTTGAATTCATGTGGATGTTATGACTGGTCATAAAATTTATTTATAAATGCATTAAATATTGTTTTTTTAGATTAAAAAAAAAAAAAAAAAAAATGAAAAAAAAGGCCAAGTATATATGCATTTCGTACGTATATACACAGTAGCTTTAAAAAATTGACAGACAATTAATGCAATTAAAATTGAAAAGTTATCAACTGTTTATTAAATTAACAAAGTAAACACATCAACATAACCCCATTTTATGCATTAAAAAGAATATTTAATTCAATTTTATTTTACCCCTACAATCGCCATAAGATATATATATGTATATGTCCACTTTGTCCACTTAAATATAAATTAGTTGTATTACGTTTTCCCTAACCTGGGATCTAACAAAGTGTTTATATAATCTGCCATCAAAATGTGAAGTGCCAAATAGATTTGTTCATCGCCCTTCAAATATGAAACTTATTAAGCGAGGCCTGCAGATGCATTTCGAAAGCAATGAGATATCTATCTACGCCAATCATAGAGTTCCTGTGACTTACATATCGATGCTATTTCTGGCAAAAAGTCCACCACCTTATTCTCTAAAACGCCCACAATCAAACGACATGTGGCAAAATTTCATATTATTTTGATTATTTCTTGCGATTTGCGAGAGTCTTCGTAATGCTATATTTGTTTATCCGAAACAGTGGAAAAAAATCCCAATATCGTGCCTTGACTTTTAATGGGGAAAAATAGATTTTAAACTTAGCATTAACTTGAAAATTCCCATGGCAGCCATATTTCGTTGAAAACAACAATTTACCGGTGGTTTGGTGGAGGCCTAAAACAAGTGGTTACAATCGGAAAAGATGTGATTACATATGAAAACATAAGAAAAATTCTATAAATTATTCCCGACAATTAAAAAGTGAAGTTGGAAGAAATATTTAATACCCCATAAATATTAGAAGGCAGAGGGCGTTTGTTGTTGTAGTTTTTTTAAATGAGCACCGCTCGTAGCGGAGCAAACACATCAACCCCTTACTCATCCGGAGGGCCAATAAAATTGAATGAGCTGTAGTTCGAATGGCTACTCCTCGCATAGTATACTCCAGAAGTGGAATCCAGCTAAAATCCTGTGTTTCCAAATCATAAAATGGATGCTTCAGGGAAAATGATTCAGATCAAATGACAGGATTATTCCGGAAATTTTAATTTATTTTAGGAAATCCGATAAATTATCCGGTAAGAAAGGCATCAAAACGTCAGAGAAGCGTTGAACTGATTGCGCCATTCTTGATGATGAATGAAAATGAATTTTCCAAAAGAGAAACTGTTTTTCTCCTATCCAGTTCAAGTGATTTTCCGACCGATATATTGTTAGTATTATCATTATTTACCTAAGCGTCCAAGTGGGCAAAGAATCTCGACTAAGAACTCAGTGGTAGCGGTTTCAAATCTCAGGTGCGGTAGAGTTTTGAGTAAGGCTTAGATATGCTAGTAGGCTTAGATATGCTAGTAGTTAGATAATAATATTATTATTATTATAATTATTTTAGTCAGAGAAATAAATTTTAAGACTAGAAAGCAGGACGAGCACTAGCAACTGCGATTATCAGTTCTTTTCCCTAAAAGGTGTACGTAATTGATATATATGTTTGTAGTCTACATAACATGGGATGCAAGGGCCTATAAGGTTTGCGCGGATATGTGCAATATCCAGAAAGACTTGTGATCGATTCATCATTTATTAACATTTTCTGAAACGATATAAGCATATCTATCCGTTTTTAGCTCACATCTAATTTGATTTTTCAAGGAAAATGCATAATAAATATTATTTTGGGAATGCTAAGTGCATGAGCAAGTTGTTGACGCGGTGTCTGCGAAGATTTGGTAAACTATAACTACTCTACGTTAAAGTACTGTATTTTTCTGTCTGACATGACTAATCACTTAGGCAATGTCCCCTGTGCATGTAACAGGATGTCTGAGTGAAGAGAGGAATGAGAGGAGGTTGTGAATACAGTCTAGTGGGCCCATTATACCTACGACTAAAGAAAACTTTGCCACGAATAAGATTTAAACCATTGTCGCAGTTCTTGCCAACTCGCCTATTAAGGTGGATTACGCTTACACTTTCAGCAGTGACCAATGTTTAAGCAAAGTACACATAACGCAGTTTTTGGCAATGAGTCAAGTCCTGTAATCAAAAAAAATAAGCCAAACGCACCGAAAGACTCAAGGAGAATACACTACCAACCACGAACACTCTACATTTACCAATCATTGCTTCGTAGACTTATAGCTTGTGAAGGCCCTGCTTTTATTCTTATTACAATACCAGAGGATGATCATGATTGATCTTAAAAGTTGACTTTTTGTTTCTTTCGATATACTTAAGAAAAAAAGAAACAAAATAGGACTTAGTTATGGATAATGTATTGAAAATCATTCCAAAACCATTTTCTTCCCCGTTTCTTATTTCATGTCGATTCAATTGCTTTTTGCGAAAACTAATTGCAATTAAAATTGAAAAAAAAAACCATTGAAAGATCTCTAAACTGAAAATCAAGAAGAATTTGTGTATTAAAATTTTATTAGTCACTGTAAGACTGTGCGTGTCCTCTAGCGGAAAATTTTGTAATCAAGCAACCGAGAAAAATTCATACTGTCGGGACGATATACAATCGCGGATATTCCCTTAGTATTTGAAGAACCATCAACGTTACGTTGATTGTTAATGACATGATCAACATTGGAACGAATCGTTGCTTTGAAAGAACTTTCAGTCGCTTTCGCGATTTAAAACATACAGAAGAGCGCAGATCGTGAGATTTGTAATAATAAAAAGCAAAATTATGTTAATTAAATGTCAAATAAACGTTATGATTTTCTTCTTCTTCTTCTTGCTCTTTTTCTTACATCTCATTTGAGGGATGCGACGACTGCGACGACTGCCATATGCATCACCTCATGAACGTTATATTTTGCAAAAAGAGAAACGTATTAGAGCAATAAATAAAATACTTATATGCACTACCACACTTATGCATATATGTGCGTGTGCGTGTGCATGTCTGCAAATATGCATACATTTCAATGTGTTTATGCATACAAATGAAATTAATAACTTTTAAATATTTTCAGAAGATGGATCAAACGTGACATTAGTGTGTTTAGTTGACACTCTTGAGTGACGGCAAGCATCATATGTAAATTTTTACGAGTGTATGGTATCGAGCTGTAAAAATTTTTTTTTCTTTTTTTTTTCTCTTAGTTTTCTTCTTTTTTCCAACTATTAAGTATTCAAGCAAGAATAAGCGGCGCACAAAAAGCTTCCATACATGCATCGTACGAATGTTATGCTTGCAATCGCAAGTATTTTATTTGCATGCAGCCAATTTATTAGAACAACTAAACATATATAGTATATAGTAGGTATGTAGTTTTTATATATTTTGATTTGTGTTTTTATGCACACATTCATTATACAGGCGTACAGCAACAAACATTTCGTTTATATAGATGCGCCCTAATACGATATCCATCAGTTGTGTTGCAATATAAAAATTGATTTTGAGAAGTGTGAACGTGATTGTGTATGTACACGGGGGAAATGGATTGTTGAATACATTCAAAGTTCCTTACTCGTACATGTAAATGTGAAAGTTGCGTTTCGCTGAGACATTCACAGAATAATGTCAATAATGTCAATAGGTGGATATTTATTTCTCGACCTCTATTTGAATAAACTTTAAAACCGCAAGCCTTATTTGCGATCAATATTAGTTTCGGGAACAATTTATTATTATATTATTTTCTGTCATCTATCGGCGAGCTCACAAAGTCGCATGTTACTTGTACAAGTAATTCTTTCTACTTTTGCATAAAAGAAAATTTCAGTAGCATGGGATTAAAAAGATTTCATTCAAAGTATCATCCATCGCCAGCTACACATTTTCCATATCTTTCTAAAAGAACAAAAGCATAAAAGATATTTTGAAACTATTCACAAAAGAACTGTTTGTTTTTTTTTCCTTTCGGATATCGTAATAAAAAGAAGAGCGTTGCTTAGAGAGTATACTCCTGCTGCACACAGCCAGGCAGTACTGTTGGTTTTTCCTAAGGTAAAGAAAAGAAGCGCTTGTTAGATCGTACTCTTGAAAACCAATAGTAGGCCGTACTGCTGATGTTTTCCTACACAGACCCGAGCATCACCTTCACATAGAACAATCACGATACTAATTGTTTCATCTCGCACTAGCTTTTTGGCTTGATTGCATATCTCGTATTTACTAGCGTGCCTTAGTGGAACTTTTGTTTCGTAGAAGTAATACACAATGTCCTTATGAACCTGAGGGCTTTTAGATAGCACCAGTTTACAACCAAGATGTTTAAGAATTTCGGGATTTTTTTTGCGCAAACCATATTTTATTCAAAGTTCGCTTAAACGAGATAACTCGTAAACTGCATTGTTGTAAAGAGTCAAGAATAAAAATAGTATGTTTCCAGTGAGACAGGTGAAATAATGGCACATTTTCAAAAACAGGCTGGAACTTGATCTGTGACTTAGTGTAATTATTATCAAGATTACTATTATTATCATTATTATTATTAGTATTATTATAAGTATTTGCAAGAGGGCGCCTATATGGGCATCGCCGATTCTTACTTATGCAGGTTCCGCCACGGGACGAGTGGAACGTCTCAACATATTCTAAATGAATGAGAGACAGAATCTGCTGGTTCAGACACTAGATGCTTGACGAACACGCCACGCATCATACGTCATGTCATAATGCCAAGCACAGTATGCTACTCCGAAGTGAGTAAACTGGCGGAATTCATAAGAATTATAAAGTTGGGCGACTAAGGGTACAAACGGGCAGCCTGGATCTTTCAGATCTTTGTGTGGATGGGCCACATAACAATACAATAGAAAACTCTCTTTCAACATGCTCACGTACAAAACGCGTAATTGGCGGAAGAGTTGAATATTTAGGATTCCCTTTGGCAGCAACTTAAGTCACACACTTCTTTTTAAATTTTTTTCATTTCAAATGTATTGATTTGTATTACACAGTTTATGTGTACTTCGACTTCTCAGACTTCGTACACTTGCTATTCCTCTTTTCTTACCTCGCTCTTACCGATCATCACCGTGTTTCAACATCTATTATTGATAAATAAAAATTGTGTCACTCACCACAAACGAATTATCAATTATCAATAACTAAATAGGACAGATTGGTATTTCCCGTGAGATATATTTTGGTTTTTTGCTTTTTAAACACTAGTAGCGAATAGGTTTAATGGGAACGCGATTTGTATCTTTCATCTTTCTGACATATTTCGTTACTAGAAATCTGCAACACAGTTCACACTATTGCTCTAAGTTATTACGTCCTCCTCTTACTTTATTTAAAATTTCAATTTTTCATGAATTCGTTACCAAATTCTTTGACAACCGATTCCAGCTGATTTTCAAGGGAGGCTGGCAGGCATATAAAAGCATTACAACGTTTTCAAATGATTTATGAGGATTTCTGTGAATGTCAGCACATTTTTTTTTTTTTTTTTTTTAATTTAAGCATATATATGAGTCATAGTAGTTCAAGTTATAAATAAATAAAAAGAAGAAAAAGAAGAAAAAGAAGAAGATGAGGAAAGACCATTGTTGGATAAACTAAATGTGTGTCAATCAAAACTTTTGAAATGACAGTTTGACGCTGTAACTAAAAACTTGATCATATGAAGTCATTTACTGTGCTTATCTCTCTCTCTCTCTGTCTTTCTCTCTCTCCTCTCGAGCATTTTGCTCCAAAAACTATTTAAATTAATTATAATCGAATGTCACTGAACGCAACCTGAACGAAAACAATCACTTATTTCAATTATAAAGCATATGTTGAGCATCTTGTTTATCATTGTGACAGATGATTATGATCATCATCACATTGTGATGATGAAATAAAAACAACATCTATCTCTAATATCATTTTTATATATTCATATTTTTTTTTTCTTGTATATTAAATGCATTTTTGTATTGCATGCTATAAAAAGCAGCAAATGACAGCAAGAGTGAAGGATAGATAGAAGCAAATAAACTTTTCTTACATTTCACTTACGTGTATGTACGAATACGAGTGCACGTCTAACAAGGCGCAAATTTTATGATACCATATAAACAAAATTTATCTATTAATTTGCCTTACTTGTTGACTTACTATTTAGAGAGATTTTCTGTTTTCATCTTTTCTTGTTTTTTTTTTTCCTTTTTTATTAGAAACTTAAAAGTGAATTATATTCACTATTATATTTCCTACGGATTTACTCTTTAAATGGTTTTTTTTTTTTTTCGTTCTCCCGCAAAATTTTGCAAAAGCATTTGCTATTTATTCAGAGAGATCTGTTTGTTTTATGTTTGGCGAATTTAAAAATTCAATTTTTGATTTTTCCCCCTCTCCTCTAAACGCTGTGAAAAAAATATTTTTATTCGTATTTTCGACGTTTTATTTACTACAAGGGGTTATTATTGTATACTTGTGAAATCGCTGTAATACATGGATGTGTGGGCGTCAGGGATTCTCTCCGAAGATTTGTAAATTTTTGCGTGTTTTTGTTTGTTAATCATCCAAAGCTCACACAAATGTACATAATTTTTGCCTTTTTGTTCACCAACAAATGCAATTAAAACAAGTAATAACACTGTAATGGTATACTTCCCATCATCAAATACCCCACCTCATATAAGAACTTTGCAATATAACGGGTTATATGGAAAGTTTTCGAAAAAATTTCCCGATCCGAACCACTTCCAACAGTATTCGCCTTCAGACCAAACATTGTCGTGTAACAAATATCCCCAAAATATCTCTAAAATTTACAATCTCTAGGTTGAAGACAAGACGAATAAACAAGCTTAGATCGGTATAATAAGGGATGCGTCTATCCCAAGTCTTCAAATTCTTCTAGTTGATGCATGCACCCGCACAAACTTCACCTTACCTTATCTTTGTACCACATGTACTGTAATGTTTGAAATAAAAAATTCTTCTCTTCTGAAATTCTTCGAAATGTAAATGCATTAAAATTGTTTTTCTTGATTGGAACGTATAGTTATGCTGATCATAGTAACACTTTATATATATAATAACATTCTGGCACTGGTGCACCTGTAAAGGAATGCTTTCTACTTTTACAAAATAATTAAAGGAAATTCATAAAATTATAAAATTTTCTATGGCTTGACAACGTTGCCGATAACAGACTTCATCATGCTTTTGATAAATCGAAAACTTTATGATAATGATTATAAAAAAGTTATCGGCAAGGAGCTCACTGAAGAATGCGATGTGTTCTACACGCGTCTCTCGCGAAGAGAGACGTTTTTTCTTCACAACTTTCAATTGAATTCCTGATAAACCGTAGTGTAATGGGGTTAACTCTGATCCAACCGTTATGAAAGTTCTTTATAGCTTGATCGCTAACTACGAATACGATTCTTTCTACCTACTCAAAACAGATACGGCTTCCTTTGATAGATGGGTTTCGTGTATCACATTTTTGGAAGATTTGACTCGTTAATTATCCTCCACTTAAGACCCTTCACACGGCAAAACTAGTACTGTCTCACCGGTTCATGATGACCACACCACCCGAGATCCGGCTGGGATAGGCAAGCTTTTGAACTCTGGGCGGACATAAAGAAATGGTCGAACGACAGTTCCAAATGGCAATGGAAAGTGACTTAAGTGTGGTCATAGTCTTCCACGGGGGTCATCGCTCCCTCAGGTAACACCTGAAAGATGGGTATGGTCGCTATCGATTCACGTAGATTCTGCCAAAGCACGACTGCAATGTCCCATCATCTTCTATGTGAATGTGAGGGCATCTGCAGAATCAGCATATTCAGGTTTCCATGCTCGATGTCGATCTTTGCCATTCGCATCATACCCATCATTTTTAAAAAGTCGAGATCAGGTTTCATATGAGTTTTAGTATTGAAATCGTATTCGTCGCAAACTTCCATAAGGAACAGCCGACTATCTGCTACCTTTCTCATTGTTTAACTTTGTCGCTACCAACCGTCATATGTATGTGGCGTATTTGTATCAGTTTAAAAAAACTTTGGCTGTGGTGGATGTTTTTCCCAGTAAGCTCTGGTCGAGAACGGATTAAATAATAAAACAGTAAATGCTGACTGTGACCATTTTAGGACACAAATTAATCCATGTTCAATAGCTGGCACTTGAAGAATTGTCTAGTATGTATATCAAATTGGGATCTGACAGCAGTGCAACAAAATGCCCGCAACTCTAATTCTTAACTGGTTTTTTGATGAGAAATAGAATTCGCTTTCATTCGCATTTACACCTGAAGCTCAATAAATAAAATAAAAATAAATTAACAGCCGAATTCAATTGACTCTTACCCGGAAATCTTATACTAATTATTATTAAAAAATAACACAAAGCACAATTCAGGTATAAATAAATAAGAAAAAACAAAAGGAAAGCATGTAAGCAATTAGCGCAGAGGTACACACTCCACAGTGAATTTTCGAACCATAGTGAGACGATAAGCTTCCAAGTTATTCTAAATACGACATAGGCAGACTGCGCGTATTGAGCGTAGTTGCTTTGATAGACTTTAAAAAGTTCGACATTGAGATTGAGTGATTGACACCATTTAGGTTATTGGAAATAGCTCCATCAGATGTTGAAGTAGGGACCATACAGCTACAATTCTCTCACTATAACACCAAGGGAGTTGTGGCAAATTGACGTCCCCCGATTCTATAACTATATCAGTTGGTTTAGACTTTTCGTCCACGTCACAAATGAGGACAGCATGTTTCTTATAAGTATAGATATCTGCATTTAGGGAAATATAGCAGCAAGTTACATGTAACTGTTTACTGGCAATTTTCGGCCGGAATTGCAATAATTTCAACGCCAGGAAGAGAATTTGAAGAATTTGAAATGAATAGGACGGGACTACAGCAGATGCGGCAATTCAAACACTACCAGCATTGCAATCCAATCGATCCTTTCTAAAAATCTGGCAAGAATTGCAAATGTAAATCAAGCTTTAACCAGTTTTCAGTGAAAGCCTAACGGGAAAACTCTGTACGCACTGAACTTAGGAAAGTAGAGCGCATTTTTGAGTTTAGGCCCGTAACGTTTGAAGAAACATTTAGTTTTGTGAATAGTGAAAGAACTACCAAATTAATATTATGAGAGCAATCCCGAGCGATGAATTCCTATAATAAGGATCCAACTGGTCACAATGATTTATTTAACTAAACTTCCATGACTTCGGTCGGAAGTAAGACCTTAAAGGACGAGATTGCTCTATGATGAGATGAAGCCAGCTTGAAAATGCTAACACGCTTATAGCACTTTTCATGCTATCCTCAGAGGTGTCAAGCGCCAGCTTTGACACGAATATTAACTTTCTGGGTGGTACTGTCGTCCTGTGAACGTCATCCGTATTAGGAACGATAGGATTGACGGACAGGAAGATTTTGAGTTGGAGGAGTGCAGTAGTGTAGAGGGAGTGAATGCAACTCGAGCGACTTGCCCTGCATGGTGAGTAGCGGACACACCCGAACAGCTAGGGGTGGAAGCGGATTTATTATTTTTATTAATAATCTTTGGTTTCAATTCGAAATTTTATTTAAAGTAAGATTCTTTTATCTTTGTGATAGAATTTTGTATCACAAGAAGATTTACTAAAGCTACTTACGTAAGCACATATTTTTGCGTTAAATGTTCAAAGAGATAATAGGTCATCAATTAGCATAGGTGTTAATCATAAGAAGAATTTTTATTGAATGCCACACACATTCCAATTATGCGCCGCTTACCAAAAACACATTCATAGCCTGTTATTTGCATCACGCAGCTAGCGACTGACGAAAAGATTAACAACAAATGGCACAAACTTGGCGGAAAACGGATTGAAAATGACGCGACGAATTTAGGTAATGGTAACGTGCTTCTAAAGGGATAAACGGAATATTTGCGGAAGGCGAGGTCAGTCGAGTCAGTCGTAAGCGAATCGTAAGAAAGTTGAAAAATGAATCACAAAACAGTCGAAAGTGGAAAGACCAGAACGGCAATCAAAGCGTCGTTAATAAAATTTCCTGTAAATAATTTGTAATAGATCTCTTGATTTTATTACTAAAATCTACACTGTCCTTAAAACCGCAATTCGGTGGTATGAGCTTAATTTCAAAAAAAGTTGAATAAATAACATGAAATTCACAATAGACGGATTTACGTTATTATATAATAGAATTGCTTTGCCTATATTACAACCGTTTTTCTTATGCGAGAGCGAACTTTCTGTGAAACCTTCCTACGTAAAAAGTTTTAACAAATTTCATTTTTTTTCTCTTTTTTCTCTTATTTTCATAAGAGTCCACAAATGGAGTTATTTGGTCGAAATTTATCCTCAATTGTTATGGAGCAATTTTCACTACAATCTATTAAAAATTAAAGTTGTTTGCCAAAAGGTGTTTATATTTCGTGGGAATGTGTATGGGAAGGATTTGAAAAAACTCATGCATCCCACCTAAATATTTCACATGGGTTTAATATATGAAAACACATTGCCTGCTAATTTTTTGTTAAAAAATTTTTCAAACACCAATTTTTTTTAAAATGCAACGTTACATGAAAAATGATAGTACTATGGTGGTCTGATGCAATCAATTTGCAATAGAGTCTGCTCTTTTGCTATGTCAATGAAAGAAACTTCATGTCAATCTCTCATAGATTTTCGTTTTTTTTTTTTTCTCAAATGCAACTTCTCCCTTAGAGGATGGTTCCTATATATGTAGCATGGTAATGGTTAGACAGAAGTAGAGAAAGACATGGTGGTGAGCATATTCCAAATCGCCTTTTACCGATTGAGAACTCATTATAACCGCGACCAAGTGTGATATACCGTACAATCGGGCTATGTGGCAGTCCAGACCGCAACCCGCTGAAAATATAGAAACTTTCGCTCAACGATTTAGAAACCACGTCCAATGTCATCCTTACTGAGACTTCTTGGTTGTTAGTAAGAAACGATTGTATTTGCATTGGTTTTTTGTGGCAAAGCTTACCTGTCTAGCGTGGGTGCCATATATAACATAACAGATATCATTCTTGATATTTTTTGATAAAACCGAGTTCAAGCAAAAACTTTTCTGCATGCTCTCTGTGGCCAATGCGAAACTTGAACTTTGATGCAATCTTCTATCAAAATTGATTAGCTAAACAAGGCAAAAAGCACATTGGACCTAATTAAGCGCTGGGCAAAAGAGTTCCGTGATACTTAACACCCTACTGAAATCGTTTAGCGCTAATAAATAATATTTTTCGTACATACGATTTTTAATGCCATATCTGACTCCCACTGCTGAGTATCTTGACTAGGCAGCTTCGCTACAGAGCAATATATGGTAACAATATTCCTATCCGGAGGCAATGGGAACTGTAACTTGCTTGGCTTTGGAGTGAGTGCTTCTAACACAAAGTCAAAGATTATTAAAATCTAGAACACTCCGCCCTTGTTGGTGATCAGCTAAACAATATTGTAGCTGATGGCTGAGACCTCGTCTAGGTTCGTTGTTTGGGCGTTAAAAAAGAATGGTCCGTTCGTCGTTCAGGGCGGCGAAGAATGTGCGACCGTGGGATCGCTAACAATAAAAAAAGGAAATTAAATCGCCTGAGAATGGTCTTAAAACAGTCCTAGTTGCACTGCCAGTCACGTAACAATAATAAAAAAACATCAATTATTTGATGAAGAAAGATAAACGGTTGAGACTGGGAAAAGTTTATTAATTAATAAGAGAACTTAACATCTATACGTTAGGCATAATGCAAATATCAATCAATATTAAGAGTAGTCAGTCGTATTATGTATGATTCATAATAAATTTCCCTTTTTCCGTTTTATGGATATTTTCAGGTTCGCCGATAAACCGTTTACCCATAATGGCAAAATCCGTACTGGATTTGTACGAATTATACAATTTGGTAATTGCTCGCGGGGGATTAGTCGATGTTATTAATAAAAAGCTATGGCAAGAGATTATAAAGGGACTGCACTTACCGTCAAGCATAACAAGTGCAGCATTTACGCTGAGAACGCAGTAAGTAATTAAAAATTTGCCAAAGACATATTTCGATTCAAATAAGGCTATCAGACTCATGAAAAAAAAAAAAAAAAAACAAATTATTATTATGAAATATGTGTTGTTTGTGGTTCGTGTATGTATACCGCGAACAAAATGTGTTCCACAAATATTATAAAAAAACGAAAAATAAGTTAAATAAATAAATGTGGATATGGATTATGGGCGAAGACCTAAATGTGAACGACTGAATGCAAATGCATGGCCCTGTGACAAAAACCGCAAGCAAATTAGTTTTTAAAAAGACGATTATTATATAAAGGCAACAACAATAAAATGTAAATATAAATATGTGAATATATATATATATGCATTTATATATACATATATATGTATTTTTCTACATTACCAGAGTTAGTTGATAGTTAGTTACCAGTTACCGTATCACACACACACGTACATATACAACAATAGTTTTTTTTTTTTTTTTTTCTTTTAAACAAAATAACAACTTAACCATAAACCTTACTTTTAATTTTTATCTCGAGAGAAATTTTCGCAAAACTTAAGTATATAATAACCGCAAATAGGTTTTCTCTTAAGTTTCTCTCTGCAATCGCGTAGACAAACGGAATAATATAGCCACGCACGAATAAATGCATACGTACGTATGTATGTATGTTTGTATGTATGTATGTATGTATGTATGTATGTATGTATATACATACGTATCTACATGTATGTATTTATTATATGCTTGCACACGCAAACGTACACATAATTTTGATAACACGAGATCTTATGGCTATAGCGAGCGAGTCAACGTTAAACCAATAAGGGTCTATGATGTTTGTCGAGTTAAGCAACCAATGAATGGTTGGTTACTTGTTGTTATTATTATTGTTTCTATAGATATTACAGTTGTTTTTGTTGTTAACATTTGTGTGTATATTTGGCTTACCAATATAACAAATTACTTGCAAATTACAATGTGTCTGCTAATAATAGTAATAATTATTGCAACAACAATAAAAATATGCATTCATCATTTTATTTTATGGCTCAGTAGATCCGAGAAGCCCCAACGACGAACGACACTGTTGTAGTAATAGCCACTGAAGTGTTGTACTATGACTGACTGCAACATTGTAAAGTATTTTTCAATCATAAAAATTACTTTTTTTTTCTTTTTTTTTTTTTCTTTCGAATTTTTATGAATTTAAAGTCCGCCATCACAGTTTGTCAGGCATTCAGTCTGCCTGTCAATCATATTTCAAACACGATTTTTATGCCTTTTAGCCTATATGCACACGGCAGCAGAGCCAACACCCTATGACTGTATAGGACAGGGACATAGAAGTAGCACATACGTATGTCTCTTATATGTTCACAATACAAATAAATATAAATATACCCACATATATATATATATATATATGTACACATATGTACGAACCTACATGCATGTCTGCATTATGCAGACCTATACGTATTGTTGTGTACGATGCAACCAAAAAAAAAAAAAATAAATAAAAATAAAAAAAAATTGGAAAAAGGAAGATAGCAGCGACAGCGAGAGCAATAGCATTGTCATTGCCCGTTTGCTGTACTTGGTCTTAAAAAGTTGTTTCCGTACTGCTTTTTCGTGTACACGTACCGTAATGCAAATGTCATTGACTTAAGTAAGGTGCGCGCTTTGTGTGGTTTATGCTTTTCATATGTAGAACTAAAAACTATAGGAGACCTTATAGTTTTGTCTCCCAATCTGTTTCAATGACTTTCTAAGCAGAACAAGAAATCTTGATTGATATCCATTTGTCCAATCTGTCCCTAAAACAGACAGGATGGCCTTCGTTTCGATATATTCCCAATTTCAATATCAATCACCAACAAAAAATTGTTTACATTTTCAAAGTCACAGATGATCTTTTGGGGGGAAAAGAAAGAAACGTAATTTTTCAAACTCGAGTTGCATTTTCCTCAGCCGAAAGACCCAGACTAGACGCCTGTTTTCCGGCAGATCGTAAATCGTCCTTTCCTGCTTATGTTTGCCAATCTGTGGCCCCTCTCTATGTATCGTGAATATTTACAGATAGATAAATATGCGTCCTACTCTAAAACAGTTCTCGTAATCTTCTACAGTTTGATTTTTTCCCAATTTCCCAGTCGCCATCAGAAAAGTGTTCATATTTGGAAAATCAAAAATCTTATAAAACGGATCAGTTATAGAAATTAACGTTAGTTAGTTCACATGAAGCAAAACCTATCGCGTGGCTATTAGCCGAAGGACCCAGGTTCGATTCCTGCTCCGGTAAATGTGTTTACACATCAGTATAAGTTATTATGATAAATAATATAATATCTATACATATATATATATATTTGTTTTTTGGAGCTTCAATCAGATCGAGTTCCATGCCATAAACGAGAAGCATTAATTAATTAAAAGGACAGCCCTGCTGAATAGTAGAGTTCGATGAATAATGGATGTCGTGTTTCGAGCTCTATTCATGCCTTCTTCTAGGCTATCATTTATTATTTCTAGTTCATTAGCGTAATTACTTTTAGTGGAAAAAGAACACAAGATAATTAAATAAATTTAAAGAAGGAATCCGTTTAATAAGACCAGTAAAGTATTTTTAATATTAGTGTAAAAATGATTTGAAAAAAAAATTCGCTTTCATTCAGCTATGCAATCGTGTTACAATTTTAACCCCCATCACTAAACTAGGTGTGTTTTCCCCTTTGTAACGCTCAGAAATAAAAAGAAAATGTGTTTTTTTGAATATATTTTGAATCTTCTTCTTCTTTCTACTAAAACTAGTACTTACTAATAGTAATATCGACAGGCTTTATAAAAGTTGCAATAGAGAAAGTTATTGGTGTTAAATCGCATTGGATGAAAACCTAATCACTCTCACGTTAAAGCATTATCCTTAGATTTAAATTTTCTTTATGGCTCCAAGCAACCTAATTTTTGGCGGCTGGAGTTTTAAAGCCAAAAAAGAAAGCTTCAAAATGAAGAGGTTGTCACTCTTTAATTACTAAAAAAGACGGACGATTAGAAATGGAGTTGGTACAAGCCATGATGCCGGGGAATGATTTACATCGATGACAAAGCTGAATATTTGATTCCATTACATCATCGTAACCTTATATGGCTATAGTGTATGCGTCCATTTCTGCTAAAAAGCAGGACTATTTCTCGATGTTAATTTGCTATCGTCACCTGTATATACACCTCAAAGCACCTCAGCCCCTTTGATAATTTTCCTTTAATGATAATTTCTATTTCCACGATACAATTTCCGTCTAGTCTTTGGTATACAACAGCTGTTGCAGCTCTTTCATCGAAATACGCTCTTATAGCTAATAATCTTCTGTCGAATAAGTTACATATGTCTGGAACTTTTCTCCGCTAAGCAACAAGATGTCCTTTACTCGCATTCTCTTTGCATCGACACACGTATTTTATGTCGAAACACACCCACACGTCTCTTATTGCAGATCATGGCCCGAAGAAGATCATAGGTAGGTTAGGGTACAGAATGGCCCACGACTTAGTATTTGGCTGATCGGTAAGCAGCTTTCATGCGTTCGGCTTTTTTTTTTGTGAGTAAAGCACATGTATTTCTTTTAGATCTAATCTTCTGTAGAGTGGCCATGAGATGCAAATGACGTGAATTGTTCGATAGACAGATATTGAGGATTATTACAGACCATCATGCGTCACACAAAAGTGGTGCCCAGCGTGGTCCCTTTCCCATTGAAATTATTCTATCAATCCACCTAGTAATACTGTTACTAATTTGTAATCTTTAAGATGCCACTTTCTTCGTATTTCATTGCTAGAAAAATCACTTCCAAATACAATAACTTTTGTAGTCATTTAGAGATGACACTATGTTTTTGGAAGCTTGCATAATATTTTATGGAACTTATTCGTTAGTTATTTTTTCATGTTCACATAGGTTACTCGCTTCGTTTGCTGTCCCGACATTTTCAAGCGGCTTTTTTATTTGTCCTTTTGCTACTTTTTGGGTAAACGGCGAGTGCCCTCACAGTAGAAGACTTATGATCTCGAGATGAAATAATTGTTGAGGTATTTTCGCACATCTCCAACTTCTGCAAGCGACTGATCTGCTAAATATGACTACATCCACCTGAACGCGTGGTAATGGGAAGGAGATAGATCTAGCGAATACGGAGCAATTGAGAGAAGCTTCCAGTTTAAGTTGAAGGTCATTTCCCTGGCTCGCTTTTGTTAGCGACAGGCGAACGTAAGCGAATTTGTTTTGAATGTCGCAACCTCTTCTTTTTTTTTAATAGTTTACTGCATTTTTCCTCGGAGCCAAATTAATCATTTCCGTAGCTTCACATGCCTTTTTTTTCCTATTTAATCCAGTCGAAAATAAAAAAAAGGGCAGCAATGCCGTAAAATCCGTCCATCTCCTTAGACATCTATATACATCAAACGATAGTTTGCAAACAATTGAAACTTATAGCGTGCAAACAACATTATCCAAGTTATCTAGACCCGAATGAAATTTCGAAAAAAGTTCAAAGTCACTCGGTAGTGAGAACTGTCATCCCAAAATTAAAAATTACATTCGAGCTAACTCGATAACGAGACGCGTAAAGCAACCCCAGTGTATTTTTCTCTCTCTCTCTCTCTCTCTCTCTCTCTAAAATGCATCCTTATCTCTGGTTTTATAAGTCGTGTATTCTAACGACTCATCTATCCCGGTGAACAAAATCTTTATTTTTGTCACAAAGTCATTGTTACGGCAATAGCAATGAAAACATTTTGTTTTCATATATATCACCAAAGTATGAGGGATGTATCCATTTTGCCAAAACGTTTGCAAAGCTTGAGAGACCCCTCAAAGTATACATCTGGTTGGTCAGCATCAAGTTCTAAATCGGTTTAAGTATGTCCGTCTGGCTGCCTGTCCGTCTGCGCATTGTCTGTTGTATTCTCTTGGCCGCAAATAGAAGCTATGGAGTTCAAATTTGGCAAGGTCAACCCTATAAACTATGCACATTCTTGATCAGTTTCAAGTTCGCAATGCACCTAAACATGTCCGCTCGCTCATTTGCCCAACTGCGCAACCATGCAGTATCTGTAGTAAACATTCTCACGTTCGCAAAAGTCAAGATGCCGCTTACAAACTTGCAAGAGACTTTTAAAAGCACCCGTATATTCACAAAGAACACGCCTACAACACGCTCACATGCGTATGTATCAAAAGTTGTGAACACTAACTTTCCATGTTTTTTGCTTGTTACTCATAAATTACAACACACACACGATATAAATTTCCACTTTCTGTTTTCTGAAAACAGAAAAAATCAGCCGCGCCCACTCATTATTATAGAACATGAAAATGCTTTTTTTTGGTAGTATCATTATGTAACAGTCAGTTGTGGTGTGCACCTTGTGTTGCCAATAACTAACGTGCAAGCTTCCTTGTCCTTGTGGGACAAAACTTTTAAAATCTAATATTCTAAAATTGCCTCTCCTTTATTACGGTTAGTTCGTGGTGTATCGAAGACGTATAGAGTTATAAAATAGATACTTGGGTTAAATATAATCCCAGACAATCTGTTCCGTACTGTATCGAAACTTGCTTTGTGTTACACTTACCTTGAAAATAATATAAATCAAGGCAATATGTACCGTCAGCCTTGAGACGTAAAATTTAATGGTAGCTTGGATTTCATTACAAACATACATAGAAATGAAATTCAAAAAAAAAAAAAAAATTAAAGGAAAAGCCAATACTGCGACGAAATACAAAAATTAAAAATATATTCAAACAAGAAGCGAAAACACTACAATGTGTCAAGGGTCACCATTAAATGCCACACACTAATCCATGGTTGTTTATATATAGACTTTTCAAAATAAGTTGTCATATGGGAAGTGGTTGAAAAATTGATCCAATCCGAACTGTTTTCAATAATGCTCGTGTTTGTACCATGGGTAATAGGTTGATCACAATAAAGCAAGTCGACAGACGGGTACCCAAGCAGCAAGCTTCAGGATTCAGGAATTAATTCTTTTCAATCGATTGGAATAATAAAAAGTAGGTCAATCCTTTTAGGTGTTCAATCCGTAAACTTATTGCATTCTTGAATCCTGAGTGCGGTAGGGAGTAATGATGATGACGATCCCAAAATTCATTTTCATCGAAAATTACAACTAATCTGTTGTTCTTCTCGTCAAAGTTGAATGAAATTCCTCTTATTTACCCAAAGATTAAAAATAAAAGCAAAAATCGACACACATACGATATTTTGAAATCGGATCTTATCGAAATCGTGCTGACCCGAACTACCGGGTTGAATGAGAGGCGCCTGTACATTCATGTCATAATAATATTAATTACATATATTATTATTATTATTATTGTTATTATTTAATAATAACAATTAATTTATGCCCTGACGGAGGGGGGGAGTCAGGACGGACACATTGATATAACAAGAATGAATGCCTCTGCACATATGGTATTTAATTGACGTGAAAATAAATATTCTTGCAGTGATCAATGTTCGTTTGTCAATTTGTCAAATTCGGTGCGTAAGGTTACTTTTACTTATGTAACGAGGCGCAAAGGAAATAAAATTTACAAAAAAAAAAAAAAATAAAAAAATAATTCATTCGCAAGATATAGTAAGACATTGACGATATGTTAATAGCTTACAGTACCACCTGTAGCGCAGAAAATTTTCCATATAACATAAGTGCAGAGAGAGCTCTAGGATATCACATTCTTATATGAATCTTCATTACTGGTAACGTTGAAGTTATTGACTGCAAGAAGACGACAACATGTACACACACACACACACACGTTTAGTATTTATTTTTTTAAGCGCTTCATCTTCCATATGTATAAATGTGTGTATGCATGCATTTACTGAATTGTCTGATTTGCATGCGTATTTTTGTTTATAATTCATATCTACTCATACGTGTAAAAAATTGCGTTTAATTCAATAAACACTCATAAGTTCAATCGATGAGAACGTCTCGAAAGAAAAAGAAAAGGAAAGAAGACAGAAAAAGCATACTTTCTAGAGAGGATGTGCGCTGCTTTTTTTTTTTTTTTTTTTTTTTGCAAACTTCTTGCTTTATTTGCTTGCTTGCATTCTCTGAATTCTCGAGTAAACGCGAAGAGAATTTTGTAGACACACATTCGACTTTGATGCCAATTAACGCGATAATAATTATGAGAATTGCTTATTATACCCTACACTACTTGTGCTACATAAGTATATTACACCTTATGCGTGTATTTGCAATATTGAGAAAGACTTGGGAGAAGTCAAGACGAGTGGCTTTTGAATCACTTACTCAATTCATTAAAGCGTGTCCATCCGTCTGGCCGCCTGATCGTCTCATGGCCGCAATTTTCACGATATTTCGAACAAATTTGACAAATGATTTGACTTAAATGCTTTTGTCGCAAGGGATCAAGGGAGTTCTCAATAGAATCCTGCTTACGATCACTTTCCATATAATGGAAAAACTAATTGTATGAAAATTTTTTTTTGTATATTCCTCAATAAAAAGAGATGAAAAAAGATGTTACGACATACTAAGGGAATGGAGAAAATCGGGATTAGATGGAAGCCTTTTTTGATCAATCTCCCATGTCATCGTTTTGTCTTTTTTTTTTTCGTAAATCTTTTCTGATTTGTAGTATTTTTTGTGACGAAAAGTATCGCAAAGCCGAGTTAATAAAAGTCGGGGGTACCAAGACAGCGTTCCCTGATTCAAATCTCAAATAGAGTAGATTTTACTTTGGACATCGGTACAGTGAGTGCTTAGAGCCTAACGTTTAAAGCTTAACTTAGCGCTTAGTGCAGCCGCTCTTTCCATCTCTTTCGCCACTTATTTCTGACCATTACCGTGATTTATAGATAGGGTACATTCTCTGACGGAAAAGAGGACATAAAAATGTGCTAACTCTGAATGATTCTGACCGTCTTCCATACAAGATAAATCTTTATAAGACAAAAACGTCTTAATTTTTACTTTTTAATAACGAAAATGGTGAAGAATAACAAGTTTTAAAGCAAAAAAAAAAAAAAAAATGGAACTACACCAAATATAGATCAGGGCTGTTCACGATCCGGACCTACTACATATAATTTTGTCAAAACATCATTATCGTTTTGTTAATTATGTTCAACTTGCGATTGTAGAGTGTAAAGTGTTGTAGGGTATTTAGGAGTCGGTCTTGTCGGCCTAATAACATATTAACTTGTTTTAAATCTAAGGGGTATTAAGCCGGTTCGTGTATTTTTCATCATGAACGTATAAAATCTATTTTGCATTAGTACACACAAACATACACACACAAACACACACATGTATATATAATACTAATTTTAGAAAAAGTTTTTCTGCAGTTTTATGTCAAATATTCACACAATTTTGTATGTTTTTTTTTTTTTAGTTTTTGTTCTTCTTTTCCTTATGCACGCATTACATTATATTCAATAATGTCCCACCTGAAATAGCAAAACATGCTTATCGGTGCATATATTCGTATATGAATATATATCTATCTATCCATTCCATTGCATTGTTGATCGTTATTGTGTTGTAATTTCACATCTTTCAACGCAACTCGTTCCGTTCGATTGCGTCCATTAGCATTTTTTAATTTAATTAACACAATCCAACACCAACTTTAAAAAAGAAATGCTGTTCGTCGTTCGTTTGTTCGTTTCTTTGTTTGTTCGCATGTTTGTTTGTTTGTTTGTTTGTTTGTTTGTTTGTTTGTTTGTTCGCTTTTAAGACAAACGTCATTAACATCTTCAGTTGAGTCGAGTCGAGTAGAATCAATGAATTGCATACAACTGTTGCACATAGTTTCAAGAATGACGATATAATGATTGCTGATTGTTGTTGTTGTTGTTGTTGTTGTGTACCATTATTCAAATATTTGATCAACTCGAAAACTGCTCTACGATAATGATAATAACGATAATGATAATAATGATTACAATCATGATGATGATGATGATGAACAGAGAAAAGGTTAACCATTCCCAGGTACAAATACTATATAATTGTTTCACTACTATCGTAGTCGATATTAGCATTTTGTTGTGTCACCTTTTGTCTTCTACTGCACAAGATTTAGATTTCATTTGAATTTTCAAGTGCAAGAAAATGATGATAATGTTGATTTAGGCAAATCTTTAATGTTGCTTTATGTCATCGCAGTTGCCTGTGTATGTATGTGCATGTGCATACCTATAAGCAAATAAATTCATAGATGATAAACGATTCAAAATTTTCTTAAGCTAAAAGGGAAAAATAAAAAAAAATAAAAAAGGAATTCTTCTCAAAATTACAATGAAACGCACATCCAATGTCGCAATACTTCAAAATGTTCTCTAAGCAATTACACGTGCATACTACTACTACTACTACTACTACTACATATATGTATGCGTACATCGGATATATATGCGTAGAAAGATTGCATTTAACTTTTTTTTCTATTATCTTTACGCTGGTTATTACTTAACGTAACGCAACGTTAATCCTTTTTTACATGTATATTTGCAGATATATGAAATATCTTTATCCGTACGAATGTGAAAAGAAAAATTTGAGTACACCCGCCGAACTGCAAGCAGCGATCGATGGCAATCGTCGTGAAGGACGTCGTTCTAGCTATGGCCAATACGAGGCCATACATAATCAAATGCCAATGGTAAGCATATATATTATCTCATCTGATCATTAAGACGATTAGTTAACTTATTATTATTTATTTTTTATTTAAATACAGCAACAAATGGCCCGACAAAGTTTGTCAGGTGGCTTGCAACAAATGTCGCCGCTGGCATTGGTTACACATGCCGCCGCCGCTAATAATCCACAAGCTGCTGCACAGGCTGCTGCTGCCGCAGCACACCATAGACTGATGACTGCTCCCGCCTTTGCCCAAGTGCCGAATTTGATGTCTCACGATTTTGAGCAACGCATGTTGGAATACTTGAAACTGCTTCAAGCGAACAAAGAGCAGAATGTAGAGGCGGCGGCATCCGCCATTAGCAACAGTAACAGCAATGGACACCCAATGACACATTCACAGCAACAATCGGCCCAACAACATCAGTCGACATCACGTCAGAGATCGCAAAGTCCCGATGTTAGTCAACATGAAGCTTTCAATGTATTGGGAATGTCACGTGTAGCATTATGGCAAATGGTTAACAATCATGCAAGTCCACCCGTCTCAGTGAATGCATCTCTACATGGCGAAGGTGATAGCAGCGGTGATGTCGGCAACGGTAACGTCAAAACTGCCAGCGAAATATCAGGGTAAGAGAAAAAGATTAAAAATATCCCAACCATAACGGAAAATGCAAGAGTAGCTGCAAAGGTTTTTAGCACATTTCTAGCGCACGACAATGTTGCATTTTGCAAAAGCTTCTTTGAACACAAGCGCGATCTTGTTGCGACTTTTAAAAAAATTTTGATTGCGATATAAAGGACGAAAACCGGCAAAGAGCATAGAAGAATCAAGAGGTGGATGGACAAGGGAAGGCGAGCGGTTCAAGTGCTGCTTCAAGGCAATAGCAGAAAATTGCCTTTGCATCAGATCTTCCTTTTTCCCCCTCTTTTCTTAATCGGCAACTCCTTACAGCTTGGAATTATAAAATAATCGTTGCAACATGAGTCAATGAAGTTAATGAAATCCTAAGCGTATCTGGCGAAAAATTAACCTATATTCATATGTTCGGACGTTAAAAATTCCCGGTCTTGCCTAAAGGCTCCAGACCAGGAGTTGTGAAATATGTAAGCGCCCAAGAAAGATGAGATTGTATGAACGGCACCTTCGCCGTAACGTGTCCCGCCACTACAAACGCTATACAAAAATGTGAACGATTTGTTCACTAATAAAGAACTATTCCAATTTCTCAGCTTTCTCTCCCACTTCTGCTAGAGTTGCCTGTATACAACACAACGCCCTACAGCGTCTCCTTGTTGTTTAAAGATTCTTTCCATCGTTCCAGGTTTTCCACTTTCAAGTCGAATTTGTGTAAACACTACCGCCTTTTAATTTCCCTCTTCCTTTTGTAAAACTTCCGGACGAAAAATAGATTCATTGGGAAAACCCAAGCTCTAAATCCTAGCAGTTCGGCATCGGAACCAAAAGCAACTCGCTTCGAGAAGATGGAGAGCTTCTGTTTTTGAATGGACCAGAAAGGCGTGGTACATGTTATGAGTTACTGAAACGTAGTGAAAATAAATGATCAACTTGAAGGGCGCATTGCAGACAAAGCGACCGGAAGGTTAACGAGTAGGAAAATTACATTCGATCGTGACCGCATCTTTTACACGATCGATTCAGAAAGTAATTTCACATGTCTGTCCCTCTCGTCTTTTGTGCTCAACCTACAGGTCGCAACTTTTAAGATATTTTGATGCAATTTGGTAGACTGAAGGAGGAACACTTGCGAAAATGGTTTCGAGACGGATCTATTCCATACACCTTTGAAAAGTCGTTGTATGAGTAACTATAGAGTGATGCAAGGTATTGGGTCGTTTTTCACTACAATTATTTATTGCGAACCCGGAATTTTCAGATATTTCTGATAATAGTACAGAGAGTGGTAAACGTAATAAGACGAAGAAATTTGAGAAACTTAATATATTGCAGTTATATTCTTACACATACATACACAACACATACACAAATGGAATGTTTTCGCCATTTTTGATAAGTTCATTTTAAAGCTACATTAGTTGTTGTTCGAAATCTTCACATTTTCCTGCACTCCACTTGTGATTTACGTGTAAAACATTGTCATTTATGCATTTTCCTTATGTTAGTAACAAAGCTTTAAGCAACTTATCTAACTCTCTCCCTATTCGCAGCATTAAACGTGAACACGTAACTAGTCCAGAGCAATATGGACGAGAAGACTTCTTCAACCATCAGCCGCCGCCAACAAAACGAGCTAATTTTTACATACCGGTCGCTCCTAATTTCCAATATAAAGACAACGACTCGAATGGTGATCCTCATCAAGAACCTGACGAAGATGACGGTGAACAAAATTCAACGGCGAATTCCCCACCTGGAGATGCAAATGAAAGACCCTTAAATGGTGTACCTGGTCATCTGCCGGCGTTCCAAGACATGAGCAACAGCGTACACCACGACAAATCTGATGATTCTGCCATAGAAAACTCACCGTCGACGTCGGCCGCGTCTGGAGCTACAACTCGAGTCTCGCCGGTATCAACCAAGAAAATTCATTTATCTAAGCAAGTCCATCACACTACCGACCCCTCTAGCGACAACCCTAACGGCGTCGACAAATTAACGGCGTGTAACTCAGCTTTCGATTTATTATCTGGTTTGCAATTCCGAGTGACACGTAATGGTAAGAAAATGTTTTTCAACTTTTTGCTGTTTATGATATTTACGATCTTTTTTGCTTTATTTGTTTTTGTTTTTTTTTTCAGATATTAGTACAAATGGTGAACACCATCTTACAGTAAATCTGGAATTAAATGGTGTCACGTACTCGGGAATACTTAATGCAAATATTTCAGGTGCTACCAAAACGACGAAAACCGAAAGCAACATTGCCGACAGCGGCAAGAATAACGATAATGATGGTAACAAATTAAACTGTGTTGGTAATCATTCTGCCAGCACAAGCAATACCTATGCAAGCACATTTGAACAGCCGAAGGTCGTGGACTCTGCGATCGCTGAGACCGTAAGTGATACTGAAACGCCATCAAAAAGACCGACAGCTATCGTCACGTCAAATGGATCAACCAAGGCCTCGCTCAATAATACTTTAATCTCATCATAGAAATAACATAATTTCAACACCTGACGATCCAAACAAACTTTTGTTTATATGAAATAAAAGGAGCGTAATTTGAAAAAAGGAAGAAGAGAAAGCAAGGCGTACGCCCAACAAGAAGATAACAGAAATTAATAAAAATTTAATATGGGTTAACATAAACGTACATATGGTATACCCGTAAAGAGAATAGACGAGAGTTTCAATTATAAGCTTTTTTTTTTCTTCTTTATAACCGTACGCCATTGCATAGACTACCACCAGACACTACCACCTCAAAAGGAAAAGAAAGAAATAAAAAAATTGAAATCATTCGCGACATAGGCATAAAGACATAACGTAAAGTAATGATACCTATATTGCTAAGGAGATCAGTTGGTGTTTAAGGAGCAGCGCACACACTTACGACATGACATGGCCTACGGAGGAAGCTTATTTCGTTACTCTCCGGATTTCATTATCGGCGTGTAAAGGTGAAAGGGAGAAAGGAGGGAGTTCATAACGCTTGTATGTGATGTTTTAGGAAAGTTATGAATCTCGGCAACTTACAACAACACATATTGTTATATAACATTTTAATATTAAATAATTGTAGGCATATAGACCAAAGTATATTTTCCAGAAAAGAAAAAAAAGACTAAAAAACTTTACTTAGTGAATGAACAGTGTAAAGTTTTCTTGATTATCATTTCAAATTTTATTACATATTTTATCGAGTAGAAATAAACACTTATTCAATGGCGTTTGTCCTGGACGCTGGGGCGGGGTCGTATTACTTGATGATAAATATACATAGGCGTTTGTGTAGCGCTATTTTATATGTGAATAAGTGAAAAGTGAGATATATTCTCTTAAAATTTCTCAAACCGATTTTCCTATTGATTTCAAAAATGATATCTAAGAAGAAATTTTTTTTTTTAATAGTCAGTAATGTAAGTAAACAAAAAATTGAATGAATAAATTTTTTTTAGTTACCTATCTATCTATCTATCTATCATTTGCTAAATTGATTTTCGTGATCTGTTTTTAGAAAGCATTTTTGTTAAACAAAATTTTGAAAAAACCATCCCATTGCATGGATTTGATTTATCCGAAATAGGCATGCAGTTCATTCATGTATTTAAATATACTTTCAATGAACTTCACTCTCTTAAGTAAGACACACACACGACAGTTGATGATGAAGAAAATTAAAGAGAAAATAAATATAAAACAAATATTTTAAACAAACTACAACAGAAAAACAGAAAAGACACTAATATTAAAAATATATCGCATTATAGTGGAAATGTATAATTACTTGATATTAAGTAATGATTTAGTCATATGTAATCATCATTATCATCATCATCATCATCATCACCAACGGCATCAACATTATTATCACGATCATTATTATAAACAATAAATATATAATTATATATGTATGGTAAGTAATTTACACATTTAATATATCATAACACATATATAAACGTATATATATATATATATATATATAGAATTACTATAAATATGTAAAACAATTATAAATTAGATATATAAATACTTGCTCCTTACATATAATCCATATGCAAATATATGTTAATCTGCAGTTTTAATCCGTTTTTTTTTTTCTGCTCTTTTTCGCGCCAAGAATTTAGTTTGAATTTAACTTCGCTTACGGATAACGGATAATTAATTTTTTTTTTTTATTTTAAGTATATATATATATATATATATATATGTATGTGTGTGTGTGTGTGTTTGCGTATGTGTGTATTCAAACATGTACAAGTATGTAGTTACATTTACTTAGTACTCATGACTCTGTTTATGCGTTTTTCTATAGTTTATTAGTTTAATTACTTTTAGTAAAATAAAAAATAAAAAAAACAGAAAACATTTCAAAGATAATATAAATGTTTGAAAAAAAAATCAATCAATAAGACGAATAAAGTATATTTAATATTAGTGTAAAAAGAGACATTAAAAAAAAAATGGTCTTTTTTATTTATTTATGCGCTCCCGTCCTGTAATTTTTATAGCCTATCACAATACCGAATATGTTTGTCCTTCTATTTGTAAATGTAGACTACTTACTATTGCTTAATAACTACTAGTGTGTTTATTGCAATCTTCTTCATCTCAAGCAGGCGGCGAGAGGGCAATGTTGCGCAATTCTTCTTCTTCCTTTCAACGAGTGCCAAGATCTGACCACGTGATAACAAGGGTCTAATAAGACTTAAAATAATATCGATCAATTCAGAAAATGGTTCTAGATTCCAAGCTGGTCTGTCTGTGTCGCTTTTTTGCGCTCAATATTTTGATGAAATTTGTTACACTGGATCACCTTTTCGGCCACTTCTTATTAAAGGTTTTATTTTGAGTGATGCACCCTATGATGCACCATGCCCCCTTATTTCGTAGCAATTTACTGCTGTTTTATTGTGAACTTTACGGGATTTTTTTGCACTAACATCTTAAGTAAGCCTACAATCTATTTGTTAATTCCTTATCCAATATCTTGTACACTTTGTCAGTTAGAAACTTTACTCTATTGTCAATGTTTCGAAACTTTCACGCACTAAGTGGTCGTGGCAAATTTTCCACAAATTGTAGATTAATATCAGCCATAAATTTAAACTTATACCCTTTTGGCTATTGTAACGCATACGAATGACGCCCATTTTCGATTTTGATCTGTCTTTTCAACGGACATCAAGTTTGAGATGGTTGAAAACCATAAGCACGTTGGTCGCTTTTGCTCAGGTTATTTAGGTCAGTAGTTATCGTTGTACGTATTGTCCCTTAACCACGCTTGGTTGTAGTAGCTTATAACACACCATACACAGCTGGCCCCGTAAATGGGGAAGTTTTAATCCGCGTTATGGCTATTAAGGATTGAGAGATGCTGGATGTGCCTTTGAAAAAACAAATACAACAACAACATCATAACAGTAATATGTCGATGCAACAACATTACACCAATAATGTTGTTGCCAAGAACACGAAAAATAATATCAATGTTTTAATATAAGAAAAGGGGCAACAGAGAGAGAGAGAGAGAGGGCCGTCCAGTTAGGGCCAAATGTGACAGTTATGTCAAAACGGATGGAATAGAGACTTGGCACAACCGTCTAATAAACCCATTGTTCGTTAGATTTTATGATTTTTATGCCAGACCCGTTAGAATTAATTCTTCCTGCATTTGACAGTTTTTGTTGGCAAAGACCTGGACTTATTCAAAGTTTAAAGGACCATGGGAAGATATTGTACCGGCATAGGGCCCACCATTACATGCCCTATATAATCCCACAATTCATATGACTTTTTAACATAAGGTGTTATATGGGAACTGGTCCAATCTGAAGAATTTTCAATAACGATCGATCTAGATGTCAACTAAAAAATATCGGTGGACTAAATTTTATCAAAATATCTCCAAAATTGTGTCCTATAGGTTGAATACAAAGCTATATGACGGACAAACAAACTTAGACAAAGGTGAGTCTTTCTCAAAGCCTTACGACATCTACAGAAATTTAGTATATCCTTGCACCGCTGGTAGGTATTATCCACACATCACTTATGGTATTACGTAAACCTCAGAGATAGTATATTTAGTATATTTAGAGGGGCACCTTACAATTTTATTTCTTGAAGTACTCTTCAGACTTCTGGTGCTACGGTCGTTGGAAAATAGTGTCGTCAACATTCAATACTTTTGCGTTACAAGGGAAAGATATCTTAAAATGATGCATAGCTTACAGATATTGTGATCCGTTCTATATAATCTAAGAACCTTTGAGCAAAAGTTAAAACAACTGAGGATTTATATACTCATAAATTAACATAAATTTGCAGTTTTTATTTTAACTAATCAAAAATTTTTAAAGTAAGTCTTCCATTTGATTTTTACAATAACATTTTTCATCAATTTGCATTTAAATTATTTAACTATAAATTTTTAAATTTGATAATTAAAACATTATATTTTCGTTCGTATGTATAGCTTTTTGTAGTGTGAACGGAGTAATCAAAAGGAAAAAATAAACGTAATTTCATTTTATAAGTGTGACTGACGACGTCAGGAGACGAGGAATTAGCGATCCCAGTTATATAGCAATAATTTTTTTGCTTTGCCTTGTTGACGTTTTGTATTTGTTCTTGGCGGTTCTTTCTTGCCCTTTCATAAAGATTGAACCATAATATTTTTTAATCGTATAAATATTTTACCAAAATAAACTTTTTTTCATAATGTACACAAGAGCATTTGGACTTTACACTAGTTCTCGTCTAAATTTAACACCAATTTTGTTAATTAAACATAAAATAAAATATATATTTCTAAGTTTAAACGTAGGTATGTTAACATTGCCGCAATCAAAATTATCAGATCATTATTTAAGGACTTGGCTCCTTTCAAATTATACGTTAGAAATTAGACTCAATTCAGTTGAAATTTGATTTATCGTTAAAGCTTAGAAAAGCATTTGGCAACCACAAGGACTTTAATTAAAATTACAATTTAAACAATCAATAGTCTAACGTACTTCTTACAAATTATATTATTAGATGGGGTTTTTATTCATATTGGTTTTATTCGATTTGTGAACGCATCCGCTTAACAGTCACAATCAACGATTGCGATGATTCATCTGAAATGTGTTTACGCGGTCGTTTTTGTAATGGCAAGCGATTTACGAAACGTTCAGGTATGCCTATCTGCAGTAATTTCTCTCTATTGTAAATATGTAAATTATTATTGTAATATGTAATAGCATCCCAACAAATTTCACTCAATTTCGGTATAGTCATCCACATCTTAAAGAGACAATTTCGGCGGACTTCTTTTTCACTGTATTCGATGCCACCGAAGATATACATGCAACCGTTCCCAGCGTGAGCCGCTGAATGAAAATAAAGAGGTCGCGGCAAATGGGCCGTAACTATTTTACACCATTCTTTAGTTCGCAGATTCAGTTTCCATATATCATTAAAGTATGTCGAAAAATCACCCTGAAAGTATGAAAGGTATTTGCCGATCGATTGCTTTTTAATTTTTTTTTTTTTTTTTTGCTTCTGTTCTCACCTGCAAACCACCAGTTATAAAGGCTTCTATATCACCATTCGGTAAGGTATGTTGCACGCAGGAAAGACATTTACGTGGTTTCGGAAATCCATTTTCATAAAATCTTATCATCATTCGATCAGGAATTGTATCAAAATATTCCCAACGATTTGTTGTCAAATTAAAAGCAGGGATGCGTTGAAGGTCATAAACGGTATGCGAAGTGCCCCCGCCAAGCACATATATATAAGAGCCATCGTAGACTACTTCGTGCCTGTAACGACCTTCAGGATCGTCCCGCATATCGGGTCTGCATATATAGACATTTTCCCAAATCTTCGTATGTAAATTTAATCGGTAAACATCACAAGTATAATCAAAACCTGTCGTTCCTCCAATTGTGTAAAGATAATCATTATGTATAACAATGCCTGGACCATATTGAGCAGTCGGCAAATCTCCCGTTACTCCTAATCTCATCACCTGGGCGTTTTCACCAATGGTGTACACATAGCAATCATTTGAGCAAGTCTCACCGAACGGGTAACCAGTGCCTCCATGTGACTGTAAAAGGAAAGAAAATAGCTTTTATATTAAACCTTGTAAATACACGTTATCAGTTTGAACTAATAATTAAACGCTCAATATGGTTCGGGAGATTTGCCATATTTGTCTAACAAGAAAGAAGAGAGAAACGAGAAAGCGTGGACGTGTTCAATCCGTAAATATTATGCCTTTACCAATCGAGCACTCAGTGTAGCTTGATATTTGAATTCGCGATTTGGTAGATGCTTACCCACAGGGCCAGTCAGGCGGAAGATAAGGAAGGACTTCGACAAAACTTGCTTTTATATAGAGCGTTCAATATAAGGTTTGTATCATTTCATTAATAATGCATAAATGTCGATAAAAGATATTAAAATACTCGTACACTTACAATTAATACATTATTGTAAAGGACAAGAGCATTTGAGGCTAACTCTCTAGGCATATCAGAATTATCTGCATGTAGAAGTAATTTCCAACGATTTGTTGCAAAATTATACGCCCAAAGCTCTTGAAACAGCATGCACCCATCACGGCGTAGTACGTTAGGAACTCTGCTCGGATTGTAACCTCCCAGCGAATATAGAGTGGATTCTGACGCTATAATACGATGACCACTTCGTGCTGTTGGATATTCGCCAAATTCACATACAGCTTTATAATTGCATTTGAGAAGACGATGCGGCGTAAAAGTGTATGTCGGTTGTGTCTTAGATTGCTCAAAACAATCATGCAGTTGTTTTAAGATCCACGCGGCAATTTCCACTGTATTACTCCTAGTATTGTCCCGTTCTTCATCTTCGTCATTTTCCTCATTGACGCTTTCTTCGTCATCGCTACCATTGTCTGCAAACAGATATGATTTACGCTAATTTCATGTGAATTAATTAAAAAAAACAAAAAAAACAAAACACTCCGACCCGAACCTAACTTTTCGGTCGTATAGTACAGATTCAGCATTAAATTATCACCAATTTTAAAATTTTCATTACCATTGATAAGATCCATTGCGTCAAAAACTTCAATTTCTTCAATAAGTCTTTCGACTGGCGTTCCGGGTCGTGGCGCTATTTCCTGTTGCTGCGACACTTCTCCATCTTGCTCATCTTGCTCCATACTTGAGTTACGTCTAAAATAACTGCGATTTGCGAATGTGGCAACAAATGTTTCTAAATTATTTAACAGATTCAGCATAAAAATTATCACCAATTTTAAAATTTTCATTACAAGTGACAAGTGGATCTCCGATAAATGTGTTACGTTTTTTTCTATGAATACTAATCAGTTTACCGGAAAATTAAAAATTATAAACAATTGCAGTTGTTTTTTCAGTTTATTTTGCACAACGCAATAATGCGAACAGCTGATTGACAACTATTGGCGGCACTGCCAACTTTAATATTTTTTTTTAGATTTTAAAATAATATGCTAAATCAGAAATTTGAATCTTATTTGTGCAAATTGTGCAGTCTTTAAAAGAAATTTCTTGAAAGGCAAATTCGGCGTGACAACCAATATATCTGAAGCTAAATTGTTTAATATTTTTTTGGACTTTTACTAAAAATGAAAAGAAAAAGGCAGTGATTTTAATATAATTGGAATGTAATAAAAAAGTAAAATAGACCTTTCTTTTGTTGAAGAAAAACAATTTAACTCACATTGAATTAAAATTGTATTAATATTATCTGCTTTAGTGACCGAGTAGGCAAAGGACTAACAATACAATAATCATTGGTTTAAATCTCAAGAGCGGGAAAGTTTTCAATAGAGCCAATAACCACCGTTACTAGTGCCTAAAAACCTTGAATTTATTTCTACGGTTAACTTAAATGTAATAATAGGAATAATATTTTAAAATTCATTTAATATTGCCAAATAAAAGATGGGTATTGGGCAATTATCAAGTTTCTCAATTAGATGGAAATATTTTTAAAGAAACGTGTGAATTAGAAATTATAATTGCCTAAGAATCAATAGCTTTCTAAAAGCGAACAAAAACTTCGTAAACACAAGGTAGTCAGGGGTATTTTATTATAATATTAACATTAAAGATTTATTTTAGGCAATATTATTCTAGTTAGTGAATCTCTATTTAGCAGTGAATAATAAAGCAAATTTTTACTGGAACATCTTATATGCCCAACTTATTGAAAAATTCTATTACTGCCAGCGTCAAGTTTGAGCCAAATCAAGATTTTTGTTATTATTTCTATTATTAATATTTTGGAAGTTATGACCTACCGCTCTAGAAAATGAAACTGAATGTGGTCAAAGCCAAAAAGTAGTTCGGATTTCCTAATCGCTTGACTGTAAATATGGTAAAGAGGAATCGGGTAGGAAAATTATAATAAAATCAATTGTGATAGTTAAAGATACGGAATTGCAAACATTTTTTGTTTCGTTTTTAAAACTGAACGTGCACCTAAAAATAATTACACAGAGTACATACCATTTTCTTTTTCCTTGCACACAGGTAAACTCAATTTTGTATCAGGTTACAAAAGTAAGTAGTTTTACATCTCTGTGTTAAGAATTTTTATTATTTTTGTTTTGCCGTTAAGTTGGCAGCATTCTTACGCAAAGAAGAAATGTACTTCCTGTACTTGTCGCCACAACAGTTTTTAAAGTTGTATTCAATTATCTATTTACCTATGGAATTCAGCAACAAGGGAATAGCATCCCAACAAAAAAAAAGGAGCAATATCCATATGTAAACACACAAATAAGCAAAAAAAAAAAGCATGTACATATCTAGTACATAGGCGTACTTGTGACACATGTGGCTCCGAGTTAGGAGTGTACCATTAAATCGACGCAGACCTTTAAAAAAATTTGTAAGCCATAAGTAGACTATTCAGTTTATTAGCTCACAATAAACATCATTGAACAGTAAAAGAGATAACGGGAAGGTACGGATTTTAACAAGAGCTGATTTTGCCCTTTTAACAGGTGGAAATTCGACACTAAACTTTATATACCATTCAGATGTTCGCAAAACACGCTAGACGAATGGATCAGAGACAACCAAATAACAAACTAGCCCAACATTTTAAGCAAAATTCAAACTAGGAGATTATTAAGGACTTTTTATGTTGCTGTTATCAATAACAACAGTGGTAGCGCTGTTAATTAGCAACTAATTGGGTGCTTGCTCTTTCATTCTCATTATTTCTACGGGCAAAGTTTCTTGTCGTATTTGCACTACAGTAAACACATAATTTTTTATGTACGGAAAAATCGAGCAGCAAGCAAATATAATTTCTTTTTTTCCATGGTTTATTGAATTGATCTGAGCCTGTCTGTCCGTCAGTCCGTCTGATGTTGTGTATGTAAATTTATGGTCAAGCTACAATTCGCAATTCTTGAGATATTTTGATGAAATTTAGTACAGCGACGTGTTTTGGCTCAAGGACGAACTCTATTGAATTCGGTTCTTATTCTGAAAACTTACAGAAAAAAATTGCCATTTTCAAAATTTCTCGGAAAAAGTTTACACTTTTAAGTACTAAGTAGTAAGTACTAAGTAGTAGTATTTGGGCATTCTAAATTTGTACGACAACTTTGGACGGGTGCGGCAATTTTTTAACTCTCTCATATAACAAAAGCCCATACGACAAATTTCCAATACTTCATGATGAAAATTATATCATAATAGAAATTTAACAAAAAAAGAAAAATTATCAGCACCAAATTTGGATCATCTCGACCTATTTTTTGAATCCTACAGTAATAAGGATTTTCACTAAAATTGATTCTTTGTAGACCAGAAAAGTGTAAGTTTTAATATGTGGTGATAAAAATTAACCCTTAGCAGTAATTTCAAAAAAAAAAAAAAAGTAAGAAAATTAACTTCTGTCGGGATCGAATCTTTTGTACCCATCACCAGTGTGATGGATTCTTTCCGTTTTTGTGGATACTTGCTACAGCATCGACCATAGAACATTTATTCAAATTGCTGTAGTTTATGAGTAATGAGCAAAAAACCAACTTTTCATTTCCTTTGAAAAACAGAGGTGTTCTCAGTTTACGTGATGTGTTTGCTTTGACCGATTTGGCCCATTTTCAATACCAACTTGCGCGCAAGAACTTCCAATGTTTCTGTTAAATTTGATGTCGATAGTTTCATTTTTGCGGCCAGAAGAATGTTTACAACACACTTTACACAGACGGACAGAGGTACATGTTTCAATCGATTTAGAATTTGATGCTGATCAGGGATATATATACTTTGTGGGATATGTGATGCTTCCTTCTGCATCCCTCGATGATGGGTATAATAAGAATTGTGTTAGACAATGTTGTGTAGGGTATTTAAAGATCGGCGTTGCCCGACTATAATGTTCTTGGTTGTTTTGTGATGAAAACTTGCTCATAGTAGTAATTAGATAAAAAAAATTAAGTAGACCTATTCGGAACCCCATGGGTCTATTTCTTGGCCCAGCTTCATATAAGATGTCTCATGACTAGTAAGTCCTTCGGAAGAATATTTATATTTTAAGATGAATATTAATTCAAAGTAGTCTTTGAGCAAAAAAATGAACGGTGAATTTGGATCACATGGGTCTATTATTTTTGGACCTCAACATATATAGGCGTTGCCACTAAACGCAAACTCTTATATGGAGAGAATATGTAAACTTCCAATAGGTGGGCTTAAATGATAATTACAGCTTTGTGTGAAAACAATGTGTACTCTTTGGAGTATTATTATTAAAATGAGCGAATAACTGTACTCGACGAAGTGGTATGGGTAAGGGTATGTAATAGGCGGCGTTGCCCGACTATAATGTTCTTATTTGTTTTTTCATTACCTCATTACTGACTGAATATCTATAAAAAGACATTCTGCTCCTTTTGATAAATAAATTTGATGTTGTTGCTGTTTGTGCTTTAAAATAAAATAAACATTTGATACCCACCAGAATTCAAGAGGAATTCAAATTAAACTTTTAACTCTCTTTCTTGTATCACTCGTCTTCAAATCATTTCACATATGGTATAAAGATACAAAAGAAATGTTTTAGAGAATCGACACACATACGTATGGGAGACGTGTGAGTGAGTGCAAATTGGTCATGGCATGCTTTATGACCATTTATGACTTACAACTTACAAACTTTTGTAACCCCTAAGGGAATATTGACCGTATTCATGTTTTTTTAGATACAAAGTAGCAAATTGTGATGTTATAGTGTGTGTGCCTCAATGAAAAGGTCTTTAACAAGATGATAATTTGAACATCAATCCCAAGTGTAACATAATTCATTCTTATGGAAAATCTGTATTTTATAACTAAATTTTCTTTCCTTTGACGAAAGCGCTCAACCAAAAAAAAAAAACAACTCGTTAATTGAAGATAATTTGAAGATAACATGCTGGAAATACGATAACATCTTATAACTGGAACGATATATTCCCTATAAAATGTATTTTCCTATGTTTCGGAATGAATTTTCCATTTAAAATAAGATTCTTATCTGCTTTGAAATAATTTTTATGTTCATCACCCAGAAGTAAACTTCAGCGACCACATAAGGTATATATATTCTTGATCAGCATTAAATTGTGAGTCGATTTAAGCATATCCGTCTACATAATATCTGTTGTCAACGTGCTCCAGGCGGCAAGAATGATTTCAAATTTGGCAAAAACATTGGAAGCTCCTGCACGTAGCTTGGCATTCAAAATGGGCTAAATCGGTCGAAAAACGCACCTACAGTATTACGTAAAGCGACGACACCTTTGTTTTTCAAAAGGAATAAAAAATTGGTTCTATGCTCAGTACCCATAAACTACAGCAGACAAATCTATACAAGTTTGAACTTATATTCTATGGGCGATACTGTAGTACCTACATAAAAGGAGAAAAATTTACCACGCCTCCCCAATATCATAACATACCCAAACCTAATTCCATTTTCCAATCCTTTATAACTCGTAAAAAGGAGATTTAAAAGCCCCATAAAGTATAGAAACACTTGGTCAATTTCAAATTTTGAATGCAACTAAGCATGTTCGTGTGCTCGTCTATCCGTCTGCCCATCTGCCCAAGTATTTGTGGTAAAGATTCTCCCATTCGCAAAAATGAAGATTTCGTCTACGAATTTGGAAAATAACTCGTAAATGTCCTAAGCCGGCCTATGCATATAAATATCCACTTTTTCGACAGTATACAGTTTAAAAATTTATTTCTTCTTCTTTTTGTTATTCTAATAACGCGGTCACGACCGACTGAAATTTTCTTTGTTGTTTTTTATTTATTTCAGAAATCATACCAGGGATTACGGGTATCAGAAAGGATTATCAGCAGATAGACAAAGCTTCCACACGATTGAACGGAAAGTGGAGCTATCTGAGATTGCAGACTAGTGGAAATCAAGTGAAACTGTTGGGCCACGGCATACGTGAAAACGGTTCGGATCGGAATAGTTTTTCGACTATTCTCCATATAATGCCTTAGTTCGGATAACTGTAGGATGGGTTGTAATGTTGTAGGTGTATTTTTATATTGTAAGTGGAATGCGATGTTTTTACTTCTTCTGCTTTTATTTTTTTAGAATCAGATTTGTGTTGACTATGCTGCGCGCCCTTTCGATCATACATGTCTCGCAAGAATGTCTTCCGTATTGCTAATTTTTAATAGTTTTCAAGAGCAATTTTGTTTTTTTTTCATGTTCAAATATACCGTTAACCACGTTCTCAATACGGTTTCTACCACGCAAAAAGAAATTTGCAAAAAAATCTCTTTTATTAGGGTGTCACTTGCGGTGCTTTTTGCTTTTCTTATAATAAACTTGTAACTAAGATACTGTAATCGATGCGATGATCCAAATTTAAATGTGCTTGTGTGTTTGTTTGCTTATTTTAAAAGAGGTTTAATAAAAAATGCTTTTATGCCAATCGACCTCTGCCACGACTTATGAAATCTTAAAATGAGATATTTTTCGCAATAGCTTTTTTTCAATTTCTCTTTTCTGCATTAATTGTGTATTTTTCATTATTTACTAAAGCCGAATAAAAAGTCAAGTGTCTGCAAATCGCAAATTTTGACATAGTCGCGCCTTACCATTTTCCAGTGCAGTCGGTTGCGCGTATAGAAGCATGGACGAAGAAATGTTTAGCAATAAAATTAAAGAAATTTATCTATAAAGATAATAAAAAAAAAAAAAACAAACCCATATTGCATGTAATAAAATTAAGATAAAAGATAAAATATTTCCGAAAATCTAAGTCTAAAGCACTTATTTGGGTAGTGTTGGGGAGGAAAAGAGAAAAATTAAATTAAATTAAATTTATATTTTTATTAAATAAATAAATACCAGTTTGTTACCCATTTAGCTACTCTGCTCAACCACAAGCATTCAATCTAATACGTATATGTATATGTATGTATACGGCATAGAATATTATTTTCTATACCAACATTTTTATGCATACGCAAAACATCATACAATCTATGTAGGTCTGTCTGTATAGTTTCAGTGTTAGATTCTGTTTTTAAAAACGTTTGAGAATAACTTTGAATTAAATTTCTCAAAATAAGTCTTTTTTATCCGGTTTATGTTTCTCTCTTTTTTTTTTTTTTGTTTTTCCTTTTTTTTTAATATCGTTTATATGATCCCAACATCGTTTGGTATATCGTATTTTCTGTTAGATTTTCATATCTTTGCTTACAACCGCTATCGTGAGGCATGTTTGCACATATATCTACGTGTATAAGCATGTAAAAGTGGTGATTGCAAACATATTTGTAGTTTTGTGGCTTCTTGTTTTCCATCTGGTATACACTATAGGTTTCTGCTTCACAACACATTCAGCCTGGAAGTACAGAATAATATAAACTTTGATGCTGAATATGTAACATTGAGAAATGAGCTTAAGAACTGTCGATCCTAGTCTGCTTTATCAGGTATTCTATGGATTATCGATGACTCGCTGGGTGCAATTTGATCTGACTTTTTATTTATTTAGTTTTTTTTAGCTTAAGTAAATTATCAGACGAATTCAATCGTTTCTTAGAAATAAATCTTATGCTAAGTGTTATTAATACACGGAAAGGAAAAGTTGAAAAGTTTAGGTCAGATTCTCTTCCAAGTTTATGGGCGATATCTCAATTTGTGCAACGAAAGAACGGACCGACATGCATAGGTCCGTTCCGAATTTGAATTTTTTATACTTGGTGGAGTTTTTGAAGCTTGCTTGAGGGTTTTGAAAAAAAAAATTAAGACGCATTATAAAATTGATTAGGTATGGCCGATTTCTTCCATTTTTGTAGAGGAACTACAGCATCACCCATAAAATATAAGTTCAAATTTTTGCAGCTTTATCTCATCTCTTTACGTAGGACTGTAGGCGTGTTCTTCGACCAGTTTGGCCCATTTTCAATGCTAGCCTGCGTATAAGAACTGCCAATGTTTCTGCCAAATTTAAAGTCGACAGCTTAATTTTTGTGGTCAGGAGAAAGTTTGCAATACATATTACACAGGCGTACAGACGGACATTTTAAAATCGTTTCAGGATTTGATGATGAAAAATGCACATGCCTTGTGGAGCCTCTGAAGCGACCTTCAAACGCTTCGACAAAATGAATGTACCCCTCATTCTTCTTTAGCCCGCGCAAATCCGGGGTGGGGATGAATACCTAAGTTATTGCAAACATGCAAAAGCTTGGTAACCGATAACAGTGAAATAAATGGAGTTAAATTTTCGATTTGTACGAAGGTGTCAAGGTTAGAAGATACGACGTAGGCAAAGCGAGAGGCATTTGCGAAAGTTGACTTGATAAAATTTAAAGATTCCATTATTGAGATTAGATTGTAAATTTCTACAAAGGGTTCTTAAAGAATTGAAAAGCTCGTAATTACATTTACATTGATTAAACTTTGTGTAAATGAAGCTCGTAGAGAAAAGCTTTGGCAAATTGCAGCTTATCTCACTAAGTAACGTTGGCGAATCGATAGCACCATTTATTAGCATAATTAAGAGGGAAATACCAAGGATAAATCTACGTCTCTCCAGTGACGGTAAGGCTAACAAAAGCAATCTATTTTCATAAGCAGGCAAAGATAGAAGCGAGTCCCAACACAAATTCCTGAGGGCAAATAGCAGGAATTGCTTTCGAACGGATTCTGTTGAATCTACACAGCGCTACAGGAACAGATGCATACCCGAATAATGGTCTATCTATCCGTCTACGTGTTAACCATTCTCCTGGGCGGAGAAATAAAGGTATTAACCTCAAATGTACCAAAAACATTTGAAGTTCTTGTGCGCAGGTTGGCACTAAAAATAGGTTAAATCGCTCAAGGTCATTGCAACATAAACTAAGAACACCTCCGCTTTTTAAAGTTCTCGCCCTTTGACTCATAAACTGTGATAGACAGATGATAAAAATTTCTATATGTATTCTACAAAAACGGCAATAAGCAGTCACGCCCGCCCTACGCTATAGCGTATGAAAATTTCATTCTTTGGTTTTCTTCAGCATTTACTATGATAAAGCTCATAGGTATAAAAGATTCGCTGAGCCCATATATAATTTTCTTACTTGTTTTTTTTTTTTTTTTGCAAACAAGTCACTTAGCGTATGTCACCCATAGGTGCAACAAGTCATTTATCGTACGTCACCCATAGGTGCAAATACTGTGAAAAACTCAGGAGAATAATTTTCGTTTTATTTTGGTTCATTGCTTTTTTATGTGTGATATATCTCCGGTGATCAATTTAATGATTTTTTTTTTCAAATTTCATACCGCGTACTTTTGCGTCTATGTATTCCCGCTAAAAATTGACACTTATTGCTTATGTTCCCTTATTGTCTGCAAAATCAACGCGAAAAAGTACACTGTTGCATAATGAATGTTACGTTCGGTCTAAATTTCGTGCGTCAACAAGCAAATTTATGATTAACCCAATCGACCTGCAGAGCTTAGTATTCGTAATGAAATTGAAAAATTCGGGACAAATGTTAAGAATGCACAACGATCAGGCGATATAACTTCATTGGACCTTTTTTAATTTGAGGTTATGTATGCAAGGCAACGGTTTATTCCAACATACAGCAAAATTCTCCGAGATCCTAAAATCAACATTATACACTACTATTCGTGAAATAAGGGGCAGATTTATGTGTTCTGCTAGAATTGAATTTTTACAAAAATCCAGAGATATTCATTTAACTGCAATCAAAGAATGTTCGTATTGATACCTTTAAGCGTTTGTCCGTCCGCCCAACTATGTGTGTGAGGTAGGATGTGGTAAACAAACTCTCGTTCTCACAAATGCTGAAGATACTGAAGAATTTGAAAATGACTTAAATGATCAAAAGCCACGCCTAGAATGAAATGAAAATTCCTTACCACCGTTTTTTTTCTCGTAACTATAGTAGATGGACGTTGTAAATATCCATTTGTGTTCTAAAAAAATTGACAAACTTGGCCACGCCCATCCATTATTATATGCAGTATGCAAAGTAAGTTTTTTCAGTTTTTATGATAACATCAACGGATATAAAAGATTCGGTTACAGCCGAATATAATTTTTTTTCGCTTGTTTTTATTTCGAATTGAAAACAAACGCTTCTCATTTGATCAACACATATGTATTTACTTGTTTATTTATATATATATATAGATATATATATATTATGGAACGGGTTTAATATATTTAAGTAGCAACCATTTATGTATTCATTTCATTGAGATAGGATAACGTATTCGAAACCGTCGTAGAAGAGTCAGTTATAACATCAATGTATTTCAATTTGTTTCTAAATAAAATAAAAACTGGAGTTGTCGTATATGCTTTAAATTTACAACTTTATATGCTCAGCCAACTGCAATTTGCGGTATTGAGGATGAAATATTATTTTTGCTTAGATGAGAGTTGTATGGTTATTGGTTTGTTTGCTGCACCACAAATAGCTTTAATTGGAAAACCTTTGCCTCAACAAAATGCATGCAAGCGATTCTGCAAATTTTTAAGTGAAAGTAAACTGAATATATATATATATATATATATATATATATATATCGGCTAAGCTTATCAAATTATATTTAACTTATATACGTTTAGAGAAGAGTGTTATTCCTTCTGTTATCTTTTGTTTATCAAGCTTTGTGAAGATCCATAAATCACAACTAAAATCACACAATTATTGTAACTAAAATGTGATCTGTTACAATGAGAATTAAAGCCGGGCAAGACGAATTGTCAATGGAATAGTTACCCACTATTTTTGCTTTTTTATGTGTTCTTCAAGACTTTTTGATTAAAAATTAAACTCATGTTTTTACATGGCTAAATAATGAGATGTAGGCCGACCTGGAACACTTCCCAGTGCGAGCTTCTGGCCATTGACTTTAAGTAGATCTGGTGTTTCAAGCGTAAGTTGATTGTTCTACCAGCTGGTACCATCGGCTCACGATCCATTATGTCGACAATGTATTTTGATGAACAACGTCTTAAAGATATCGTATCACTAAACAAGGCACTCACATTAAGTCACACATCGCTTGTTACCTCACCGGCCTATTCGCCTGATTTAGCTTTGTATTACTTCTGGGTATTCTTGCAATTCTAAACAAAATTTTATTTCGATTGAAGACCTCATCGAAAGATGATGAATGCAGTATTGCAGTAAATACTGATTTTATTGGCATGGGTTGTAAGACAGATGGCAGTTGTTGATCTTTTATAATGAAGGAGAAATGTCGCTTATTAAATAGTGTGGCGACGGACATGCTAGTTACATGGGCTCTTCTGTCTTTTGATCGCAGTGTTATAAAATACAAAGAAATACTGAAAGTCCGAGGTCTGTTTGCTAATTTCTTAAAAGTATTTTTTCGTTGTAAGCCGAATGAGGATGGACTGGCTATGTTACATTGATTTTACTTTACGGAAAATGGCATTCTCTCGAGCGGCGAACGAGAATTCAAGAACATTTAAATGCTCTGAAGATCGGACATCGCCTAGTTTAAAGCATCTTTGTTGTGAACTACTAAATAAACGATGAATCTAGTGATATTTATTTTCCTTGGTAAATGTTATATAGTGAGCCATTTCGATCAATTGTCAATGTCATATTCCATACACCATTCTAGTGGCTATTTTACATTTTTCAGCTGAGAAGCATTACTTGATAAAGAATGTTATGAACTTACAGTTCATGAATATCAAAAGATTTATTCCACCTTCAAAAACATATTTTTTTCTTTCCATAGCTCTTCTCATTTGCTATATGTACCTAATAAACTTCTCTGGATACGAATCACTTAGAGTGACTGATAAAGCCAATTAATAAAAACCTGTCACATAACATTGTACTGCATTCTCTCTGTCTTTTTGATTAACTCCCATAAATATGCAAAAAAAAAAATATTTGCCATACAAAGCCTAAAAAAGGAAAATTTGGGTGTGTGTGTGTGTTCAGCTTAGTTTGTATGTTACTTAAATGACATTTCAAAACATTTCCATAACAGATTTCGAAACTAGTTTTTGCGGTTGCTTTTATAGGTGTTATGCTCGTACATATCTACATTTCATCTTTTCCCCCCATTTTCTGTTCATGTTATTGGTGTCGTTAGACAGTGTGTTGGTGTTTTTGTTATTTCAATTTCAAGACAAAAATTTTACTGTTTTATTGCGATATACATACATACAAAGGAGAATACATGTAAAGTTGCAAAGTTTATATCTACTAGGAGGGCGGAAAGAGGAAGAGAGTGATATATAAGTATGCGGTGTCAGTATACAATTGTCGACATGGCATGTAGTCTTCATAATCATCGTTGTGTTGATACATTTGCTAAAGAAATTTTGTGGTTTTTCTATCTCCATGAAATGTTGGGCATTCAAGAGTCGCTGCGCGACAAATTTTCATTTTATTCTTGATTTTTTTTTTCAAGTGAGCTGCTGATATGAGGAATTTTTCGATTATCTTGTCTATTTTATGTTAAAAATGAAAAAAAAAGAAAAAAACACCATTCTAATGCCTATAAAATGAAGGCACTTTTCAGCGGCAAATGTATGTAAGCACGTGCTGTGAATATTAAATTCATGTTCAAAATTTAAAAATAATAAATGATAAAGTAAATAAGAAGGAAGAACCGACAATTTCATACAATCTTTAATATTTACATCAACATTATAGTGGGACGCGATCCGCTATTACATCTGCCTTTGTTCGCTAAACCAGTTCTCAAAATAAGGCAATATCTGGGAAATTGTCGAAAAACGCGGTCCGACACCAACCATTTGTAATAGCGTTCGTCCTTGAGCCAAAATACCTGATGGCATCAAAATATCTCGAAAAATTGTGGTCTGAAAGTTAAGCACAAGCAAAACAAGACAGTCCGACAAGCTCAGATCGATTCAGGAATCGATGAAAGGTGGATTTCAAGCACTTCGTGATGTTGCGTACACACGCACCAGTTTAATGCACCTCGTTGCTACGAGTGATGTAGGGTGAAGCAAACACAAATAATGGTTAGTTGTTATGTATGATTTATCTCGTTTTTGGATTGGTTATGCCATCTAATAAAGCAGTGCAAACATTGACTTAGACGGCATCTGATTGCCGAGAAAATGAATGAAATGCCACTCAGAAGTGAGCGACGTGCAAATTATCACGAACAACGTCAAGCGTCCAAATGTTTTTTACGAGCATTGGGTATGTAAATATGAAATCGGAATTTGCATATAGCGGCGCAATTAGTCGCCTGCCCATTACGGCTATTTGGTCCTAATACCACGTGTAAAGCACGTAACATAGAGTGAAGACCTATGTTAGTGGGAGAAAGCTCCACGTTTGCGTGCTAACATGATCTAAGTCGATATAATGTACCTGAGTTGATTTCTATCTATATCCCTCTAATGATAAACAAACCTAAATTGATGCCGATCGATATAAAGTGTGAAAAAGTACTAGCAGAGGAAAGACATAACCCTAGCCTCTGTGTGGCCATTCGTTGAAATGAAAGAGTCTCATATAATTAAAGCTTAGTCTAAAGTTTGTACGTTGAGCACAATACACCCAGAAATTGGAAGGCAATACTTCAACTTTTCATATAAAAGAATGTTGCATATCATACTGACAATGCTAAGCTCTAGATGAATAGTTTTAATGGCTTAATAGAGGTTTTTATGCATTCACTATACACACGGACTGGAAATCGTATACACACGAACTTGAAATGTTAGATAAGCTATTTAGACTACGAACCGTCACTAAGGCAAAAATACCTTCACATTTTCAAACAGTGTAAGATTCCAAGTTGACTGACTTTTGTATATTTTTGCGGTTCATTCGCATCGCTTATAATCGCAAGCATCGGGATATAAGACTGAATTTTCGCCCGTTCGTTCTTCTACAGAAAAGAGAAAACAAAAAATTAAAAAACAAAGTGATCTACGCAATAGACAACAATAATCTGTCTGTACAAATATCTGTCAGGATCGTTTTGTATTGGCGGCTCCTCTTGCTTTGATAAAGCCTACAATGCATTTGCCAATAACGTTTGGAAAGTATATTTTTCATTTCCGCTGCCCCATCCATGCTGCATAATTTTCAGACTATCACTAACTCGGCACATTTTAGGATAGAGATTGTGATGTGATATACTTTTCCCAATGATTTCATCGCCAAAGGTTAAAGCGCCTATTTATTTGTCCAAAACGTCTGCAAGAGTCAGAAAAAAGCTGCAGCGAACTTATAAAGCGTACCATACCCATGACCTCTACAAGGAGAAACAACTCCGCTCTCTACCGTTGCCCTAAAAAAAACTAAAAAACGAAAAGGGCTAAATTTTCATATTCTATAAAATTGAAGGGGCGCGGCTGATTTTTTCTATTTTAAGAATAAAAAAAGAAATTTATAGGGCGCAAGTGTTGTACTCTATGAGTGACAAGCAAAAAACCTGTGGCAGTTATATCCATGTTCTTTCACGTATCTGGGCCATTTTTAAAATCTTTTAGAAATTTTTAGGCGATATTTTCCATTTTTACAAATGGGTTGAATAGGGTTTTGGACGGGTTTCCGAATTAGTAATAAATTCATCGCAAGGATATGCGTCTGTCCCTCTGTGAAATATCTGCGATAAACTCGAATTTTAGTCGCAAAAACGGGATATCGGGTTTAAAATTTTCCAAAAAGATTCGAAATACTTGTAGGAAGAGTTAAACTTAAAACGGACCGAATCGGTCAAAGTAAACGCCTGCAATACCATATAAAGGAAAAATACTTTTGTTTTCCCAAGGAAAGAAAAATTGGGTTTTTTGCTCTATACTCATCAAATACACCAAGTAAAACGAAATAAGTTCGCCCGAGCGAGTGCGATCCTGCTTTACCTGTACAAAAAAATGGAAGAAATTATTCCCATTCCCTGCAATGTGTTATCCAAATTTCATGTTTTGTGCAATGGTTTGATTTTTTTTTGACTGTTGAGATAAAACTGGCGAGGTATAGCAGATTCGAATTCACAGCTGGCTACAATTTATTTATTTGTTTCTTTTATCTATTCATTTACTTTTATATTTAGGAATTTCGATTTGTTTACTCATTTATTTATTCATTAATGTATTTGTTTATTTAATTATTTATCACGTAATAATATATTTATTTACTTGTTTTTTCTTTCATTATTTATTACATTATATTATACTTTTTGTGATTTTATTTAAATAAATATATTAATTTATATATAATTTAAATTATATATGTAATTTTATTTATTCTATTTGCATCACATGATGTATAAAGGATAACAATAATAATATTGGTGATATCATCCAAATTTTGTTTTTGTGTGTGTGGTTTTGTATTCATCCACGGAGGGGGACGATACACTCACTTCGTCATTTGCAATATCCAGGAGGAGGCTTCAGAGACGCTAGAGTGTAAATATGTTCCTTGAGCAGTAGCAAATTTGGGTCCGTCTTTCCATCTGTCTGTTTGTCTGCCTGTATGTCTGTCTGTGTAAAGTCTTTAGGAAGCAAAGGTCCCACGATCAGAATATCCGTATCGAAATTTTAAAAAGGGGGAAATCGCCGAATGTGGCCCACCTATCATAAACTGCTAACATTTGTGTTTTCGCGGTTTTTTATTAACTATTCACTAATTACAACGGAAACGCTATAAACATTTCTATGTATACTTTTAAAAAAATGGAAAAAATTAGCCACGCCCACTTAATGTAATAGAGCACCGAACTTTACTTTTTATACCCCACAGCAATTATTGTACAAAGGTACATTAAAATTGTGCGGATGTGTACAACATCCAGAAAGAGTTGAGATAGATCCATTTTTCATTATTCTGATTAGCTCTGAATCACTTTCGCTTGAATCGATTTAAGTCTGTCTTTCCTTCCCCCTTGCTTTCTAATCTTCAGCTTACAACTCGCACTTTTTGAGATACTTTGATGATACTTGGTACGTAGAGATGTCTCGTGCGAAGGGCAACTTTTTCCGTCACTTTCCATACAAGGCCCTACTTCGAAAAGATGTGGGTATACTCATTTTTCATAATGTTTGCAACATTCAAAAGACGACTTCAGAGACCCTATAAAGTTTATGTATTTATGATCAGCGTGAAACTCTGAATCGATCAAGCAATGCCTGTCCGTCTGTGTGATTGTATGTGCATGTGTGGTGTGTATTGTTGATCCTTCCCTGGTCGCAAAAATGAATATACTGATCTAAAATTTCGAAGAAACATTGGAAGCTTCTGCAAGCAGATTGATATTGAAAAACGCTCCAAATTGCTGAGAGTACACACCAGCCCCCAGTTTAATATGTATGGCATCACAACGAGGGTGATTAGTTTTTTCGTCACAACACCATCGATGTGAGTATCAAACACTTGAAGAGTAGAATGCGACAAGCTAAGTGTATTAATTCGAAATGAATTATGGTGAACACCACCGTTCGTTCAACTTTTCTTAACCTCTTTTCCTTTTAGTGAACTAAAAGACGAAAAATAACTTTTATCCTATTCAGTTTTTTGTGGTCCTAAATAAAAGCGTGAGGTGGTAAAGGTTTTAATGATGGTGGGTATGCGAGATTCGGCCTAAGCCAAATATAGCTTTCCTGCCCGTTTTAATATAAAGAAGGAAATGAGTTTGCGGTAAAAAGCAAGATATCCCATGAAAAGTGACAAGAATTCCTTAACTCAACAACTAGAACAGTGCAAGGATAAAAGCGGTTAAATTTTCACTGCAAACACACACAAACGCTTAGATTTGTAACAATCTTTATAAGCTGCTTTCTCTTTCCCAGTTTCTTTCGAAGGTACGTAATGATGACATAATATAGTATGAAATATATTACAACAAAGATATTCTAATTGCTGGCATTCCGTTTTTCATTAGACCTCACGTATATGAGTTGTTTGACAAGTAAATTATTTGAAATTTTTATGTTTCCTAATGAATTCATTAATAAGGACATGGGATAAAGTATATTTTCTTGTTCTTGTTAAAGGGAGAAAAAGGATCAGAGAGAGTGGAATTAAAAGACTTTATCATCATTTAACCCTTATAGATGGTATTGCAGTGGTCCCTCCAATTTTATAAGCCCTGAGGGATACTGTAGTAGGACGATGTTTAATATGTGCTTCTATTAGCTGAATAAAATATTCAAAAAGTGTGATTTCTCCTCTCCTTTTAAAGATTACTTTGTTTGAAGGGACCTTTCCGAAAGAAGAAAATAAAAGCTGGGAAAAATTTTCGTCTCAAGTATAGTCACGCTCACCGCTTAGTCAAGTAATTAGGAAGCGCGGCTATTAAGTTGGCATACCCGGTTCAATTTCCAATTACGGTGGACTATACTTAAATTACGGTTCGCTTCTGGTCGTAGTTATAGTGACTGCTCGGTCGATAAAAGCATAATAGCAAGGAACAATGTCGATAGAATACGACGGTGTGTTAGAAAATTCCATTTCAGTGCTTACAAGTCCAAGTTTGGCTGGCACAGTATCATACCCTTGAGCAGCGTCGTGTAACTACTCATCAGATTCCCGTCGCCGTTCAAACAAGTCAATTGTAGTCCTCCTAATGATATCATTAGACTTTGAAAAAATAATAGTAATAAATTACATCCCATTGAGCCCCTTATGAAATGCAGCCTACATACATATGGAGAGTCGGAGAGTAGTTGCTTTCGATCCTCATTGACGATTCGATCTGAAACAGTATTACATTTTTAACTTTTAATGCCCAGGTTGCAGGTCAGAAATATCTCCTGGCTTTTAGATTGCGGCCACTCCATATCTCTTTCTCTCCTTTATTGCTTCAGGATCATCATCATGTTACATGTATGGCAGACATCTCTTAAACGGCTCGTCATATTAAAAAAAATAAGAAAAAACCGAGATTTCATTTACATATCACTTTACGCTTTACACCCGTTATTGATCAAGTTATTAATTTTGCTTTCAACATTAAAGGGCAACATTTTATATATGGAAATTAAGGTTGTCTTTATCATAGCTACCGCCTATTTTCGCCTTTTCCACAAACCACGCTTTCACGTTTAATAATTCGTTTTTTTTTTCTTTTGTAATTTGAAAAGAAATCTTACTACAGATAAATATCCTACATAATGATTTTTCAAAATAAGTCATTGTATGGGACAATTTCGAAAAAATGATCCGATCCGAATAATTTTCAATAGCCTTCGCCTTTGGATCAAAATACATCGGTGTACGCAATTTCATCAACATATATCCGAAATAGGAGCCTATTGGTTAAACGCCAGAGTACGGAAGGGATAGACGGACAGACGAACAGAGGGGCCTGAATTCAGATTCGAAAAGCAATTCTGAATCGATCGGCCTGATAAAAGGCGAGTCTATCTCAAGTCCTTTTGGCTGCTGCATACATCCACATGCATTTATCCTACCTATCATGCCACAAGTGGCGTAGCGTATAATAATTGCGATACGGACGAGTTAACGCATGTTAACTATGATTGCTTTTTGCTGCTCAATCGATAGATTGTAAACAAACGCAAATAAATGCAAATAAATATGTAAATGAAAGAAAAAAAAAACTACTACGGATTAACCGAACGAATCAATGAGGTTAAAAAATAATTGAAAGAATTTTTATTTCACTTTTTTAAAGGATACCTCGCTTCATGAATATGCAACAAAATATCTAAAAAAGGGCATAATTTTTTTGTTAATTAAAAGCGCGTCAGTTAGTTTCAAACGAATAAATTTGCATCGAATTTTTTGATCGTTCGAATATTGGCAACAAATTTTTGCTACTTTTTTTTATTTTTACTATTATTTTTTAACTTTTTTTTTTCTATCAAACCTCTAACATGTCTTGAACCATTTTTATAAGGCCCTGGCTCCGGTTACTATTAAAGAGCTTTTAAGAAATTAAGTTAAGCATATATTAATGATGAGTGTTTTTTCTATATTTCACTGCCGAGGGATGAGAGCTGTTTATGTTATCATTTTATCAAAACGTTTGCAATCTCGAGATGAAAGCTTCAGAGACTCCATAGCGTAATTATATTTTTAATGCATGTCCGTTTGCCCGGTTAACTATCCGCCCGTTCGGTTGTCCGTCCGTCTGTCCCTTTATTCATCTACATGTTTGTCCCTCTGTCCGCATGTCTATCTCCTCCAATTAAATGCATCGGTTTCAAATTTGGTGGAAAGATAGGCAGCTCTTGCTTAGAGGTGAAATGGGCCAAGCCCTGCAACCTAAAGCAAGAACACATCTACTCTCTAGGTTTTTTAGGCCATTGCTTATATCATAATATACGCACAATAAAGATTTCCACGTACGTCCTAAATGAATCTGTATAGGGGTAGGGCGCGTTTTACTTAAACGGCAGCCACTTTGCCTTCCTTGCCATTAAATCAAATTTTAAATTAATGTATCTTTGAGATAAACAAAAACTTCAATTTTTTGGATTTAAAATGGCAATAAGAGAGGAAGAGTGGACAATCTTCCTAGTCATCGTCGGTTTATTAGGATTTATTCAACTGCAATTTTATTACTCCCAAGTATCAAAAACCAATTGTGACTATCGTTGTCTATTCTAACTACATTTTCAAAGTTATTACAATGAATTCGGTAAAAAGATTTCATTCCATCGAAAGAAATAAGTGTAGGTCAGTGAGTTTTGCCTGAATGAAAATATCCGGCAGCTTATAAGGTTATTAACCTGATGGGATTATCCGCAAAATACTTATTAAAATTTGTTATCTTATCATTGTTCAGCAGAGTTTCACGCTACGAATATAACCAAAATTTCTTTTTTTTTTCTTTTTCTTTTTCTATTTCTTATCTTTTCCCAAACATTTTGTTTGCACACGACAAACATGCACATAGATACCGTAGCAATGAAATGCTTTAAAAACAAGTCATGAACAGAGATATTTATTTACCTACAGAACACCTACACGTTAGGCTATTTCTCTATATACTCTATGCACTTTAAACATTTCACGAAATGTAGCGAAAAGTTTCACAAACTATTTAATATAAAAAATTTATATTTTGTAATAAAAACTTTGCCTTCCTTGCTTCAAAATGCACTTAATTTATTGTAAAATGCATATACATATCGATCGAGGGGGGTCAAGGTAATTAATTTCATTTAAAAACAAAGCCTAACACAAACCATCTATATGTACATGTGCATGTGTGTGTACGCTTGTTTAGCCACTTGTGTCGTGGTTTTATGTTACAAAAAAATACATATATTTTTTTTTTTTTTTTAGTTAAAATATTTCATTTTGCTGGAGACTTAATGAAATATGAGGCGTTTTATTAGTAAGTGATTTAAAAGCAATTTTTTTATTTTTTATTTTGAAATATTTTATGTTTACTTTCAAATGAGTTGAAAAAAAGTATTAGCAAACCTGCTGGCTTTACGTGCTACACGCCCACTATGGCAGAAGGATAGATTAGTGGTGTGAGTGATTACTCCTCAACTAAGGGCGAAATTATACAAATTGTATTAGAAAATCATTTAATTCTGGCTGTCAGAGTTTCGAGTTATCAAGAATCAGTGGCAATATGGCAGACGAACGAAGACTTCAATGCTAGTCTCACCCTGTCTATTTCTGAGATAATAATAGCGATTGCTGTTGCGCGACGAGGCCGTCAAGTCTTTGTTTGCTTTCCTCGATCTGAGTGTGACGGACCGACTGGGGGCGCAGGGAGCCGCATGGAGCTCTTTTAGTCTTGCTAGAGACTTCTTCTCTTTCTGGTTTGGTGGCGTGGTGGATATTCATCTTCAGGTTTCTTCACATTGCTGATGTTCGAATTCGTAGTGAGCTTTGGCTTACCGTTGCACATGTTAAATGGAATGGATGGAGATACAGTGCGAACATTACATCCATGCGAGTAGTATAGACTGATTCTATTTTCCGCACTGTCATCTGCGGATTTTCCATCTCACTGCGAGTTTTTAAGTCTGATAGGACTTATTAAGTCGAACCAGAGACTTTAATTGCCTCGGCCTTCTTTTATTTTTTTCCTTTTACTTTTGGTGCTAGAAACTGCAAAAGCAATTCTCCAGCTTTTGGGCCGGCGGAAAGAACGGCCCTTTGCGTGACGTTCGCAGTGGCTGCTAATGGTCCAAATCACGAGAAGAGTTTATTTACTTGTTCGGAATTGGTTTTTCCGTCCAACCGAGCGCTTGGCCCAAAGTCTTTAGCAGAGAGGGAAACACGTGCCCATATAAATGTCTTCATTCGATTTTTGGGGACTTGTCACCTCCGGCGCGCTGAGTGTGTCTTTGTCCATTACAGGTGTATTCAGTCTCTTGGAGATTAGCGGCAGGAATCCACGTTAGGGGCATCTGCTCATTTGATGTTTGTCCATGTGTTTATATCTTCAACTTATGTACGACAAGTATCATAATATTCTGATGAAATTTCATGCATTGACATACTTTGGCCAATGGAAAATGGCTTGGACGTAAAGACTATAGCGCTTCGCAAAGCAAATGTGCAAAATTTCAGTCTTCTAAGTTTAATAATTTCCGAATAACGAGCAAAAAACTAAAAATTTTTGTTAAAAAAAATTGAGTTCCATTTAATTTAAGCTCTACTTCGCGCTTTTGTTTTGACCAATTTGGCCCATTTCCAATACTAACCTCCGTGTAAAAACTTCCCACGTTTTTACCAAATTTGAAGTCGATATCTTAATTTTTGCGAGCCGGAGACTGCCAACGACACGCCATACAGGTATACAGACGGACAGACATGATTAATTCAACTCAGAATTTCACGCTGATCAAGAATATATGTACTTTATAGAGTCTCTGAAGCTTCCTTTTAAGTGTTACGTAATTATTGACAAAAAGCAAAATGAGTTTATCCCCATCTAACAGTGATGGGTATAAAAAAAGAAGGACGAATCCTTACATCTTTCACAAAACAGCGGCACAAACAAGTTCATTCAGTCCAGTAATATCATCGGTAAAATAATATCACAAAACTCTGGGATAACTGGAGGGATGGACATGCTTTAATCGATTCAAAAGTTAATGCTGACGACGAATATATATATATAGGGGATTTCTCAAGTTACCTTCTGGGTATTGCAAACATTTTGACAAATCATTCCCACAATAAACGAAGAGATGAAATAATATAGCTTCAGATGTGGCTGGAGAGATATGTCGGCTTTAGCGTTGTAGCTCATAAAACGTTTTGATAAGAATGAAATGTTATTTCAATCGAAATAAACGATTGTTTCCTTATTCTTTCATCATGTGAATGCAGTTCAAGTAGGGAAATAAAATTCAATGGAGAAAGATTTCGAAAGCCAATATTGTTCTACTTAAGAAAGTTCGCCTGAGTAGCCGAAGGCGAGAAATCTCGACTAGCAACTCAATGGTCGTGGGTTCGAATCTTAACTGAGGTAGAGTTTTTAATAAAAGCCAAGAGTTTAAGAGTTTAGTCTTAGACTTTATTTCTATGGCGAAATTAAAAATAATAATAATAATAACAATAATAATAATAATAATAATAAAACTTAAGAAAAATGATTTAAAAATATTAATTTATAGGATTATTATAATTGTTTACGCTTACAAAAAAGGAGTAAGCAAATTACTTCATTGCCCTTGTAACACTTTAAAACCGTTTCAGGGATCCTCATAGAACAATAATGAAATTTAGTGTTCTACGCTTGCAAAAATACCTGCAACTAAAGTGTTCGACATGGGTTGTCTACTCGTTTAAATTTTAAGAAAGCCGGAACTAAGGCACGACGGTATAGAAACAAAGTTCCTTTTATTTTTAATTCATTACTTTGACGGTAGCGTGTATCCAATCCTGAAAATGATAAACATTTGTAAAGAGAGCTAAACATTTTCCACTAACGCAACCCGCAATTTTAACTCCAAGGCCTAGCAATAAGTCATCTGACACCAACGGAGCACCGTAATCCACTATGCAAGCATCGTTTGTGGGAATTTCAGCACAAATTTCAGGCACATCATTAAGGGAACTGACGCCCAATGGGGAATGACATTCATTCGGACTCATAAGGGCAGAGCTGGCTGATATTAACGAAAACGGATCTTTATTATTAGCAGTTTTATCAGTAGGACACCAGCCAAGGGCACTGGCTGCGGAAGCGTAACAGCCAGCGGCATTAACACAAAGTGGAATAGGCTTGATTTGAGTATTATATATGAAGTTATTAGCTAATTGGATAATTGCTATATCGTAAGCCCGATTCTTTGGATTAAATTTTGCGTGTAACTGATACCTTGAAACCTGCATTAAGATACCGCCCTTGTTCCACGAAGAAGATCCAGCACGCACTTTCAATTCAGACGGTGTTACACCAGAAACGACATGAGCCGACGTTATGATAATGTTTCTGTTGTATATCACGCCAGTACCACGAAAACGGTTAGTAACATGCAGTATAGAAACTCGGTAAGGAAATGAACGGCCGTTAGTTATATTACCGCTACTAATACATCCATTTAAATCAAATTGTTCGTTACACGGTCTGGAAGCGCCGCAAACGCTCACCAGAGCTGCGAGTAAGCTAAGCAAGTTATACATTGCGATGATTATTTGTGAATTATAACAGTGTACTGAGATGTTTCCATGATGTTAACGCATTTTATAAGATGACAGAATGAAGCGATTTTCCTGTATCTGGCTTTAAGGGATGTATCTTCTCCCCTCCAAAAGTCTTCTTCGCACATTTTTTTCGTCTATTTTAAGTCTTCTCATAAACATTTTTAGAGTTTTAGATACGTTTTATCTATATCTTAATAATCCGCACGACGTTCGCGTACATTGCAGTGTGACCGATATGCTGAACCGATGATAACATTCTCTCATCTATCTAAGGTGAATGCGCTTCAAGAGAGGAACAAAAAATAAAAAGAAAAAACTAAAAATAATAATTTTATCCATTCGGATTTCCTTCTCTTGCTTGCACAAATCTTCACACAAATGTTGGGATAACAGAGGTGAACTGCACACATATTCAGCAATTTACTTTGATATAGAGAAAAAGAAAAAAAAAACGAGTCCTCACATCTTCCCCAAAACAAACACACAAACAAATTCACTCAGTACAGTAATATCATCATCGGTAAATAATATTTAAAACTCTATGGCAAATACATGAAAATAAAATTTAAACGAAAAGTTAAGTTTTTCTTGTTTGAAATTTCACTTCGTATCCTTCGTATTGCTTGCATAAAAGTAAACGTCATTTGCATGCATAGATTGCTGCCAGATTTTAACTTATAAATTAAACGCATATAACAGAAGCAAAAGTAAGAAGACTATATGCAACTGTGACGTTTACGTACCCATCACCCTAAGCCTAAAAGACAAATAAAAAAAAAAAAGACAATAAATTTCTATATTCTCTAACGTTGGGTGGGCATGGCATGGTTTTTGTTTTTTATTCGTAGAATATACAGATGAATATTGTTATCACGGGTATTGTTAGTAAGGAGCAAAAAACGAGATAGTTGATATGCTCCAAATTTTTGTTGCATTGTAGGTTTGCCTTCTTCTCGATTCGGTCCCTTTCGGTCGATCGGAGTTCAATTTGTGTGTAAGAATTTGAAGCTAACAGCTTAATTTTTGTGGCCAACAGAACATTCAACGCAAGCATTGCACAGCTGGACAGGGACGAGGCAGTCAGACAGACGAGCAATTGGAGGGATAGACATGCTTACATCGATTCAAAAGTTAATGCTGATGAAGATGGGATCTCTGAATTTACCTTCTAGGCGTTGCAAACATTTTAACAAAACATTCCCACCAGTCTGCGAAGAGTTGTAACAAGTAAGAAAGTTAAATTAGGTCGGGACCGAATCGTTTATACCCATCACTGTTATCCTAAAAAAAGACGAAAGAAGTAAAACAATAAAATTTTCATGTTCTACAATATGGAATGGGCGTAGCTAATTTCTTCTATTTTCAAAATAAAAGAAATGTGGGCATTGTAGGCGTGTCCTTTGAAAAGTTTAGATTAATTCCAAATTCGTTTGCACATTTGTAGGCAAAAATCTTCACCTTCGCTAACGGGAGAATGTTTATCACAAAATACTGCAAAGTTGCGTAAACAGGCAGGCGGACGTGTTTAGATGTATTCCAAATTTGAAACTGCCCAAGCATTTGTATATTTTGTGGGGTTCTTGAAGCTTGTTGCTGGACGTTTTAGAGGTATTGAAAATGCAATAAATTTTGATACACTATAAGAGGCGTGGTCAGCTTTTTCCATACTTGTGCACGAATGCCACGGCATCACCCATAGCATATGCATTCAAATTTTTGCACATTTATTTAGTGTAGTGTATGAGTAATGAGCGAAAAACCAATATTTCATTCCTTTTGAAAAGCAGTGATGCTATGGGCGTGTTTTTCGACCAATTTGGCCCATTTTTAATGCCAACCTGCGTACAAGAACTCCCGTTTTTGCTGCCATGAGAATGTTTACAAAGGACAGACGGACACACTTAAATCAATATAGAATTTAATGCTAATCCAAAATGTATATACTTTGTGCGGTCTCTGAAGCTTCCTTCTGGGCGTTACGAACGTTTTGACAACATGAATATACTCCTCATCTTGCGGTGATGGGTGAAATAATATATCTTTGCATAGGATAGAATAATAAAATTATTTTTATATCTATGGCTGGAAGAAATGTCGGCTTTGTCGTAGTAGATCATAAAAATTCTTGATAAGAATGAAATTTCATGTCAATCTAACTAAGCAATTGCCTCCTTATTCTTGCATTATGTGAATACAGTTTATGTAGGAAAATAAAATTCAATGGAGAAAAATTCCATTAGCTAATATTGTTCCACTTAAGAAAAACGATTCAAGAGTACTAATTTATACGATTATTATAATTTTTTACACTTTGAGAGAAAGAGTAAGCAAATTACTTTATTACCCTTGTAAAACTTTAAAACTGTTCCAGGGATCGTCATAGAACAATAATAAAAGTTAGTGTTCTACGTTTGCAAAAATACCTGCAACTAAAGTGTTCGACATGGGTTGTCTACTCGTTTAAACAAAGCTCCTTTTTTAAATTTATTTTACTAATTTATTTATTATTTTTATTTCATATTTTTGGCGGTATTTTCTATCCAATCGTGAAAGTACGCAACATCTGCATAGACACCTGGATATTTTTCTTTAGCGCAACTCTTACCCCAAGATACAATGCCCACCAGTTGGCCGTTTGAGACCAACGGACCACCGGAATCCCCTATGCAAGCATCTTTTCCGGCATCCTGGGCGCAAATCATCGACAACTCAATAGACGAACCGTAGCGATATGTAGCGGAGGCGCATGCATCGCGACCAATAATGTTAACGTCGACTGACTTTAATGGAAACGTATCTCTAATATTAGCTGTTTTATCAGTGATACCCCAGCCCGAGACAATGGCTGCGGCACCATCAACAGGAACTGTATTAGCTAATGGCGTAGGCTTGATTTTAGAGTTAAATGTCAAGTCATTAGCTAATCGGATAAGTGCTATATCGTTAGCCAAGCTCTTTGCATTAAAATTTTCGTGTAACTTAAAACTTGCAACCTGTATTAAGCTACCGCCCTTGTTCCAGCAAGAAGATCCAGCACGCACTTTGAATTCAGACGGCGGTACATCGATAAGGCAATGAGCCGCCGTTATGATAGTGTTTTCGTTGTATATAACGCCACCACAATGATGTTTATTATGAAGCAGTAAAGTAACTTGGTAAGGACGTGAACTGATGTTAATATTATCACCGCCAAAAATACGGCCATTTAAGACAGATAGTACGTTAGACGATCTGGAAACGCCGCAAACGCTCACCAGAGTTGCGAGTAAGCTAAGCAAGTTATACATTACGACAATTGCTGGTGAACTATTGTACTGAGATGTTCGACAAAGCATCACAATATTTTATAGGTCGTTGCGTGTTACATTTTGACAATAATGCAGACGAGCAAATAAGTCTGATAAGATTTGGGCCAAACCGGTTTTCCTTTACGTATTGTAATATAAACGAAATGTTGTCTTCTTGTAATTATTGCCGCATAAGTGAAAGATTAGATAACACCTTTTTTTCTTTTTCAGTTACCAAAATTTCCAAAAATTGTCAAGTTGACCTTCACCTAATGTTAAGAAGGCAAGCACTGCAAACACGCAACGTATGGTAAATGTTTTTATGCCTCCAGTAAGAAACGAACAAACTTCTTTTCACACTCTACATAACTAACTAAATAGTGTGAGAGTCTGACTGATGATCTTTGTAAGGTTATTAGCATAGACAACAAGTTCTTCTCTAATGTCTTATGCTCATCGACTTATGCTCGATAACTTATAGGAACTTAAGAGGTAACAACCTTAAAAAAGAAGTTTTCTTTCGGATGTAAATATTAATATTCGGGACGACTTGTAAGTGCTTATGTAGGAGAAAAAAGTTGTTTTTGAAAAATTTTAAAAGTTGACAACACCACCACAGCCATCGTCGCCAGTTATGTATAATGGGAGCTACGGCAAACAGTATTCTATAAAGAAAGAGATGGGTTTTCTTCCCTTCCTATCATTTTAATAGAAAAACAATTAAACATGTTATGGTTTGACACTTGGCAGAAATATCAAATATTCTTGCATGCAACCAAATCCGTTGAAGCAGATGCTTATAAAGCAATTTAAACTGAGAAAACCTCCGAAACCAAAGACTTGACTTCTTCATAGTTCATATTCTATGGAAAAGGTGTAATGGTGAAAATATCCATATCTAAAGCTATAAAGTAAGCTAAAAAGTTGAAAAATTTCCCGAATTTTATTTATTATTATTATTATTATTTATTTATTTTTTTTTTTTTTATGTCTCTTCATGTAAGAAAAGAGTAGTGGTTATAAAAGATTCGATCATAGCTGACTATAATCTTCTTAGTTGCTTAAATTTAATTTAATTTCATTATAAAAAACAAATACATGAGATGAAAAAACTAAAATAAAAAATTTAACACTTTAATGGTTTCAATGCAAAGTGCAAATAACATCACACGCCTTATTTTACTATTATCGTGATTTCTCAACTTTTATAATTTTATAGTAGAATATATGTGCGTTGATCACTGTTTTTTTTTATTGTGGTTGTTTGTACTTTTACTTATGCATTTTTATTTCGAAAAGAAATTTTTCTTTCTTCAATTTTTATTCTACTTATTGCGTATTACACGAGCTTCGGTGAACACATTTGCACGTTGACTTAATTGATTTTAGTTTTTGCCATAATTGCCTTAATAAATAAAACGAAAATTTTGCATTTTTATCAAAACATTTACATAGAATATACATAAGAAAGCAAAACACCTGACCTCGTTCACATGCATATATAGGAGGCTTGTTACTATCTTTTAAATATCTTTTGTTCTTTCATAAATCAATTGTATTTTATATACTTACGTCATGGCATTATGGATTCTTCTAGAGTGTTATAATAAGAAGATTATTGCGCATTATTTCCTTTAATGAAAAAGCAATTTTTTGTTTCTTGAGACAGCCTAAAAGTAAGCTAATAAATTCCATTTATCATTTAATCGTTAATAAATAATAAAATTTTGTTTTTAGTTAAAAAATCAATTGATTTTCGAATAGTATGCGAAGAAGTAAAGTTTCAGTTTTCATTCAAGGTGTCTGTGTTACGCCAGTATTCTTGCTTATGTCTTGTCAGAGCATTTTTCGGCCCTACAGCACTTGCAGTGCAAGGGTATATTAAGTTTGTGCGGATGTAGGTGACACTCGAAAGCGTACACCTGTGTGATTCAGATTCACTTCTGCGTATCTGTGTATCTCCTTATCCATATATTCTTATCCTTATATTCTTGTATCCTTCTATCCGATTATCTACCTATCCGCTTATCCGCGTATCCGTCTATTCGACTATCTGTGCATCCTTCTATTCGTCTATCCGTATACCCGCCTACCAGCGTATCCGTCTATTCGACTATCTATGCATCCTTCTATTCGTCTATCCGTATACCCGCCTATCCGTCTATGCGTCTATCTGTGTGTGTACCCGTGCATCCGTCTATTCGCCTATCCGTGTATCCGCTTATCCATCGATCTGTGGCAAATGGTGATTTTTCATGATGGGCCGTGGACAACTGTACCTTTTACATGTTTTGAAAATAAAAATCATAGAACACCTGGGCGCTAATAAAAGCAGAAGGAAATCTCAATAGCTATCAAAAAAATCTTGATAACGAAGACTAAAGCAATGTACTTGGCTTCGGTTAGGTCTGGGCTGTAGCTGACTATAATGCTCTAATAAATAACATCCAAAATTACAAGAGGATACAAGAAATATTCATTCGCTGTACTTCATAGCATACATCGTTTGCGATATAAGATATACTAGGTTTCTGCAGATGTATATAATATTCAGAAGGAGGTGAAAGATAGACCCACCTTTTCTTACACCGCTTACAGCGATGCTTAATAACAATGAGAGTAGGGGAACACTTACATCAACTCTTCGTCAAAAGCGTAAATTGAATTAGATAGAAGCAGTTGATCACTTAGCGATAGGCTTACTTAAGCCATAAATCTTTGATGATTCGCGGAGAACTTTTGTTTCGATTGCCATTAGGGCAGGAAAACGGTAAAGCAACCGGCTGCCAGACTCGATCTACTCCAACTCAGACTACAAAACAAATGTCGCCAGAAAGGAATGTAAAGACAGACTGCCGGTGTTTTAGGTATTACTTGCGCAAGTTACAATTTGATTTCTTATCGACGACTCAAAAATTTGCAATCCTAAGGATTTTCCTTTATTTTGCGGAATTATTTGATGAACATAATTTTTCTTTTTCTTCAGCATTCATTGTGAAGAATTAAAATTTTCCGCTTGACTTCGAACTAATTTAATGTCATTGTTGGATTGTTATACATGTGATGGACGTTGAAATTCTTCAATAAATATATCATACTTGAAATGCATGTATGTATGCGTGTGTATCTGCTGATGGCGTGTGGTCATAAAAAGAGTTCTATAAAATAGTAAACCAACATAAATGATTTTAATAATTGTCAATACCAATCTCGGTTTCGTGCAATAAAAATTGTTTGCATATGAACTGCCATAAGCCCATACGCACACACACCCACGCACACCCACACAAGCTATAATGTAATGATCATTACTTCGGCTATTCAGACTCGGAACGCTGACAAACTGAAATGAAGATGAAGTAGCTTATCGAGTACATATACCTACATGACAGGACAATGGAGAAAACTGAAAAGCCAAAGATGACAAGATACAGAAGAATGTTATAATAACTTACAACAAAACAAAAAAAAAAAAAAGGAAACAAAAATTTGTTTACGTGTCTATAAGCCCTGTTTATGTATGTGTATGTGTGCGTGTGTTTGCGTTTGCATGTGTACATATATACAATAGTGAACGAAAGGTGTCGATAAAAGTTAAAATTATCACACATTCAGATCAGGCAAATTCTATTGGATCCCTTTATAAAGTGTATTGAATTAAACCAGCTTCACATTGTTAAAACAAGAGAAAAAAATGAATAGAAAATAAAAACAAACTAACACTTATGGGTGCACATGTAGGTAGATGATTCTGTTGCGGGATTAATAATCAAAATGATAATCGGATATATGCGTTTTGCTGTGACCTCCGTTTACCGGAAATTCGATTTCGATATCGATTCCGTAGAAAAAAACCGGCGGAATTATGAGATACGAGGGATTTGGGGGGAGGATGAAAATGAATTCTATTGCCATCATTGTACGTTACTAGCAACAGCAATTGAATGGAAACATACGCATATAGATAGAAATAAAGATATAAACAGTAACAACAGAAACCCAACAACAACAACAACAATAATAAGTTAGTTGACTAACGTTGCTATGGAATATTTTTATCAATATATGCGCAGACAAAGGCATAAGTAGGTTAGCGAAACGGTGTATAACGGTAGCTATGAATTTCCGTCTATCTGTGGATATTGTTTCCCGTAAAATTCTTGTTCAATTCGATACGAATGGAAAATAATTGCATTAAGTTATTAATGTTATAAGCAATAAATGTAAAAATGCCAAGCATGCAAATATGAAATCGGAGTTTGTCACATATAGGAAATATATGTTGGAAGTTGTGGTTTTTATATATATATAACTTGTTTTTCTAGTAATACGAATGCATTTCGCAAAGCCAAACAACGAGACTTTTTCTAATAACGAAAATGTCGAGCTGTGAACCAAATAAAGAGCATTCGCGAACGATGCAAAAGAAAATCTTTTTTGCACCGCACTTGGTGGGACCGGAGTAGTGTTGTCTGCTATTTGCTTTCAAAGACTGCTAAAACGCTTTATATTAACGGCTACCAACGGCAATGAATCGGTTTGAATTGTTTACCGACTGACTGAAAGCAATCTTTCAATGAAATTCTGAAAATAAAAAGAAAAAAATCACGTAAAAGAGACTTTTTCACGCAAGTCGGGCAAGCTTTTCTAAAAACCTAAATTTTTTTCCCTTTCCTTGCCAGCATTTTGTACTGATATCTGTTTTAAGTTTCACGCCAACATCATCAGCACTCGATCATCTGCAAAGTGTACCAGGGTATTTTTTTAAATTTCCAAGGAGAGTAGCTAAAAATCAGACGGAGCTAAATGGAGTTCTGAATTGTGAATTGAATTTCTGGTTCATAAGTCTCGAAGAATCAAAGTAGTATGAGAACGAGTATTGTTGTGAGATGAATTTGTGTGATGTGTACAGACTTTCTAATGGTGAGCCGATGATTTTTGATCATCAAAACCTTTAGTTTCTTGATAATCATCGGCAATAATCGGAAAACGGTCGGAATGTTCAAACTAGTTCTGGGCACTGCATTGTAACCAAAAGCTTTTTCCCATCTATTATAAGCCGAAATTCCACTTTTTAAGCCAAATTTGATTAAGTTTCTTTCCTTAGCCTGCCATGCACCGCGAGCCATGGCGTACCATTTAACACTGTACATCTCCTACAGTTATAAATACGTCTTTGTATGGGACTTCGCGATCAAAAAAGTAGTCGGATCCAAACAATAGCGTTCATTCTTGAGCACTCTCTATACTTCAGTGTATCAAATATCAATGCAAGTGTTTCAAAAGTTGCCACCTGCAGGCTAAATACAAGGAAGTAAGGCAGACAGACGGACAGACAAGCTTAAACTGATTCATAAAATGGTTTTGATTCCACTGGTTTGATAAGAGATGGATGCATCTCAAGTCTATTAAGCTGTGTAAGGCATAAAAATAGCGCTTAGTTATATAATTTTCATTGAATTCCTTTAAAAAAGCTTCAAGGCGACTTTGCTTTGTGCCACAAAGCCCCAATATTTATAATAAATAGTGTGGTAGTTTAAAATAGAGACGCAAAAATAATTTGTTTACAAAGAAGACACTTTCTAATCTACACGACTTGAATTGAGGTAGCAATGTAAAATTTAAAAATGAGAACAACTTGACCTAAAAATGGTTTAGAGCCCATCAATGAGTACAAATATCCGTGGACTAGCTGATTTCCTAACAAAAATAAGAAGGCGGATTTTAATATTGAGCCACTCTTCCAGAGAAAACCTTGAAATCATTATCGTTAGACCTGAAAGACCCTCCGCTCCATTTGAATCTTTGACGAGATTTCCGGTGAGTCTGGTTTAAGTGCGTTACAAACATTTCATCAGTCGGAGAAAATCCTTGTAATCGGTATATTGCAATGATTTTGTAGTATACTTTTACATGTTACGTCATACTATAAATTTTATTGCATATTTTTAAAGGCAATGTACTTCGTTTTCATTCTTATTTTCCTGTATACCAGATATGTTCAAAGTAATTCGTTTAATTAAATTTTCGATTTAATGAATTTGTTCTCCAAAATTTTATTTTATAGTGAAACGATTTTAATGCAAATTAAAAGGAGAGAGAGAAAAAGAGAGATAGAGAGAGAGAGAGAGAGAGAGAGAGAGAGAGAGCAACTACAGTGTAGCGTTCAATATATGGCAAATAAACTCTGTTTTCAATTTTTAAATATAAGTAAAATTATTGAAAAGATTAACTATTGAAGGTTGGTTTTTGGTTTTAAAGAGGCTGCAAAAAATATGTAGAACAAATGAATTGTATTTGTTTTTAATGATTTTATTACAATGATTCATTTATATTCCTTTTATTGTTTATATTACAAAATATTATTACGATAAAATCTATAAAATTGAATTAAATCGAAATTTCTATATTCCTGGGCATATGTCAGAAAGGTCACTTATATTTACATAAGTTCGTAAACATATTTTCGATGGGTGTTAAATAAATGTTTATGCATGCACATGTACAGGATTATATTGCTCAACTTGCAAAACTACATTTCCCTTTAAAATTGATTATTTTTCATGATAACTCGCTGATATGTAAGCAGATGGAAATTAAATTTTCAATAATTACAGCTTTTTTCCATTACAAGTTCGAAATAATTGAAAATAATCAATAAATAAATAATAAATAAATAAGAATGTTATAGCCGGGCAAGGCCGACCTTGAGATATTCTATGCCACTTCGCCTAATACTATCATTCACTCGTTTTCTTAATAACACTCCAAAAATTATATATCACAATCTTACGTACAACCCCATAATTTTTATCAAAGCCTCTATATTGGACGATACTTAAAACGTAAACTAACTTGGTCCAAATTTAGGAAACTTGACTTAAACCCAACACACATTAGATTAGATGTTGCTGCGATAGAAAAAAGCGCCTGTATATGACGTGGTCTAAAAACAAGATTTTACTAAGTACTAGTTTTCATCATAACATAATAAAAATTGGACCGTTCTGTCATATAAAGGCTTAATTTTCATTAATCTCTTATAAGAGTTGAGATAAAAAAAAATACCCACGTGATCTAAATTTGCTAAGGATAATTTTTATATCAGTTTATCAGTATTATGAACGAATTTCCTTCAAGCAGTATTGAAAAATAAAGCTTCTTACTATATAAAGACGCAGTTTCAGGCAAGATGCGATTAGCAGGCAAGAGGTTGAAGAAATAGCCTTATCCCATCCAAACTTTTCACACCAACTTAGAACCTCGAAATATTATTACTAAGCGATTTTTGCTGTAATCTGTAATTCAAAAAAGTGGTCCGATCGGAAGCATTTTCAGCAGCATTCGTGCTTGGGCCAAAGCACTTCAGTGTACCAAATTTCACCAAATTATTTCAAAAATTGCAGATTGTAGGGTGAACACAAGGAATCAAGAGGGATAAAAAAATCTTAGATTCTTTCGGAAGATGATTCTGAGTCGATCGAGACAATCAAAGGTGAGTCTATCTCAAGTCCATCTGGGTGCCGCCTACATCCAAACGAACTTAATATACCCTTACGGTTAGAAGAAAAAAAGGAAAAATGTCAAATTAAACTTCAAATGAATCATTAAAGAAATGGTGTCATTGCCCAAGGCCCGCTTAATAGGATTTACATCTGGGGTGTTCACTGCTTCCTTTAATGCTGTAAAGAGGTTAATTTACTGACAAGTTTTCTTTTTACTGTTTCCTGGAAGGCAACAGAAGACACGGAAAGGTTAAATCGCCACAAACTTGTTTCAGAATTACGATTCCAATATTTATATGTAAGTTATGAACTTTCATTTCTTATGAATGCAATTATGTTGGCAATGGTTCTAAGAATGCATGAACGGGCCTGACTCAAGTAGTCTTTTGAAATTTCTTTCATCCTATTGAAACGTTAAACAATTTCTTTATTAAAAGCTCGCATTAAATTGATTTTTAATTGCTTTTCATTGTCTGGCAGAGTTCAATTTCTAAACAACCTAAAAAAAATATATTAAAAGTCGCGAATGGGGTTTTTTTGCTGCCGTCTTCTTCGTCCGTTTCACATTTCTGTTGCTTTTTACATAATGAAGTCCTTTTTTAAATAGTTTTTTGACAAACTTCTCTTGGCAAACTTGAGTTTGCTTGCCTAAAAGTGCGCAAGAGTTCATTTAACTTTGATGCAGCGACGACATGCAAACGTCAATCTTCATGCAAGCTTACATCTGAAATAATAATGAAAATATTGCAAAGTTAGTGGTACTACGACTCATAACATTTGCAAACATTTGTATATGTTTAGAGAGCTTATAATAATTACTTTATAAATAATCTTCATATAAGAAGAATGCACACTGAACAGAAGAGAGAGCATTTGAGTTTTAAATAAATAGCATACTTTTAGGTAAACAGTGTAAGCTAATTACGTTAAGCAAGAAGTAATCCTCTCGATCTTTGTTATCAAAGAATATTTATAAAACTTTAATGCATAATATGAACCATTGAGGCCCCGGAATGTATTCATCAAAATATTTAAACTTTGCCTCTTTATTCATGAAATTTAGCTACAAATTAATAAAGACATGTAGACGACTTGGAACGGTAGAGATGTCCATATGGAACAGAAGATACACATTTAGCTTCTCAGTGGGATATAATTTACTTTGGTCCTAGCTATAGCGAGCGGTCATTCGGTAAAGGCACAATGCTTATCGATTGAGTTCACATCCACTAGGCGGCGGCCACCACTTTTCTAATAGGTGTGAATGGTGCGTATCGATCTATTTCTAAATTTTTACATTAGGGTAGATCAAGATAGATCCAGTTTTCATGCTAATTGAAGCACGCTGCAAAGAAAAGCTTTTTGTAGTTCAAGCAAGGAAGAAAAGGCTACCTGCGAATGCTCTTTATTTGCCACAGAACTGGACATTTTCATTGCCAGAAGAATTATTTTATAGTTTTTGATACTTTGTCGTTGCCCAAGCTATAAAAAACCCGCAACTTTAGATCAAATGATGCACTATAACAAAATTTAAAACAATTTTTGGATAGCCAATAATGAAAGGGAGTTTAGACTTGATTAAAAATGTACACATAAATGGTGGACGGAAAAAAACGTATTGGGGCTTAAAATGAAAGGGGCTTAAATTCGAAGAAAATCTTTCTTAGAACATTTCATAGAGTTGACTATACACCTGACCATAAAAAATAAATGTTGCTAGAAGCAGTCACAGATGGACAATAACTTTAGGTCTGAAGCCTGTATACTCTAAACTTTTAAAACTCTGCGATCCTAGTCTAATTCTAGTTATCCCGTGGTTTAAAGGTTTACCCACTAATGATAATTCAGTACATCTAGAGCGTTTACCGGAGCCATCTAATGATGGCTGAGGCCTGCATACTCTCTCGGCATTCTCTAATCTTATACTTATGTCGCCAGCAAAAAAGAGTAGCATTTTAAAACTCTGCGGTCCTGATCTAACCCCAGAGAAAGTTATCCCGTGGTTTAAAGATTTACCCACTAATGATAATTCAGTACTTGTACAGCGCTTACCGGAGCCATCTAATGGCGAAAGCTAAGTAGGGGAAGATTAAAATACTGGTTTTTCAATTAATTAATTTTTACTTTTGTTATAAGTATAATTATAATCATAATAAGAGAAATAAATTCTAAAAATTAAGGTCTTAGTAAGGCTATCGGGTTTATTGAAAACTCTACCTATAACTTTGAGATTTGAACCCGCGACCATTCAGGATCCTTGGCTTACTAGGGCACCCAGCCGGGTTTTCTAATAAAGAAATGTAATTGATACGTGATCAAAATGTTCATTATATTACTGCATACGGTAAGAGAAATTTATAAAGTACATCTGATAGTTCCCTACGGAATCGGACCGAAATAGTGAAATTTCATAGGACATTTTATGACAAAATAGTAATTAAAATCTCGTCACCTTTTAAAACTTGAAAACGTGCTTAGAGAGTTTTTCCTGTCAATCGACGAGATAAGGTTGCGTGAAAAAGGCCGTAGCCATAGATTATATGAATTTTTTCTTAAGCTTGGGTTACCTTAATTTTTTGAGTGCCAAAAACTAAAACGGAGCGATAATAAGAAATGGAAAATGTAGCTTTGTGGTGTTTCTATTCAGCTGGTTGGCAGAATCGGCTAAACCGGTTAAAGCGAAAGCTAACTTTGAGCTACATGATTACTCAACAGGTTAAGCTGGGTCAGCCGAATAGGAAGGTGGAGTGATAAAATGTGAATTTGTGGTGAAAAATTCTCAAAGAAGCAAAGCAGTGTGCGAAAGGGATGCCAGCGGCAGAAGTTGTTTACACTTAACGACTCATAATGTTCGGAAAACATTTCTTTGTAACGGAAAGAATTCATTACGCATAGCATCCAAGTAATTGAACAACAATTTTAATTTTAAACTTTCTGACTTTATTACCACATCTTGATTAAACTAACGCCAATGCACAAAAGTTTAGGACGGAACCAATTTTTCGGTAATTTTTTCAAACTTCTTTTTTTCTTTCTTCTGTTGCTTTAAAAAATTGATTAAGAAAATTTTTCACTTAAGAAATTTTCCGCTTTGTTTAAACGTGCGATCCAACGATAAGCATACAATTTTCTTTTAGCAAAGCGAACACACTGCGTGTTCACCTTATTCTGCTTTATGCGCTAGGCGTGGCGACTATGACGCCATCATTACGTTTAGTATTTAACTTTCCGAAAGCTATGCAGATATTCTATGTAACATTGATCTTTTTCGTGACATGATGACAGTTTGCATAGAAAAGAAAGCTAAGTTAGTTTTATATCATGCAGCTTTCATATACTTCCACTATTTGACGATAGAAAAGCTTCATTTGTTATCATCTTCATGCTGTAAAGTGGCAACTTGGTATGAAAAGCTTTCATCATTATTTGCTCTTTGACGTTTCACAAAAGATTCTCTTCACAAACCTACGATCAGTTGTTTGTTTATACTTCGGGCGGTCAGGTAAAGATTTCAGGTGGTGCGTTTAATGTTATTATCAAATAAAATATTAAAAAAAAAAAAAAATGCTGTAATAAAATTTAAAAAAAAAAAAAAAATACTACATATATATATATATATATATATATATATATATATACTGCATGTTGTTGTTGTAACTGTTTTAAATAATGAGATAATTAATATTATTATTGCTAATTCATCCTTTAAGAATATTTGTTGCTAAACAAAAAATTATTTTATTTTTTAATTAATTTAAGATAGATTAAGGTCTCGTACATTGCAACATGTCCAGCAAACCAGTTTTATATTATACACCACGCAGTCCACCTTGTCGTGCTGTTTTATTAACGGCAGCTGCCTTAGGTGTTGAATTGGATTTAAGGTTAGTAGTAGACACAATCGTCGTTAATTTCTTTTATTCGAATAATATAACTAATAATTAATATATTTATTATGATGAAATGCAGAGCTATGAATATAAAAGATGGTGATCATTTAACACCGGAATTTTTAAAATTGAATCCCTTGCATACGGTACCTGTTTTAGATGATAACGGTCTAATTATCAGTGATTCTCATGTGATTTGTTCATATCTGGCTGATAAATATGCTGTCGATGAGACTCTTTATCCTAAAGATAAATTGGAACGAATGGAAGTCGATGCACGCATGTATTTCGATTGCGGTCATCTATTTCCACGAGTTCGTTTAATGGTCGAACCAGTTCTCTACTTTGGTTGCGGAGAAATATCTGAAGAAAAGGTTACCTATATGCAAAAAGCCTACGATGGCCTTGAAAGATGTTTAATCACAAGCAAATATTTATGCGGTGATCATATGACTATCGCAGATTTGTGCTGCGTCGCATCAGTTTCAACGGCTGTTCTATTCGCACCAATTGATGAGCAAAAATTCCCGAAATTAAAATCCTGGTTAGAGGTAATGTCTCAATTGCCATACTATAAAAAAAATAATCAGCAAGGGGCTGAAATTTTATTGAAATTCGTGCAAGATAAGCTGGCTGAGCACAACAAGCAGAAAGCGAAAAAAAGTGCTTGAAAAAAAAAAATTGGAAAAGAATAATAAATAATAGGGCAAAGTGAAATATTAACATTTTACTTAATAATAAACACGAGAATACAAGGTTAATTCAAATGCTAGCGCAAGTTTTAAGCTTTTTTCTTTTTTGGTAGAAAATTAAAATCAGAGAATTGAACTGTGCCGTGTTGCTCTCTGCGCAATGATCATCATGGAATAATGAATTAATGAAGTAGTAAAAAAAGCTTTGAAATTCCGTTATCAGTAGAGTTGCCGTAGTCCGAATATATTTTCACTGTAAAACTAAAAGCCTGAAAGAAAGCTTTCGAAATTATTTTGTCTAACTGTACTTGACGACTGACTATCACGTTTTATGCAAAACTCATAGACATGCAATGAAATCTTAAGAATAAAATAAAATTTTTCCATTTTCCATAACACACACACACACACACAGCAAGTACATGTCGCAATCATTAATGGACGCAGTTTTGGTGGCATTTCACTTTTGCAAATTGAACCACCGAGGGCAACTTATTCGACAGCAATTTCCAGCAACTGATAACGAATGTTGCGTTGATGGTGTTTGGCCATCAACAACCAATGCACTATGGTCCCAGATACCATTTTTCTTCGCCAAAAATCAAATTTTTCACATTCTCTGATTCGTCTTTCATTATTGTAACCTGAAAGCAAATACTCCAAAGCAACCAACCAACCAAACAAATGTTCGATGTTTTTCAGTGTTTACTTCCTTTATTCGAATTTAGCAGGAAAGAACATGTGTCAAAAAAAGAAATTGAAATGGAAAAAAGAAGTGATGGTAAGTACGTCCTTTTTATAATACAAAATATCATTGTTAAATTTTATTACTACAAAGTTTGAGATCACTTTCAACAGAATTCTTTTGAATTTTTGCAATTTATTATTTATTTCACAAGTTTACCTAAGCTTTTGCAATTTTGTTTAACATTGTACTTGAAGGGTGTAGTTATTAAATATGCTTTCCTTTCGAATTTGCGGTCTTTTGCGGTTTGTGAGAAAACTTTTTTTTATGATAAATTGAATTTTTAAATAATAAACAATTAATGACTAGTGAAATTTTTTTTTTTAATTTTTTGTTCAATTCTTTTCTTAAATAAAGAAAGAACTTTTTTTTCGATAAAATATTAATAGCAAAAGAAATTTTTTTAAAATTCTTTTTTAGTTTTCGATAAAAACATCTGAAGTGTATTAAGAGTTCAAATTTTATTCAAAAAACATTACTATTTTAACTCTTAATACGTTTGGCCATTGCGACGTTTTGGCCCTTTGGGATCATGCAATGTTAATATCCACGCTCGAAGGCAATAT